>NW_006289713.1:2975186-3021964 GCF_000327345.1 Myotis davidii
GGGGGGTGGGCTGAGGGTAGAACCAAGGAAAATAACACCAACAGGAGTCTCTACAATGCACTTTATTTGAAAGGTTTAGCATTCGATGAAAAATTACTTGCGTGACAAAATACAGGACCACATGACCAAAAACCAAGAAGAAACACACATCTTAGAAACAAACCCAGAAGTAAGCCAGGTATCAGATTTAGAAAGTTGCATTTTATATATAACCATGCTGAAAAAGTTCAAGAAAATAGAGGGCAAGATGAAGAAATTCACCAGAGGGCATTCTAGAACTAAAGAAAAAATATAATATCTGAAAAGGAAGAACACATAATAGAACACATAATAAAGCAGAAGACAGAGTTGGTAAACTACAAGATAGGTTAATAGAACATAACAAATGGAAGCAAGAGGAAAGAACTAATGAAAAACAGAAAAAAAAATATTGGAGAGAAGTGGGTCAACGTGCAGTAATTGGAATCTCAAGAGAAGAGATAAAGAACAATAAGAAGGAATATTTGGCCTGTAAAATCCAAAGCATGATAAAGACCAAGAAAGATGCACCTCAGCACATCTTATTAAGACTTCTTAAAACCAAAGACAGAATCTTAGAAGAAGCCTGAGAAAAGGCTCTACCTTCAAAGGAGCAGTAGTGAGACAGACAGCCAACATTTCAACAGAGAAGATGGAAGTGCAGAGGCAATGAAATAATGTATTTAAAGTGCTGAGAGGCAGTATACACCACCCTAGTACTCGGTGCCTACTTAAAATTACCCTTCAGAAATGAAGGTGAGAAATAGACATGTTCAGGCAAGGAAAAGCTGAGACTTTGTTGCCAGAAAACCTGCTACAGAAAAAATAACAAAGAAAGTTTTCAGACAAAAGGAAAATGAACCCAAAGAAAGACATGGAATTGAAGGAAGAAATAGAAAGCACCAGAAATAGCAAATATATGCATAAATACAAATAAGTATTTCCTGAATATTGGCTACACAAAGCAACGATAAAATAAATTGTGGGGTTCAAATTATGTAGAATTAAAATGCATGGGCACAAAAACACAAACGGCAGTAGAGTTTAAAAAGAGTTAAGTTATTCTAAGTTTATATTATAAGGGAGTTACAGAGGTAATAATTTGTATGAGATTGTAATAAGTAAATGTGCCTGTCTTAATCCCTGACTTGTAAAAGTTAATAGAGGGAAATAATGGAATTTAAAAAATGTAATGGTAAAAAAAAAAAGGCAAGTCATGAAAAACGGAGCATATAAAAGAGATGAATCAAATAGAAATAAATCCAAATAGTTGAATAGTTCATTAAATAAAAATAGTTTACTGCAATCTAATGACTAAGGTTATTAGAGACTAGGTAAAAATATAAGCACTAAAATGCATCTATTTGCTTATTTTAATAGACAAACCTTAGTTAGAAAGCAGAAAGTTTGAAAAATAAAATATATGGAATGAAAGAATCATTCAAACAGTAATCAAAAGAAAAGTTGGTGCAGCTATTCAAATATTCTATAAATTAATCTTTACAGACAGAGGCATTGCCAGAGACACAGGGGGACATTTCCTCCTGATAACATGGTTAATCCACCAGAAAAAAATATTAGAATCTTAAGTTCGTATTTACTCAGTTAAAGTGAACAGAACCAGAAGGACAAATAGAGAAACCTACATAGTGGGGATATTAACACACCTCCGTCAGGATACAAGAGTGATGCTGGTCCCGTCACTTGCAAACTCTTAACTTCTAAAAAGGTTAAGAAAGAAGCTAACCCGGCCTTCCCAGGGAGCATCCCGGCTATCAAAAATCCTTGCTGCGAGCCAACCGCAGATGGGCCCTCACGGAGAAAACCCGGGCACGCTCTTGTCAAGAGCTGGTCAATGAATCCTTTCTGAAGGAACACAGCCTCTTTATGGAGTCGGCTAGTTTTGAGTGGACACACGTTCCCTTGTATTTAATTCCTGTGCCCAAATTCATTGCTCTTTTCATTCAAAAGTAACCTCAGTACTTCCCCAAGGTTACTCATTTCAAGGTCTGAACAGTTTCCTATTTAAAAAATGTGGGGCTAGGGGTTGGGACTTCTTGGCAGCCAAGATACTAGTGGTCACCTACATCTGAATCTTTCCAAACATCCTCTAAAAGGCATGCAGCTCGACAAGCAAAACCACACAGACTCCATGCCTTCAGCGTATCTACATGACAAAGAATACTAAACATGTGAAATTACCTACAGATAGAAAAATAAACACTGATTTCAAACAGAGCTATTCCCCCAGCTCCTGCTGCAGAAAGCTGGGTGGGCACAGAGAGCTGGGAAAGGCTGCGTGGAAACAGAGGTGGAACCTGAGCTGAGAGCACTCCCAGAAAGAGAAATCCATCATAAATGGGAAAACTCCAGAGTCCTGATAAATCAGGGCACTGACTACAGCAAAGGCTCTTAGACGTGCATGTGAGGTTTGAGGTGCGGCCTCAGAAAGGCAAGTCTGTGGGGGAAGGACTGTGCCCTGTGGAGAGGGCATGGCGACGGAACGACGGCGGGAGGGAAACAGGATCACACAAGACACTAAGACGTGGAGGAACACACCCCCTTCTCCACGCTCACCCCAAGGGCTCTTCGCTATCCTGACAAAAGAGCGTCTCTTGGATGCAGAATCTCGTAAACCACCCCGACTTGCCAACCCTGTTCATAAAATGCAACTATGTAAGGTCTTACTCCACAAAATGAAGCATGTGACCTCTCTGAAGGGGGTCAAAAGAAAAGATAATCTAGGAGTCCAAGCTTCCAGATTTTCCATTCTCATCCTGGCTCAACTGCTTTCAGAGCCATTGTAAGGTCAGACAGTCTCTCTCTCTCTCTCTCTCTCTCTCTCGCTCTCTCTCGGATAGAAGAGTTGAGATTTTGGGAAAATGTTAGCAAAAGAAAAAAGCTATTGTAAAAATAAAACAGATTATTAGAGCTTAAAACATTTAAGTGATTAAAAATTACTGCCCCCTCCAATCAAAATGAAACAGAAGGAAAGAGCAAAAGACACTCGAAATTGCATTAGGTATCCTCAAACAAGCATTGGAATATATGAAACTCACCTTGAGATATAAATTAAAAAACTAAGAACAGAAATGGGCGCACACCCAAGAGAAAAGAACTCGGAGGAAGAAATGAAGGAAACATTGATTGAACTTAAGAAAGAAATAGAAGAAAAAGACAAAAAAAAACCCATAAAAAATAAAGACTAAATCAAAAGGTAAGCAAACAAGTATAGAGTTAAGTGAAAATGGAATGATACAAATGATGGAGAACAGAAAATCAACCAAAGGAATGAAAATGAGATGAAGTAAAAATGCAAAAGTGTCAAAAGAAAAAGAGGTTAAAATAGAAAATAGGTAATGAGAGCCAACTACAAATAATTGGAGTCACCGAAAGGAAAACCTAAAATGCAACAGAACTTTTCAGAAATAGAAGCTCTGAATCTACATACCTGGACTCAGCAGGTACCTGGGAAAATTCAGTTGGAATAATAAACTCTCAGACATATCTCAGTAAAACTGTTAGATGTTTAAAATAAAGAAAAAGTCGCCGAAACCGGTTTGGCTCAGTGGATAGAGCGTCAGCCTGCGGACTGAGAGGTCCCGGGTTCGATTCCGGTCAAGGAAAAAATCCTTAAGTCCTCTGAGAAAAATATCAAATAACTTTAAAAGACTAAATAAATAAATAAATAATTAGAATAGCACCAACTAATATACAAAGCAAGGCAACCGAAATTTCATTTACACTAAATGGAGAATTAATTCCCATAAGATTAACTCTCCCACAAGTAACGACTATAAGCATTAGATACCTGAAGGAACTGGGGAGGATCTAACAGCAGCAGAAAATAGAATGAAGAGTGTCTACACATGGATGAAGGGAAGGACACTGGATAAGCTTCCGTTTTTTAAAAAAAACTTTTTAAAAAATATATTTTATTGATTTTTTACAGAGAGGAAGGGAGAGGGATAGAGAGTTAGAAACATTGATGGGAGAGAAACATCGATCAGCTGCCTCCTGCACACACACCGCCCCCTTGACTGGAATCGAACCTGGGACCCTTGAGTCCGTAGGTTGACACTCTATCCACTGAGCAAAACTAGCTATGGCAAGCTTCCATTTTTATGGTGTTTGCCTAATGGCATGACCCAGTTGGCATCACACAAATGGCTGACATTCTAGTAGAAGACACACAACCTTACTGGGTTTAAAAAGCGAAGGAGAGCATTAGCAATCATTGAGCTGGGAAGTAAATGAGGAAATTCAGGAAAAAAGAAATACAGAGAAAGAGAGAGAGAGACCAAAATTGTGCGTGAAACTCTGCCCAAATCCCTGTCTGATACTTGAACTATGCATGAACCTATTTAGCTAGGTTAGATACAAAATATCAACACACATCAGAGGGACACTGCAGAATCCAAAATTGTACAGCACATTAGTCATGTTTTAAATGTTTAATTTTTTAAAAGTACAGGCCACAATGGAATTAAACTAGAAATCAATAACGGAAAGATAACTTGAAAATCTCCAAGTATGTGATTAAATAACACATGGGTCCAAAAAAAATCTCAAGAGAAATTTAAAAATATTTTTAACTACATGAAAATGAAAACACAGCTTATCAAACTTTGTGGATGCAACAAAAGCAGTGCCTAGAGGGCAGTGTTTAGCATAGTATTAGAAAAGAAAGATCTAAATCAACAATCTTCATTTCCATCTTAGAAAACTAAAAAAGAGAGAGCGAGAGCAAATTAAACCAAAGTAAGCAGAAGACAAGAAACAATAAGAATTACAGCAGAAATAAATGAAATTGAAAAAAAAAAATCAATAGGGAAACCCAACAAACCCAAAGTTGGCTCTTTGGAAAGATCAATATAACCAGTAAGCCTTGGGGTGAGTAAGACAACAGGGAGAACAAAAAATAACTGATATCAGAATTGAATCCCTACAGGTCTTATGGAAATTAAAAGCATAAAAAAATGAATAGTATGAACAGCTATAACCTAGATGAAATGGACCAATCCTTGAAAGACACAATATGCCAAAACTCTCACAAGAAAAAATGGATGATCTGAATATGTCTTATCTATTAAAGAAATTTAATCAATAATTGATAACCCTCAAAATCAGCAAGCATGAGTCCATACTGGTTCAATGGGGAATTCTACCAGCATTTAAGGATGAAATTATGTCAGTTTTCTACAAGCTCTTCCAGGAGACAGAAGCACAAGCAATGCTTCACTCTGCGAGGCCAGCATCACTCTCTCCACAGACAAAGACATTACCAATATCTCCCATGAACATAGAATCAAAAATCCTCCACAAAATCTTAGCAAATTTAATCCAACAAAGTATAAAAGAATTATACACTATAGTCAAGTGGGGTTTATCCTAGATGCAGGAGGCTGGTTCAACATTAGAAATCCATTAAAGTAATCCATCACATCAATAGACAAAAAAGGAAAATACATGATCATATCAATAGCTGCAGAAAACACATTTGACACAACCCAACACATATTCGTGATAAAAACTCCCAGTAAACTAGGACTGGAGGGGAACTTTTTTGATCTGATGAAGGCTATTTACAAAAGCTTACAACTAACATATACTTCATAATGTGAAGCTTGAAGCTTTCCCACTAAGATCGGGAACAAGGCAAGGATGTCCTCTCACCATCCTTTTCTGTATCATACTCAAGTTCTAGTTGGTGCATTCAGACAAGTAAGGGAAACAAAAGATATGCACAATGAGAAGGAAGGAATAAGTCTGTATTTGTTGACAGGTGACATGATTGTCTATGTAGAAAATCTGAAAGAAATGACAAAAACACACAAAAAAACCCTCCTGGAACTAATAAGTGATTCCAAGGTTGCAGAATGCAAGGTTAGTACACAAGAGTTCATCACTTAAATACTAGAATGCAATTTTCAATTAAAAACATAATAGCATTTACATTAGCACTCCCAAAATGACATACTAGAAGTTGAGTATAAATCTAACAAAATAAGGACAAGATCTATATGAAAAACTACAAAACTGATGAACAAAATCAAAGAACTAGATGAGTGGAGAGATATTCCAAGTTCATGGATAGGAAGACTTAACATTGTCAAGATGTTCATTTTTTTGCAACTTGATCTATAGATTCAATGCAACCCCAATCATTATCCCAGCAAGTTATCCTGTGGATATTAACAAACTAATTCTACAGTTTATATATACAGGCAAAAGACCCAGAATAGCCAGCTCATCATTGAAGGGGAAGAACAAAGTCTGGTACTGACACTACAGACTTTACAACTCATTGTGGTGTTGGCAAAAGAGCAGACAAATATATCAATGGGACAAAATAGAAAGCCCAGAACTACGCCCCCATAAGTATAGTCAACTGACCTTCACACAGGAGCAAAGGCAGTACAATGGATCAAAGGCATTCTTTTCAACAAATGGTGCTGGAACAACTGGACATCCCCACGCAAATAATAATAATTTGGACACAGACCTACACCCTTCATATAAATTAATTCAGAATAGATCATAGACCTAAAGGTAAAATACAAAGTTATAAAATTTATAGGAGATGACATAGGAGAAAAGCTAGATAAACTTGGGTTTAGTAATGATTTTTTTTATACAACACCAAAGGCACAATCCATGAAAGAAATAATCGATAAGTTGGACTTCATTAAAATGTTAAAACTTCTGCTCAAAAGAATGAGAAGACAAGCTAAAACTGGGGAAAATATTTGTCAAAGACAAATCTGATAAAGGATTGTCACTGAGAACATACAAAGAATCTTTAAAACTAATAAGAAAACAGATAACCTGATTTTAAAATGGGCCTAAGACCTGAACAAATACCTCACAGAGAAGATATGCAGATGGCAAATAAGCACATTAAAAGATGCTCCACATCATATGTTACCAGGGATGAGGACGTTTTCCCGGACTATCCAGGTGGGGCCTAATTGCTCCCACTCATGTCCTTACAGCAGGAGGCAAAGGGAGGTTTCAGACAGGAGCGGGGAGGCCATGGAAGAGACTACGCTTATTCTTAGGAAACACACTTGAAAGATTGCGGGAGCGGGGGGTGTGAGAATAAATAAACGAAAAGTTCCAGGGAAGGCTCCCTGACCCTCCCCCGCTGCCCCTCTTCATCTGGGCCACACATCTGCTCAGCCAGGCCCAGGACGGCCAGCTTCGCGACCCCTCCCTCCTGAACCCAGGGCCAGATCAGCAGTAGGAAGCCTCCATTCAGAGCAGGGCTGACTGTGCTCCTCCCAGGGCTGAGTTTGGGGTTGAAAATGCAGCAAAGACCAGAGCAAGTCAGGCCCCGCACACCGTGGGCAACAACAAACGCTGTCTGCACTGCAGTTCTGCGTGCTGGGTTCCGTCAGCTTTTCCTAAGGGCCCTCCAAGTTCCTGGAACCCTGCGGGGAGACAGTGCCCCCTACCCTGACCACACCAACCTGCCCCGAGGCCACCCGGGGCCTTAGCGCGTGGCCGGGCCCTCCCTCGGTCTTGGACCCTCCCAGCCCCCCAGCCCCTGTTCCCTCTCCTTCTCAGAACATTCCCGAGGCTTGGCCTCCCTTCCCACTTTCCTTGGTTTGCAGGCCTCCTTTCCAGATCCATGTTAAACCCATCACTTTTCTGGCCTGCACGCGCCCTGACACACATCACTCTCTCCCCCCGCCCCCCCTCCCAGGGCTCGGAAAACCCAGTTTCCTCTTCATTAAAAACGTCTGACAAGACAGCGCCTCTCCGACACTTCGTCAAGGCCACGACGGGCGCAGAGCTTCGGGGCTGCCTGGGTGATGTGTGGGGCCAGCTGGGTGTTTTCTTTGTGCAGTCTCATGGAGAATTCCAGCGTAGCTCCAGGATCTGGGTTCCACCTTCAGGGTTGCCACGCTGGAGCTCAGCCCGTTCAATTGATGTGAAGGAAAAGATTATAAGGCTGACGGTCGGCTTTTAAGGGTGCTGGTGTCCAGGATTAGAATCCTAAAAAACACGGCCCTCTCAAAACACAGCCGAAGTGGGGAACTCCGCCAGGAATCAAATTTCCAGCCGGCTGCCCCGTGCTCCTGCACACCCTTCAGGAACCCTCGGGGCGCTGCCTCGGGCCCAGGGCCACCCGGAGGCCTTGGAGCAGCAGGGAAACCATCAGGGGTCAGTAGATGCTGACTTTCTATTGGGAAACCTCTCCATGCGGTTTGAGGTTATGTATTTGGATACTATTTTCCTCATTCACCATTTATTTTCTTAAAATTATCAGCTCCCTCGGATTCTTGTGGCAAGGGGCTTCCAGTAACGTCTGCGGCGAAGTCAGGGTGCTGGGAAGGCTGCGTGCTTTTAGCGAGGACGCCTCGCGAAAGCAAGTCCGTAACATTCCGATAATATACGGTAGGTCTCTGCTCCCTCAATGACACCTTTGAATGTGCTTCACTGCTTTTTACATTATAAATACAGAACTGGCACACGCTGAGGTTGCTATTGGACGCCGGCCGCACGCTGCTCGCCAACTTCCTAGACGCTTGGAGTCGGGCTGCCAGCTCCCAAGTTGGAACTCCGACTTAACTTCATAGCAAACGACTCCGTTTTCCATGTCGGGTTGGATCCAGGACTCCCGAGTGATAGTGAAAAGCTGCAGGCTTCTCAAGGAAAAATACAACGACGCCCCACCTCTGGCCTTCAGCCTCCAGAGGCCAAGTTACATCACGTGGGGACAGTAGCAGCGACGTCGGCAACCACCCCAAAACGCCCAGCTGCCCACACTCTGTCCGCACCTTACGCCTATTTCGTCTCGAAAAGCTGCCCCTGTGTTTTGGCCAACATGGTTTTCAGCCATTTTAATAGGCACCTTTTCTCCTCCACCCACCCCGCTCTGGACGAGGGAAGAGGCAGGCCTGGAGGAGGCGGTAGAGGCCAGCAGTGGCTCTACCAGGTCACGCCCGGCTCGCGGGAGCTCAAAATTCCACTTTGCTTGGTTCCCAGGAATCGAAGGGCCAAAGCTCTGGTCACTGCTAGCCACTCTGTGGAGTGATGACACACTTCTTAAAACATTCGTCTTATTTCAAAATTCATACTTTCTATGGGTTGAGTTATGCCTACTAATAAAGTCCTACCCTGGTATCTGTGAATGTGGCCTTATTTGGAAATGGGGTCTCTGCAGATGTGACTAAGTCAAGATGAGGTCATTGGGGTGGGCCCGACACAATGACTGGTGCCCTTGGAGACAGAGAGATACAGAGAGACACAGAGAGGGAGGCCCTGTGAGGACAGAGGCAGAGATGGAGGGATGTGGCCACAAGCCAAAGGATGCCTGCAGGCACCCGGAGCTGGAGGAGGCAGGAAAGATCCTCCTCTGGAGCCCTCAGAGGGGACCACGGCCCTGCTGCGTCCTGGCCTGTGAGAGGATGAACTCCTGTGGCATGAAGTCCCTGGTTTGTGGTCATTTGGCAAGAGGCCCCGGACACTAGCACCAGCAGCTGCTTGTTGGGCGTCTGTGAGGACACAATGCACCTGAGATCCTAGGAACACCCTGGCACCCCTGATCAGCAGGTATGCTGATGTGAAGGGGGCCTCTAGGCTCAGAGGGGAGGTGGGGGACCCACAGCTGTGGTTCTGAAGACCCTCTTCCTCCCCTGCCCGGCTCTTGGCAATGTCCAAGGCCACTGCCCCAAGCGGTGGGGGCTCCTATCTCCCTGGGGAGCGGTGTATCCTCTGCTCAAGACCTGGCCCAGCCAGTGTGGCCCCAGGAGGCACACACTTTCCCAATGCTGCGCCTCCCCTCCACTTCCCACTCCGCTCCGACGCCCTGATGGCTGATTGGAATGTTCCTTTTGTTCCCGAAGCCTTGCTCACTTTGCACTTGTCACAGGGCATTTACGTGGAAGCACAAGGCTACCTGTGCCGCACGGTGAAGCTCTCATGGTAAAGAGGACTCTGGACCCAACACTGAGGCTCTCACAGGTGCAGGCTCTCCAGTGCTCAGAGCCTGCCCTGGGGGCCTCATTCCACCTGGGCTGCCGGAGCCCACCCAGAGCCCTTGCAAGCCCCCACTCTGCACCCCAGGTGCTGGCCCAGAGATGTCAGGGTGGGGTGTTGAGAATGTCATGAGTGGGAGGAGGGTGAGGAATGACACACTCATCAGGCCCCGCCCTGGAAGTGGGAACTTGGTTTCCAAAGTCCCTCCCCAGAACCACGAAGCCTATCTCAGGTCAATAGAGCCCAAAGCTCAGGTTCTCAGGAAAAGTGCAGCTGGATTAGAAGTGTTCCTAAGTGCTGCCCGCTCTGCTGATTCTGCCTGCGATGAGGGTGATGAAGTGGAAGGTGAAATGTCACCTGCTCCCGATGCATTCAGGGATGAAGTCCCCATGCGGTTCTGAGCCACGGCTCCACCTTGCCTGGCACGGTGGTGACCCCAGGGACATCCCAAGTGTGGGCCCACCGCTGGGACAGGCAGACACCGCCACCCAGAGGGGCCTCCATGGTAACACAGGGTAGGATGGCTGGAGCCACACGAATGCCCCTGATCCCCAAACCTGGATCTGTGGCTGCCCCTGCGGCCTGGCAGCTCTGGGCCTCATTTCCCAAGCAGAACAGGCTGCGAGTGCCGACCTCTGTGTGGCTATAACATGAAGGGTGTATGGAGTGTGAGGCGATCATTCTCATAACGGAATAATAACAATGGCCAATGTGCATTAGCAGCTACTAGGTCTCAGGCGCCTGAGCACCAAGAGGGAGGAGCCCATGGATGCCCTCCCCTGTGTTAAGCATCGTCCACCTGGGAGTCACCGAGATGCAAATCTCCCCCATGGGCCTTGCAGGAGTCGCTGGAATCCCTAGTTTGGGGAGTGGTCTCCTCCCCAAAGGAGAAAGGAGAGGAGAAAGGAGAGGAGGGGAGCAGGCCGAGCCCCTGGTGACAGCACAGAGGCCTCTGCACGACCCATGTGTCAGCCAAGAGCACAGATGACAGGGTAGCAGGGCCAGGCTGGGACAGAGCCCCTACTGACCAAAAGCCAGGACACTTTGTGGGAATGCTTACCCTTTGAAGCCTCAGTTTCCTTATTGGTAAAACACAGGACTAATGCAAGTGACCACGAGGGCTAAGACTCTGACAGTCCCAGGCACCGTTCCAGGCACTTTCGTGCGACCCTGAGGCAGCCGCTGTTTCACCTCCGCCGTCTACTCCGGGTATGCAAACTGTGGCCCACAGCCAAATCTGGCCCAAGGCCTGTTTGTGTGTGACCTGTGAACTAAGATTAAGATTCTACCAATCTTATAAATGATATAAAGAAAGAATAAGCAAAGCACAATTAAGTGACAGTCGCATTATTTGCCCCCTGGCTCTTTACAGAAAAGAGTTTGCCACTTCTGGTCCAGGTGGGTAACAGGCAAAGAGTGGGCCCGTGGCTTGCTGCAGGTCACAGAGCCAGGGAGTCCATGAACCCAGAGAGCCCTCCCGTTCCTGGCAGCACGGAACTGCCCAGGTCCTGCCCACGTGACTATGTGCTTGAAAAGAAGGCTGTGAGCTCGCACAGCCGGGCCACCTCGCCACACACACCGGGGCCGATGTTGGCAGGCACGAAGGTCTCCAAGGCCAGAGCTGCCCACCCCTCTCCGCAGCAGGAGCAGCGGGGGCAGCACGGGGAACATGGGCTGGAGCGCAGATGGAGGGCATCTGTGGGAGCGCAGTAAAGAGGTCACAGTGGCTCACACACAGCGAGTAAGAGCCTCAGACAGCCCTCAGAAGACTGGAAACGTATCTTGTTCTCTAGAATGTGGTTTCCCTCCAATGGCTTTGACAGTGAGGCCAGGCAGAGGAAAACGAGCTGCCGGTCCCTTGTCCAGGCTGCCCTCACCTGGCCATGGTGGAGACATCCAGCCAGAGCCAGGCAGACAGGAAGCAGCACACATCAAAGCGGAGTTGGGGCGAATCTTTTGAAAACTCTCTCTTTCTATCATAGATCATCCTTCCGGTATCAGAGAGACAGTGTCTTTCTGCTTCAGCTCCACCGGAGAGCAGAAAGACACAGTATGTGGAAAGCACTCTTCCCAAACCAGCCTTCAGTTCCGGGTGACAGAGGGCAGGCCTTGTCCCTTCTGCAATCCCTCGTTCACCCTCTGGAATGTGAGAGTCAGAGCGATGACTTCTCAGCTTTCCTGAGGGAAGGTTTAGGGTTAGGGTTAGGGTTTGGGTTAGGGTCAGGGTCAGGGTCAGGGTTAGGGCTAGGGTTAGGAAGCAGTTTCTGGACATGAAGGGATCTCTTCCGGGGCCACCTTTGAAAACCAGGCAGGCACCGGCTCCATGTCTGCTTCCTGCCTCACCTGCTGGTTCCTGCTCAGTCTATCCTCTTCCCAGTGCCGCCTCCTCCAGGGTTTGGTGGTGCCACCGCTGCCGCGTGCCCCCATCCCTGCTTGCTCGTTGACTGCATGCACACGTCTCACCCATTTGTCATCCCCCGTAGGGATAGCAATGCCTCCCCTCACCTGCCTGACTGTCTGCTGCCTAAGGATGGGGCCTGGAGGTGCTCGGTGCAGAGCTTTGCATGAGTGACTGGGTGACCAGAGGCAGTGCTTCCTGAACCCAGGCCAGTGGGAAACCTCTTAGGCCTGCCAGGACTGGAAACCTTTGGAGTTGCAGCCTGGTCCCTCCCCATTGCCCTCACACCCCTTTGCCCATCTCCCTTTTGGTTTCTCCACCAAAGAGAGATGAGGGCTCAGACAGCTTGCTTCGGGCTGTGTACGACAGGCATGTGAACCCACTTCCAGGTTCCTCACCTCCACGGATCCCAGGTGTGCAGCTCCGCTCCTCACTATTCCCTGTTCGAGGCCCCCAGCTTGCTGGGAGTCGAGTGAAACAATGCAGGGAACATGGGAGAGCCAAGGCTTTCTACAGCCCTGTGGGCCATGCTCTGCCCTTGTCTGCACCGCATTTGGCCAGCGTCCCCTACGCAGACACCCCCAAACAAGTGCCATTTGTAAAAAGCAGGAGCCCTGCAATTAGATCCTGCATTGCTGTGAAAATACGTGGGTGGTCCGGGCCGACTGGTTCCTGAGAAAAAGATGGGATGTTCACCAAAGAATGTCCAAGGAGAGAGAGGTGGGTGCAAGGGCGCCTTTATTCAAACAACAGTTGGCACGGAGGCCGGAGATGACCGCTCAGATCCACATACTTTCCGCATCCTTGGAGACCTGAGGCTCGAGGTGGAATGCTTTCCTGCTGGCCCACTCCCACCTCATACACAAGGGCACACAGGGCCAGGCGGATCCACTCTCAGCTATCAGACACTTGCCCCGTGGTGGCTGGAATTTTCTCCCAAACCACCATTTTATAATGAAAAGGTATCATCTTTCCCTGGCAAGCTCCACTGTTTGCTCTCACATAGTTCTTTTGTCTTGGGGGCGGTCAGGTGCCAGGAGGCTGGGGGACATGCTGGGGACACGCTCCCAAACGGCAGAGGTTCCCAGGCGGCCAGGCCAGCGCCCTGCGAGTTTCCTTTGGAAGCTTGTGTTCATCTGCGGCTCCCCCTACACCATGACCCCACAGGGGCACGCAACCAGGGGCTTGGCCAGGAGCCCTCGCTGTGGCCTAGGGCCCCCTCTACATGACGAGCAGGTGCACAGCAGCTGACACACTGTCCTTGGAAAATCTCTGCAGCCACTTCAGAAAGAACCAGCAAGGCCTTCGATGTGCCCGAGGAAGTCTCTCTCAGGTGGAAAAGAAGTTTGAGTCCACAGAGGTATTTTGTGGGAGGCGGAGGGTCAGAGCTGGGCCATCAGGTGATGGCTTACCACAGATGCCGGTGCTCCCCCAAATGCACTAAAGAACCTCGCCAACACAGGTCACCATGAGAACACTAGGAGGCAGCAATGTTCCTTGCTAAACAGAACAAGTACCGATAAAGGGTGGGTGGGGCTCTCATCCTGGCTGCTTGCTGGGGCCGTCTGCACCCCAAGAAGCAGGACAGCCTTGACCGGTTTAGCTCAGTGGATGGAGCGTCAGCCTGTGGACTGAAGGGTCCCAGGTTCGATTCCGGTCAAGAGCATGTACCTTGGTTGCAGGCACATCCCAGTAGGGAGTGTGCAGGAGGCAGCTGATCGATGTTTCTCTCTCATTGATGTTTCTAACTCTCTCTCCCTCTCCCTTCCTCTCTGTAAAAAATCAATAAAATATATATTTTTAAAAAGAAGCGGTATAGTGATTGCCTATTTTTATTAGACTTGGTGAGGTTTTGGGATTTGACCAGCCCACAGAACCACTAATGAAAATGTCAGAATTCAAACCCAGATTTCACAACCCTGAGGCCTGGACCATTTATGACCTATCCTGCTCATCACCCATACGTTGAGAAATCCGTCAGCCCGACTCTTGAAATAGACACAGGCTCTGGCCATGTCTTACCTCCTTCACCGCTGCCAACTGGGCCCAAGTCATTGCCATCCGGACCTGCACTGTCCTCTGTGGTCACTGCCAATCCCAGATGGCTATTTAAAGCCAAAGTGATTAGAATTAAATAAAATTTAAAGTTCAGTTCTTCGATTGCACGAGACAAGTTTCTAGGGATCTGTAGTCACATGTGATTGGGGCGATCACAACAGCAGGTGTAGGACATGCCCACCGTGGCAGCAAGTTCTACTGAAGAGACTGCTCTGGATACTGCAGTAGCCTCTAACTGGTCTCACTGTTTCTGCATTTGCATCTCATTGCAGTCTCTTCCCCCACAGCAGCCAGAGTGAGACTTTAAACATGTCAAGTAGAGATCTACATGCTTAGTCACTTCCTTCAGGTTCTGCTCCAATGTCACCTACCACAAAGACTACCCTGCCCTTTCTATCTAAAATAGAATCAACTCCTTCACTCTTCATCCTTTAAACAGCTTTTTCTTCAGCACATATGATACAGAATATACCCATATATTGTCCATCTCACTCACTATGACACGAATTCCATGGTAGCCACTTATGTCTGCTCTGTCTTCAGAACACAACAGGTATTAATTGTTTTTCGAGTGAATGAATGAACTAGGTCTATCTAGACTTGATGGACATGGTGAGTTTAAAATGTGCCCTAAATTCTTGGACATTCCTCCCTTCAAAACATGAAGCCTAATTCCCTTCTCCTGGAATATGGGCTAGACTTAATGACTCACTGCTCATGGTATGTGACTTACAAGATGAGATCAAAGACACTGCAGGCTATGCCTGGGTCTCCTGATCCCTTGCTCTTGGCTGCTGCCAGCGGCCATGCTGTGAGGATGCTCAAGCAGTCTCATGGAGACATCCAAGTGGTGGTGACTGAGGTGGTGACTCCTGCCAATAGCCAGTGCATGAGTTCTCCAGGCAAGAGCTTGGAGCTGGACCTTCCAGGCCCAGGCAGGCCTTCAATGACTGCAGCCCAATTGACAATTTGGTTAAGAGACCATGAAGCCAGCACCACACTGTTGCTCTCAGGGTCCTGGCCCACAGAAATTGTTTGAGATGGTAAACTTGGATTGTGTCCAGCTGCTGTGTTTTGGGGTCATTTACAATGCAGCAATGATAACTAACACAATGGGAAACGCTTTCTCCAAAATATAAACCTGGTCATGTTATCACCAAACTTTGGCCCCTAGGCTTTTAGGAAAGACATCCACTTTCTGTTCTGCATTTAATCCCACGTGACACACATTGACTATGTACCTACTGAGTATGCAGCACTGAGAACAGAAAAATAAGAAATCAGCGTGTGCATGACTCAGTGTGAAGAGACTGTCCCAGCCAGTGTCTGCTCCAGTGGCCAGAGCGCCCCCATCTCTCTGTCCAAGGAGGCAAGACCCCTGAGGGCTGTCGTCTTCTCCCTGCCTGTACTTCCTGATGCTCTCGCTCCCTGTGGAGGCCAAAATGGCAGTTCTCCCCTACAAGCACGGCTTATCCAAAGGCCTCAAGGGAGGGAACAGCCAGCTTCCTAGATGTGATGGCCTCAATGATGAAGTCCAAGGTCAGTAAATCACAATGGAATGGGCGGCAGCCATGTCTGAAGATGTCAGTGGCAGAAACCGACTGACAAATGATG
This sequence comes from Myotis davidii, assembly GCF_000327345.1. Taxonomy (NCBI): domain Eukaryota; kingdom Metazoa; phylum Chordata; class Mammalia; order Chiroptera; family Vespertilionidae; genus Myotis; species Myotis davidii. Next base: position 2,991,262 of record NW_006289713.1, read on the forward strand.
ACCAGAACGGGATGTTCCCCCTCTGGAGAACCCCAGTTGAACGTGACCCAGACGAAAAGAAACTGGCTTTTCAAAAGCAAGCTGTCCATTCTGAGACGTCTTGTTAGAAGCACAGGCAGTACTTACTGTCCCTAAAGAGGGGGGAGAAGGTCGGCACGGAGCCCACATGGTCTCTGGGAAAAACCTGGTGTGGGATGAAACCATGTGCAAGTCCCGCTCCAGCTCTTCCTGCTGTGTGGCCGTGGGCCACTTGTCGCTGTCTCTGAGACTCACTTTCCTGTCTACAAGAAGCAGACGATATCACGGGGCAAAGGGCCGTGCGAGGACCCAGAAATAGAGTGAGTGCGAGATACCCTTGTGGTCCATGGCAGGCAACAGGCACACGCCATTCTTCATTCCTTATGGCATCTCTCCAGCTGCTTTCAGCGGCCGATTCCCAGTGGACTCTATCAGACCCTCCTCTCCTACTGTTCATGGGTGGATCCCATGCTTGGCAGAGCACAAGTTTCCCCAGCCGTGGCTCTGGAGGACCCAGGGAGAGCTGAACACCCTGGGCCCCTTTCCTGGTAAGATCACAAATGGGGAAAATCCCATTCAGGGCCTCCTCTTACCTGATCTCGGCAGCCTCCTCCCATGCCCTCCTCCCACCGTGCCTGTTGGTCATAGCAGCAGACCCGACCTTGGGCCATCCTCTCTAAGCTGATGGCCGACGAGGTGGGGCACCAGCCAGACAAATCAAGGCGGGGATTCAGGGCATTCAGCTTCTGAGCACAACTTCACATTGTCAATGTCACTTTGGGTGAACCTCACCCCTGTTCTTTTTGGGCCTCACTTTCCCCACGAACTGAAAGGGTGGGGCCGGCCTTAGAGGTGCCAGTGTTCTGAATGTAGCTGGGCAGACGGGGACAAGTCAGAGCGCAAATCTAAAGTGAAGATAGATTATTGCTGATATGGCCCGAGACATGGGTGATGTCTGTGGCTGGTGTCCCAGCCTCCTCTGGGCGAAGTAATTTCAGTTTCCCAAGTCAGGCATCATGGGACTGGTTATCCGGCCATCAAATCATCCTCAAAGCTCTCTTTGGAGCTCTGTCCCATCTTCCCAAACCCACAGAGGATGTCCTCAACCAGTTTACACAGAATATAAATTACTTTGGAAGAGATTTCTGTTTAGATAGCTCAGGCTACAAAAACCAATAACGGAGTCATCGGGCCCTTTCTTGATGTTCCCAGCTCTGCTCTTGTCTGCACCTCTGTGGCACCCAGGCTCTCAGAGCAAAGGCCCATTTCCACCCTTTCTTTAAAAGAATTCCAGATGCCGTAGCTTGTTGGCTTCATCCATTTGGCGAGGACCATCAGCACTGGTGTGCCAGGCCCTGACAATACAGGCTCGGTCAGAAGGAGGTTTACAGTTGTGCATACACAAAACACAAAGTTTATTCTGTTTTTTTAACCAGACATTTTTAAAAAATATATTTTATTGATTTTTTTACAGAGAGGAAGGGAGACAGACAGAGAGTTAGAAACATTGATGAGAGAGAAACATCGATCAGCTGCCTCCTGCACATCCCCCACTGGGGATGTGCCCGCAACCAAGGTACATGCCACTGACCGGAATCGAACCAGGGACCTTGTTTATTCCTGTATTATTATTTATTAACTAGAGACCCAGTGCATGGCTGCTGACTGCAGGCTGCCTAGTGGCTGTCGGCTGTTGGCTGGGTACTCCCTCCCAGCCGGCCCTGCCCCCTGGTCGACTCCTGGAGACCTCAGGGTCAAGGGGACAATTTGTATACTTTTATTATATAGGATTATTGTATTATTTTTCATGTGGATAACTATAAACTTACTTTTGCCCCACCCTGTAAGTCAGGCCTGGCTTTCAGAACCAATCTTGCAACCTCATTCCTGGACTGTTGGGCGGGGGGGTGGGTGTGTGTGTGTGTGTGTGTGTGTGTGTACGTAGCCACCACCTCCAAATTCCTCCCAACCAACCTCTCACTTCCTCAGAAAATCATTCCTCATCAACAACCTCATATATGAACCAATGTGAACCGAGTCATAGATTTCCAGAAAACCACTCACTGAGGCCCCCAAACCGACCACGTTTAGTAGCGCAGCCCTGGCCCACAGCCTGCACATTGTGCAAAACGAGAAATGCAGGCAGGACCTGCCACCCTCTCCTGGCTTTCTCCAGCTTTCTTAAGGCTGGGGGATTTCGCTTGTACACACTATAAACATCCACACTCATCTGAAAGCACGTCCGTGTGCACGTTATTTATTGCCGAGGACGGCGTGTGATTACAACACAGCCCAGTGTATTCTGAGAACAGGCAGTTTGCTGCTAGATGGCCATGCCCTGAAGCTTGGGCCCAAATTGGCTCTCTGTTGGGGCTGAAGTTAGAACTATTCCCTGACAGGAACCTTGGAAACTTCTCTGAGTGGCCTCGATCCACCGCCTCCCGTGTGACCATTCCACGCAATGTGCTTAGCTTCCTCTAAATCGCAAAAGACAACCCCGCTCTCATCCTTTATTGCCTTTTAAGAGGACAGAACAACAGCTAACGTTTCCCCTTTGACCGGCACTGTCCTGGCATGGAAAAGGTAGATTGATGCAACTTAACTGAAATGTTGACAAACCACTGGATTGGAAAATAATGAACAGCATAAATCTGCCCCAGAACAAATGACGACAGCGTAGGGAAGGAGAAGAGGCATCGAAAAATCCTAGGCTGCCCCAGGCAGAGATGGGAAGAGCCAATGGTCTCTCCATTGCCAGCTAATTGCTCCCAGAGTCTGGTCGCACCTGGTGCCCAAAGCCACCAGGCCTGGGAGCTGGGAGCGTCCCGCGGAGCAGATGAGAGGAGTTAATGTGGGCTGTTTCTTCCCTAGGCCCACTGCCCGTATGTGCAAACAAACTGACCTCTAGCAAACCTGAGTGGTGCCCAGATCAATGCCCCCTCTCCCTTCTAAAAACCGCCACTCCCTCACTCCTCAGCTGGAATGGCCACACCGGGTGCTGGTGGGGTTGAGGGAGAACTCTGCCCTGGCCTCCACACTGCCACCTGCTGGCTGTGTGACCTGGGCAAGTTATTTCATCTCCAGGCCTCTAGTTTCTTGTCTGGAAGAAAAGAATAATCAATCACCCCAGCCTCGCAGATTTGTGAGGGGAAATAACCAAGTAATCAAGGTAAGAATTGAAAGCGTGTCTGGAGTAAAGCCCGGGCTTCAACAGATATTGACCCTTATCAACTGTATTGTCAGCAGCCCCATAATTATCATCACCATCCATTTCACCCTCAGCACAATCAGCACCATCTTCTGGGCACGGAATGTGTCCCCCAAAATTCATATGTTGAAGCCCTAATCCCCAAAGTATCGGTATTTGTAGGTGGGACCTTTGGAAGATGATTGGCCGGGGGTGGAGAGGGAGTGGTGGTGGTGAGAGTGTGGAGTCCTCATTATGGGATCGGTGCCTTTAGAAGAGAAACGAGAGACATTCTGTCTCTCTCCTTCAGGTAAGGACGCAGCAAAAAGGTGAATGCTTGTAAACCAGGAAGTGGGCCTTCACCCGATACTGAACCGACCAGTACCCTAACCTCAGCCTTCCCAGCCTCCGGACTGTGAGGAATATGCTTCTGTGGTCTAAGCCCCCAGCCTGTGGTGTTTTGTGAGAGCCGCCCGGTCTGGCTAATAGGAGCATATCCCTGCAGGGGAATGGGCCAGGAAGCAATGTCAGGGCCAGGGATCTGCAGAGCTTCCGCTTCTCTGGCTCAGGCTAGGTGAGGTGAGAAGTCTGAGTCAGGCAGTTCCGAACGCGTCTCCTTGGTAACTGAGAAAATGAAGACAGTTCAGAGCTGGCCCACCCTGTAGGTAAAGATGATGGGCTGTAAGAGGGAAAGACGATGGGAGGCCCGAGGATTGGGCTCATCCCATGAGATCTGAGTTCACAAGAGCCTCTAGGCCACTTACTGGCTCTCAGCTCCCGGCCCCTCAAGAACCAAAAGCCTGGCGTGTGGGTCAGCTGGGCAGAGCCAAGTGCTGATGTGGGATCTGGTGTGTAGGTGGTGCCTACTCACCTGTCCATGGTGGGGAGGGTGGGGGAGAGAGAGGCAGAGACAGAGAGAGAGAGAGAGACTTCCTCCTTCTCACAGCACCCTGCAGTGGGGTGGGCACTGGATCTGAGGTCTGAGAATCTGGATGCACATCTACAAGGTGCCCACCAGTGGGATCTTGATTGACTCCAGCAAACGGGGCGGCACTGTGGGAATACTGACAAGCTGCATCTGAGGGCGGGGGAGAGAGGGGCAGAGACAGAGAGAGAGAGACTTCCCCCTCCTCTCAAGGGTACTAATCTCATCACGAGGGTCCCACACTCCTGACCACATCTACCTCCTTCCAAGGCCTCACCCCCTAGCTATCATCAGATTGGGGGGCGGGCTTCACCTTGTGAATTTCAGGGGGAGGCAAACATTTAGCTCAAAGAGGCAGCCTTGAGAGAAGCCACTGAGCTCCCCGCCCAGTGAGAGGATCCCTGCAGTCGTGACCAGTAACTCTCCAAAGCCGTCACTGTGGGCCACCTGAACATAGTCGTTTCTCCTATCTGCCTATGTTCTGTGACAGCAGGAGTTCCTTATCCCCTTTTAAATCCTCAACAGGGCCTAGTACCGTGTCGTGTTGTCTAGGAAATGAATGAGTGAATGAGCCCACCAAATGGCTCCCAGGGGAGACTCCGGGGGAATTCCGCCTTTTGCCCCAATACATACCTTTTCTTTTTCCCTGTCCCTCAATGCTGCCTCTCTCCTACTCTTGTTGCTTTATATCCCTCAGCCCTTTCTTTTTCTGTGACTGGATGAAGAAAAATAAATGAAGAAATAATAAATATATATCAAAAATTGGTTCCATGTATCTTCAGATGCAGCTTGTCACTTGGATCCAGATTTTCAGACTTCAGATCCAGTGCCCCCCCCCCCCAACACACACACACTGCAGGGTGCTGTCTGGTCTGTTTGTATCTCAGGACCCCCGACGGGAGCCCAGGGTGCCTTTGTGTGTTCCCGCAAGAGGCTGCCCTGATGCTTGGAGACACAGGGCAGTGCGGCAGGAACAGCCAAGGACCAAGGCCAGCACGCTGAGGATGGCAGGGAGGAGAGGTGGGGCAAGCTGGGTCCTTGGTGCCACAGGGGAGCTGCTCGTCGGCCCTAGAACTGCCCACCTCCATGCCTGTCACATGAGATAACAGGTCCTGAGGTTTGAGCAATGTTCAGTGGGCCTTGGGTTTTGGGCAGATTGGAGCCTTTAATGGTGCATTCAACAGGTTCACCCAGTTCTGAACCCCTCTACTTTGGCCTCTGCCCTCTCCCCATATCCAAGGTTCAGCCACAGGCAAGTGTTCCAGCCATGAAAGAGCACCCTCATGGCCTCAGCACCTGCAGTCTCAGGGCTGGACTGAGGCTGTGGGCTCCCCAGCCCTGCTAGAGGCTTGGTACCTGTGAAGAGATGTTCTTCCAAAATAGCGAGTGCTGCCCTGCCGGGTTCTCTCAGTGGCTAGAGGGTCGGCCTGTGGACTGAAGGTCGAGGGTTTGATTCCAGTCAAGGACCTGCACCGTGGTTGCAGGCTAGATCCCTGGCCCCAGTGGGGATGTGTGTGGGAGGCAACCAGTTGATGTGTCTCCCTCACATTGATGTTTCTCTCGCTCTCTGTCTCTTGTCCTCCCTTCCACTCTCTCAAAAAAAAAATCAATGGGAAAAATGCCCTCGGATGAGAATTAACAAAAAACAAACAAACAAAAAAGTGAGGACTTGCAGAAGGCAGTTCAGACACCGATTTCTATTCATAGACTGGTACTTCTCTCTCTTCTGGTGTGTAAACTCAAACTTTTCCTCAAGAACCCTCCAAACACTCTCTACTGGTCCAAGGGCCTCAGGAGACTCGGGATGATAAGACAGGAGCCCTCAGGAAGACCAGGACAGGGGCCCTCGGGGAGAGCAGGACAGGGGCCCTCAGGGAGAGAAGGACAGGGGCCCTCAGGGATAGCAGGTCAGGGACCCTCGAGGAGAGCAGGACAGGATCCCTCAGGGACAGAAGGACAGGGGCCCTTGGGGAGACCAGGACAGGGGCCCTCGGGGAGACCAGAACAGAGGCCCTGGGGATAGCAGGTCAGGGGCCCTTGGGGACAGAAGGACAGGGGTTCTCAGGGAGACCAGGACAGGGGCCCTCAGAGGCTTTCAGTCAGGTGGAGAGAAGGACCCAGAGGGAACGGAAGTGGTCCCTCAGGGGATTGCTCGCTGCCCCCAGTTCACTATGATGGACTCCCCAACAATAGCAGACAGAGTTCTCCCTCACAACCACCTGTGCAAATGCTGAGGCTGGGGCACAAACACTCCCCTCAATAGCAGACCGTCCCCACACTGTCTCCCTGCCCTCGCCGCTGGACCCACACCGCTTGGCCGTTCTCGGCTGCTCGCACTCCTGGCAGGATCGCACCGGCAGTGTGTGGTGCTGCGCTTGGCGTGCGCCTGACACAATGAAGGATGAGTTGGACAACAACAGCGGCGCTGAGGCCAAACTAATTGATTTCACAAGCAAGAGGGCAGTCTGCCCGAGCAACCCCCACTGAGGCAAGGAGGATGCCAGCCCTTCTCCTCAGAGAGGGGAGGGGGGACAGGGAAGGAGAGGGAAGGCGAAAATAATGGGAGGACAGAATGGCAGGGAGGGGAGGGGCAGGGAGGGGCAGGCAGGGCAGAGGAGAGAAAGTGCAGGATGGCCATATTTATCCTCACTGATAACACAGCACCTCCAACAAGAAGCGGGGGGCCACCTGGCAGGTCTGCTACAGCACCCTGAAGGGGCAGAAACTCTTCCAGAAGCTGGGTTTCGGATGGCACACCCACGTAGCACACATGTTATCCTGGCCTCTGAGACCTGGCTCAGCCACCTGGCCAGGCAGCGGCTCCCCTGCAGAGGCAGCCCGCACCCGGGCCTGGGCAAGCAGCTGAACTTCCAGTCTGAGTTTTCTAGGTCTCAGGGGTCTCGCCTGACAAGCGGGGATAGTGATGTCAACCTCACATGGTTGTGGGGGCCAGGTGGGCCGTGTGAGTGGAAGCCAGTCCCCAGCCGTGTTCCAATCTCCCTCTAGACCAGGGGTGGGCAAACTTTTTGACTCGAGGGCCACAATGGGTTCTTAAACTGGACCGGAGGGCCGGAACAAAAGCATGGATGGAGTGTTTGTGTGAACTAATATAAATTCAAAGTAAACATCATTACATAAAAGGGTATGGCATTTTTTTTTTTTTTTTTAGTTTTATTCATTTCAAACTGGCCGGATCCGGCCCGCAGGCCGTAGTTTGCCCACGGCTGCTCTACAGCCGGCAGAGCCGTGGGATGCAGCCCGGTGTCCCGGGTGCTCGTTACAGGGGAGAAAATGAAATCTCTGGACAAGGAAACAGAGCAGAGCAGAAACACCTTCACATCACGTGAGGCCACACGCTCATTCAGAGGATAAGCAACTATTGGAAACTCGAAAGAGTGACAGGTGAGGAATTGGGAGACCTGAGTTTGAACCCTAACCCTGGCCCTATCGCTGTGGGACCTGAGCCCAGGGTCCCTGTGTGTGAAATGGGGACTCTGGCACCCACCTTGTTGGGTGGCAGGGTCCCCGCTGATCCCAGGCTCAGATCTGTGAAATGGGATCAAAGCACTGAGCCCAAGGTGGGCAGGAACTGAGCACGGGAGCGTGTGGACTTGGCCTTCAAGGCAGTACCGCTAACTGAAGGGGCGACGTCAGCCAAGACGGGGAAATATTTCAGGGCATTCAGACCCTGCTCCCTGAGGAAACGCCTTCGAGGCAACACATGTGCTAGGTCCCGCTGCACCCTCTTCCCAGATAGCTCCCTGTAGCACCTCAGGGAGCCCAGAGACTCAATCCCACACTCGGCTGCCTGTGCCGGGAACGGGTGGCATTTGGGAGATTGTCCAGAGAGGAATGACGTTCTGATCCAGCAGCATCTGAGGACACAGGGAAGAAAAGCTTCCGATGAAAAAGAGAGATCCGAAATGCACAGCACACGTTCCCTGCCCTGCGGCCTGCTGCGGGCGTCCTTGGACAAGGCTCTGAGCCGCAGGGGTTTTATCGATGCGTGAGGATGACCACACTCCCTTCTCAAGCTTGTTGGGGGTTAAGTGATGTCTGTCAGATGCCCAGTACCTGGCACGGATCAGATGCTCAGTGAACATTCACTCCCTTCTGCCTTTGCTTGGCGAGATTTGAAGGCTCACAACTTTGCCCCCACCCCCATCCCTCACCCCCACCCCCGGCACAGGACCATCCCGAGAACGCAAACAACTGAGCCTTTTTCCTGTAAAGTTCAGAGCGTCGCTGTGTTACAGAGAACCGAGCCGACTGCAGACATGTGACATTGTATTCACATGAAACTTCCCTCGGCTTTTTCCCAGCGCACATTTGATGTGGTCGCTGGAGTCTTAAATGTTTGTAGCTGTTTACAAATGCACTGTCCTCCACGCTCAGGAGGGAACGCCTCAGTGGAAGCTGAGTCTGCCCCGAGCATGGCGTGCCCACGGCAGTGGGCCTTCCGCGGACTCTGCCAGGCTGGGACAGGCATCCTCCATACAGCCAGGAGGCAGGTTCTGAAACAGGCTCTGCCACCTGGAGTCTCAAGACTAAAGCATCCCGTGGCAGAGACACTTCCGAGGGCACAGAGCTCCACCTTCCGTCTGGTACTTGCATGCTGGCCGCAGCTCGACCCAGCACCCACGCCCGACTTCCGGTGATGGCCCCTCAGCTGTCCTCCCCCGGCCCCTCATCCTCCTCAGGAGCTGGGCCAGGCTGACCAGTTCCAGGAACAGCACATGGTCTAGCCCAGTGATGGCGAACCTATGACACGCGTGCCAGAGGTGACACACAAACTCATTTTTTGGGTTGATTTTTCATTGTTAAATGGCATTTAAATATATAAAATAAATATCAAAAATATAAGTCTTTGTTTTACTATGGTTGCAAATATCAAAAAATTTCTCTATGTGACCCGGCACCAGAGTTAAGTTAGGGTTTTTCAAAATACTGGCACGCCGAGCTCAAAAGGTTCGCCATCACTGGCCTAGCCCATCATGGAGCTGGTCAGAGGCCATGAAACACTTCCCAAAGGCGAGGTCCGGTGAGACCGCAGACATGGAAGCCACTTCCACCTGATGGAGAGCCACCAGATAGAGGCGAGCCCTGCCCACCGTTTGGGGCTGAGCACTGGCCCCGAGACATTAGGCCCAGTCCCTGCAAACTGCAATGCTGCCCACATGGCTGAGTCATTGCAGGTTTGGGCATCAAGGATCAGCTCCTGGGATGAGGAGATTACCCGGCATCGTCAGGGTGGGCCTAATGCCATCACACAGAAAAGAGGGCGGCAGAGGGAGAGGGGACACACACACACACACACACACACACACACACACGGCCCTAGGTAGCCCAGTGACCATGGAGACAGAGGTCAGGGTGACGCAGCCATAAACCAGGGACACCTGGAGCCCCAGGAGCTGGGAGAGGCGGGAGGGCTCCTCCTCTAGAGCCTCCCGGGAGAGGGTGGCCCTGCCCACACCTTGATTCAGACTTCTAGCCTCCAGATCTGAGAGAGGATAAATTTCCCTTGTTTAAAGCCACTGAGGTACTTTGTGACAGGAAACTAATATTCCATGAAAGTCACTGGAAATTCAGACTGACAACTTGCAATAATTTACACACTTTTATATACATACTGCCCTAGTTCTAGCCAAGGCCACTCCTCTCTCTGGTTCTGCAACAGCTGTGCCTCAGCCTCCATCTCAGCCCCACCAAACCCAACAGAGATGCTTTTAACACACAGTTTTGTTAGTGTTGCTCCCAGCCTGGAGTCTTCCATGGCTCCCTATTGCCCATAACAACTAATCTCAAACATGCACTATATGGCGGAGTGTGATCTCATCCCAGTTTACTTTTCTCCTTTAGTATCTGCTACCCTCCCACTTCCAACCTCCCCCTGCCTCCCGCTAACACAAACCTCTTTTAATTTCACAAACATGTCATCTCTCCCATTGTGCAAATTAAGAGGGTGAGGTGTGCAAAATGCCTGGTCAGTGCCTGATAAGTGGGGGCTGTGGAGGGGAAGGGCAAGCCATTGGCCTTGGTTCAGCCAAGGCACCTAAGGTAAGGGTTCCTCTTTTCTCCTCTAAAACAGTGTCAGTGTTAGACTGAGACAAACCTGCAGACGTCTCCCCGCTCCTGCGAGTCCACAACACTCAAAACATTCCAGACCAGGCCCTGGCCAGGTGGGTCAGTTGGTTGGAGTGTCGTCCAGTACAACATAGAAGGTTGCGGGGTTGATTCCCAATTGGGCCGCATATGGGAGGCAACCAATCACTGTTTCTCTCTCACATCAATGTTTCTCTCTTTCTAAAACAAACAAACAAACAAACAAGCAAACGAAACATATCCTTGAATGAGGATTTAAAAAAAAATTTTTTCAAACCAAGAAAAAAGTACATTGTCCAGAAAAATGGGAAGGTTTTGGCCTGATCTACCCAGATTAGCTACTTATGTGCATTCAGACCCACCAACCCAAAGCCCCATGTGTGAGCACTTGCAGTGAGGAAATGAGACAGAGGAAAGTCTAGGCAGCAGCAGGTCCGGGCAGGAGTGAGAAACTGTGCATGCGGCTCGTGACGTTTCTCCTGCGTGGTTACTATTTCTGTGACCTTTTCTACATTGACCACTAGCACAGGGAACAATTCCTCCAATGAGTGTTTCCCCAGGACCCAGCCCAGTGCCCGGCATACAGTAGGCACACAATGAATACGTGCTGAGTGGACGAGCACATCCAGTGCTTCCCAAAGAAGAGTTCCCTGACCTGTGCAGGCACACACGTCCACGTGGCCCAACATCCCTCCCTGACTGATCAGATGGTACCAGGAGACTCCAACTGGGGTGAAGGGTCATGACCCTCACATGACCTCTGTGCCCCTCTACTGCTCGGGTGCAGCATCCAGGCACTGCCATGTTTATCCTCAGCTCTTCCCTCTGCTGCTGTTCTGAAAAGCGCATTCAGATTCTGTTGCAGTCACAAGTGAGTGCCCTTCTGGACTCTGGAAGGTCCAACAAAGGTATAATTGAATCGGCGAGGCCTGATTTTATTTTACGTGTGTTTGCTGAAGCTACAATTCCTCCACCCTTCACAAACTGCAAAAAGAGCTACTGAGTAAGTAATGGCTTCTAGTATTTTTCTAAAATATATTTTTATTGATTTCAGAGAGGAAGGGAAAGGGAGAGAGACATAGAAACATCAGTGATGAGAATCATTGATCGGTTGTCTCCTGCACACCCCCTACTGGGGATTGAGACCACAATCTGGGCATGTGCCCTTGACTGGAATTGAACCTGGGACCCTTCAGTCCATAGACTGGCACTCTATCCACTGAGCCAAACCAGCTAAGGCAGCTTCTAGTATTTTTAAGAGCATATTTTCCTCATCAGGGGATATTTTATACATAAGGTTTTGTAAAGAAGGGTCTCCCTTTTCAAATGGGAAGATGAGGCCCACAGGTTACCGAGCACTCATTCTGCAAGCATGCGCGAGCCTCCTGTGTGCAGAGCTGCTGTGACACCAGGACACAGCATGAGCAGTAACCGTCCCGGCAGCAGGGACTTGGGGACCCTACGCTTCTCAAACTTTGATACACAGAGGAGCCACCTGGGGCTCTTTTTCAAGTGTAGTCTCTGCAGTAGGTCTGGGCAGGGTGAGGGTCTGCTTTTCTAACAGGGAAGGCTGAGGCGGCCAGCCTGGACCACGTGTCAGTGTCCCTCACGGGGACGAGGGGCACTGACAGTCCTTGAGAGCATGTTAGAGTGAGCACAGTGGGGGTCCGGATGGAGCTCTGGGTTGAGCCCAGGAAACTGTGCGTAACAAGCCCTCCGGTGGAGTCTGATGCTCTAGTGGTGTGAGTCCGGCAGGGTCTAGACCAGTGGTTCTCAACCTTCTGGCCCTTTAAATACAGTTCCTCATGATGTGACCCAACCATAAAATTAATTTCGTTGCTACTTCATAACTGTAATGTTGCTACTGTTATGAATTGTAATGTAAATATCTGGTATGCAGGATGGTCTTAGGCAACCCCTGTGAAAGGGTCGTTCGACCGCCAAAGGGGTCACGACCCACAGGTTGAGAACCGCTGGTCTAGACCACGGTTGGCAGATGTCTGTCCGGGATCTGCCACTTCCTCCTTCCTTGCACACGATGACATCACTAAACAGAATGTCACTCTCAGCCTCAGAATCCTTTTTAACACCGCAGTCCAGGCAACCCGCGGCACCCGGGATGCAGTAAACACACCAGATGGGCCCCCACCATGCGGCAGACGCTAAAATAACAGGACGCTCCGTGACATGGGAGCCTGGTGAAGGGAGCGACTCGTGGTGCTTGAGGTGGGCCAGGTATCACAGAGGAGATGAGATCGGCACTGGACATGAGGAGGACGAGGAGGAGTTCTCCAGGCCGACGGGGAAGGACTGGGGCGGGGAAGCATATGGGCCAAGGGGGGTACAAACTCATGCTTTGCTTGGAAACAGTGAGTGTGAATCAGTTTAGGGCCAGACCAGAGCTCCCAAGTGGAAATGGGGTCACGGACGGAAGAATGATGAGACAGGATCCAGAAGGCTTGTGTGAGAGAGGCAGAGCCCAGCGGGGTGGATGCCACAGTCCGTGCAGGGGGGTCCACGCCATCCAGGCCGCCCCCGTCCACCCTGACTGTCTGCCCTGAGACCCCACTGAGGGGGAAGGAGACAGGCGGCAAAGGGGCGGGGGGCAGGGGGAGAGAAAGAGGATTGATGGACGAGATTTGAGACACTCCAAGATAAACACACAGAGAACTGAAAAGTCAGGACCGATTACATTAGACATGGGAAAAAAATTAGCATTAGGCACTGCATTTTAATAAAGAATTCTGTCTGGTTTTGATTTCACAGATGTAAAAAAACACAGTTCAATTTGGAAATAAGTTGGACTACTTCGGACTGTTTCTATAAACCACATTTGGGATTCTCTCAGCATTGCTGAGATTCAGTTTACAGAGACTTCTTCAAGTAAAGAAAAAAAAAAAAACCTAAATAAACTCGGGGCAGGGTGGGGGGTGGCGTTGTTGGGTCCATGGTGTGTAATCTGTTCCCACAATCCTAAATAAACTCGGGGCAGGGTGGGGGTGGTGGTGTTGGGTCCATGGTGTGTAATCTGTTCCCACAAAGAGCATCATCCCAGAGCCCGAGGCAGACTTTCCTTCATTACTTTAAGGGCACGATCGAGTGTTGTTCTAATTGGACGCTGTGCTTGGGAGACATGGACGTTCTCCTCCCCTCGTCAATACAGCCTGCATTCTCGTCAGAGTCCGATTATTAATAGAAAGCATGCGTTCTCAGGTGAATGGGGCCGCAGTGATGACCGGGGCAGGCCCGGTGTCCCCTTGGGCTGTGGGCACAAAGGGCGCTGAGCTGCTGGGGATCCTGGCAAAACCCAAGAGGCTGTCAGTTTTTAAGGGTTTTCCTGGACAATGCCGGGCAAGGAGGAACCCTCCCGGGCACCCAGACCCCGCTCCATTTGCTCAGGGCTCACCTGCCTGGGGAGCTGGACCTGGGGGGCCTCCAGCAGGGACCTCAGCTGGACCTGCAGCCAGACTCCCACTGGCTCCTCCTTACACAGAGGGCACATCCCACCTCCCAGCACCTCCCACCAGCCTACCTTTTTCTCCCATGACAAATCCTGCTACCACACCCTCATCCCCTCCCTGGGGAGCCCTGGGGACGTCCACAGTCCAGGGTCCCTGGGGGTCTGTCTTACAGCAGTGCCTCTGGGTCTGACCCCCCCACAGTCCCAGCTGCTTCCTCCAATCCTTTGGCTAACCCCACCCCGCAGCAGACCAGACCCTGACATGGAGCCCTCCCAAGAGGCAGTGTTTATTCTGGTTTGCATACATTTTTCCCAACACAAAGGAGCTGAAGTACACGCAAGTCCAAAGCCCTGACTGACACATTCTAGCAGCAGCCCGTGCCTCGGGGACTGAGCTACCTTCCGCTCGCAGTGAGGAGAGAAAACAGACCCAACGCCAAAGCAGAGGAAACTGGGGCCACGGGGCCAAGAGAAATCGCCCCGCCATGTTTCAGGGGACCACGGCTGGCACGTATGTTTAGATCCATCTTTTGACTCTTCACCCGCAGCTGGTCCTCTGGGAGAAAAGACGGTCAGCAACCGTATGGCTAAATGCTTCCGAGGAGCTGGCGCCAAAACCAACTCTCCAGCACTGACACCAGCCCGGCTCACCTGCCTGGCTCACCTGCCCGCCAGCACACGCCCGAGGGGAGCCGGCTGGGGTGGGGGGGCCAGACCCGCACCCCTCGCCCCGGGCGGGTGGGGAAGAGCGACTCCTGTTGCACAGGCTCCTGGGGAAGTGTACGAGCTGCCGTCACTGGCCGGTGATAAGGCCGGTGGGGAGGCCCAGCTCAGACATCCCCCAGCAGGCCCTGACCTACACCCTCCGACAAGACCTGGGGCTTGGACCTCTCTTCCCAGAAGGAAGGCCACTGAGGCAGCCTGCACCCCAGGGAAGCACCCAGGGCCCTGCTGGTGCCCCCGGGATCTATTGTACTTTTGTTAACAACAGCATCTACTGTTGGTGGAGCGATATTATAATTTACGAGTTTAGGGCACTTACATTGTCTCACTTATCCCCAGGACACCACCTGTGAGTGTGAGTGTGCATGAACGTGTGAGCAAGAGTGTTCCTGTCTGTTGAAGTATGTCCGAGAGAGTGTATGACAGTGAGTGTGTATGTCTTGTGTGTGTCTCGGTATGTGTAAGTGTGTACATTTGTGTGCATGTGTGATCATGGTGTTTCCTATGAGTCTGTGAGTATGTGCATGTGTGTGTGCATGTGTCTTTCACGCGAGTCAGTGTGCGAGCCTGTGCCTATGTGTGTGTGCGTGTGCTTGTGCACAGGAGGGCCAGCGGGAGGGCGTGTCCACTGGGCGAGTTGTTAGCAGCACTTGCTTAGTGACAAGACCGTGGAAACAAGCGCCCTGAGTTCCCGTGTCTCTGCGCTCACACGCTCACTGACGTAACAGCGCGTGCACCCGTGTGCCCGTGGGCTTGCCTCTCCCACCGCTGGCTGTTTTGCAAACTTCAGAGGTGACCGAGCTGGCAGGGGGATGACGAGGGCGTGGGTGCATGGAGACCCCGCTGCTGCAGGCCGCAGGCCCGGGCACCCCTGCCGCTCGCAGTGAGGAGAGAAAACAGACCCAACGCCAAAGCAGAGGAAACTGAGACCCCGCAGCCAAGAGAAACTGCCCTTTTCCTTCCAGCCTCTTGCTAAAATAGCCTTGTTGGGGGATGCAGACATAATCCATGAAAGAGCTGAGCCCCCCTCCTTTCAAAGGCTTTTCCAGCTGCAGGCAGATGGCAGCACTGGGGCTTCTCCATCAGCGGCTCCTTCCTGTGTGGCTGGGAGATCTGGTGCCCTTTGCCCCACGCTGCCAGGCTGGGGCTGTGCCAGGCTGCGGAATCACCCCAGCGGCCTGGGGTTCCCAGGATGGGGAGCCGCCTTTCTTAAGATGGAGCCTTGCTAATCTATCAAAGCCATGTGCCGCTCCCCCTCTCATGGGAAGGGAGGACCACCGGGCAGCCCACTCACCTGGCCGTCTACACCAAGGACAGGGGCAGACGCAGGCTGACTTGAGCTTCTCTTTGCCTGCCCCTCCTCAAAGAAGTTAGAGCTCCATTCAAACACTAGCTTGCTTGAGCCAGCTCCCCCAGTATATCCATCCTCTGCCAGCCCATCACTGTCATCGCGCCCGCCTGGTTCCTTTAACCATTTCTCCCCACACCCCCCGCCCCAGTATTCACTAGGCCTCTTGCTGCACCTGACACAATGGTGCAATGCGTTTGAATTCTGTTTCCCATGACATCACCCTGGTTTGCCGAAGAGCTCGGTCGGAGGGAGGGAGAAGGAAGGTTGGCGTCTTTGGGAAAATAAGTTTGCTTAATATTGGGTGAGCCCTCGGGGGCACGGTCAGTTGGACAAATCCTCACATCTGGCTCCCTTCCCAAGTGCGGCTGGGGGTCCCTGGAAAGCCTGGAATGAAAGTCTAAACCTCCCAGTTCAGAGCAAAAAGTTGGGAAAGGGCAGGGGTAAGAAGGAAGCGTGTTCTTAGGCAGACAGGATGGAAAAGGACGGGGTGCTCCTGGCGGAAGCCTGAGCACTTAGGGAGAGCTGGGGGTTGGTATCTGTCTCCTAATGGCACCTGCTGAAGTAAATGCCGAAGACAGCTTTCAAATACAGTTGACTCTTGCACAACGTGAGGGCTAGGGGTGCCGACCCCCCTGAACAGTAAAAAGTCTGTGTATGACTTTTGACTCCCCAAAAACTTAACTACTAATAGCCAGCGGTTGACTGAAAGCCTTACTGATAACATAAAGTCAATTAACACATATTTTGTATGTTTTATGTATTATATACTGTATTCTCACAATAAAGTAAGCTAGAGGGAAGAAAATGTTATTAAGAAAATCATAATGAGAAAAGACACCTACGGTACCATCACATTTACTTTAAAGATCCGTGTGTAAGTGGATCTGAGCATTTTAAACCCGCCTGGTCCAAGCGTCCACTGTGTGCACTCCACTCCTCGGCTGCTCCTGGCAAAGCACTCCTCCCCTCCTGCTGCCGCCTCCAGCTCTCCCACAGCGGCTCGGGGCGCCCAGAGGCACAGGGACACCACCCTCACCTCCTCTCTCTACAGGCAGTTCTAACAGGTGTGGCAACCTGCTTGCTGTTCCCGCCTTGGTCTATGACAAACTCAGAACAGGGGCAGAGGACGGTTTTGGCTCACAGAGATCCGGCCTGTGGTCAGGGCCGTTGAGATTTTGTGTCGTCTCTCCAAGGAGAGGTCTCGGGCTGTGCCTGAGCACACAGCAGTGCCACTGGATGGAGATGAGAGTGAGTTAGGACACAGCTGAAATCTTGGCTGCACCACAAGAGGCATGAAATTCAGCTCTGCCCTGAGTTTAAGAGCTTCCTATAGTCCCCACCATTGACCATAGTAATCGGAGCTTGGAAACTCAAGATCTGAGTCCCACCTCCCTCCCTGGGTCCCAGTGCATTCATTCCAGCACACGCTCTACCCAGCAGACATTCCCGCGTGTTCCCATCTCCTTGCCTTGGCGGGCCTTTCTCCTCTGTCTGGACTGCCTCCTTCATCCACGCCACAGGGTCCTCTTCTCCTGCAGGACACCTTTCTAGCTCCCCGCAAACCGACAAGGTGGGCAGCAATAATGGCATCTTCTCTGTCCTGAACACCTAATTCTTCTTTGTTGAGTTTGGTAGCGTGTGTCATTCAAGAAATTTACTCATTACATCAATATTATTAAATGTATTGTCATAAAGTTAAGAGTTCCTTCCTGTTCCATTTTATGTCTGTAGAATCTGAAACGATGTCCCTCTTTCATTTTGGATATTGGTAATTTGTGGCTTCTCCCTTTTTTCTTGATCAGCTGGCTTCAGGCTTGTCCATTGGTTGTTCTGTTCAAAGATTCAGCTTTTGTTTTGTTTTTTATTTTCTCTATTGCTTTTCCGTTTTCAAGTTCATTGATTTCTGCTCTTACCTTTACAGTTTTCATTTTCTTCTTACTGAATTTATTGTGTTTTTCGTTTTCAAGGCTCTTCACTGTGGAAGCTTAGGTTATTGATTTGAGAACTTTCTTCTTTTCCGATACATCATTTCATGGTATCAGCTTCCCTCTAAATGTGGCCTTACCAGCATTCTGCAAATTGTCATTCTTTGTGTTTTCTTTTTTCAATTAAAATTCTTTTCTAATTTTTTTATGTTTTGACCCATGGGTTATTTAAAAGTATATTGTTTAACTTTTAATATTTGGAAATTTTGGATATAGGTATAAATACTTGAACTCTGTTGTGGCCACATAGCATATTTCACTTTTTAAAAATTTGTTGAGATTTGTATTATGGTCCAGAATATGGTCTATTCTGGTGAATGTCCCATGTGCACTTGCAAAAATGTGTTTTCTACTGATATGGGGGGGGGGGGGGATTGTCCAATTAATGTCAATTAGATAAACTTGGATGATATTGTGATTAGGATTTCTACATCCTTACTGAATTTCTGTCCACTTCTCTAACTTCCAGAGAGAAGCACTGACATTTTCAAGTACATTTGTGAATTTTTCTATTTCTACGTTACTTTTTGTTTCATGTATGGATGCAAACACATTTATAACTGCATGTCTTCCTACAGAATGACACTGAGTAAAATGTCTCTCTTCCTCTCTAGTAATATTCCTTGTTCTGATGTCTACTTTATATGATGCTAACATTTCTACTCCAGCTTTATTTTTCTTTTGATTAGCATTTTCATGGTCTAACTTTTTCTGCCCTCTTACTTTTAATCTACCTATGCTTTTATGTTTAAAATTGTGGATTGTTTGTTGGTTTTTTTGTTTGTTTTTGAGACAGCATATAGTTAGGTCTTATTTTCTACCAAATCTTATAATCTTTTTAAATTATTATTGGGGAGTTGAATTTAAATCTATCATCTTGCTACTTATTTTCAATTGGTCTTATCTGTTCTTAAAACTCTTTACTATTTCCCTTATATTGAATTAATTGAGTATTTTTATGATTTTATCTCTACTATTGCCTTAAGTGTTATACCCTTTAAATTTTTTAATGGTTGCCATAGGGCTTAAAAATGCAACTTTAGCTTCTTAAAGTTTATCTATAAGCAATAGTATAACACTTCACACAGAGTGTGTAAATTTACAACATCAATTTCCTCCTTTCCATCCTTACCTCCACATGTTATAAACTCCAAAATACGTTGTTACCATTTTTGCTGCAGATAGGCTATCTTCTTATTTATGTTTTTGAGGTCTTTATTGAGATGTAGTTCAATGTAAAGTGCACAGTTCTATGGACCAGGGGTTCTCAAACTGTCAGAATTACCGGGAGGGCTTAGGAAAAGGCAGCTGGCCAGCCCCCTCCCCTTCCTTTCCCCGCACCAGTGCCTCAGATTCAGCAGGTCTGGGGCAGGGCCTGAGAGTATGCATTTCTAACAAGTTCCTGGGTGGTGCTGAGCTCCAGGGACCACTATGAGAATCACTGCTATAAACAGAATTACAAACACAGAGTGTCGACCTGGCCCAGATGATGCTACACCACATCAGGAGGATGGGGAAGGGTCTGGGGTCTGAAGGGAAAGTCCTGGTGGCCAATTGAGTGTCTGAGCCGGTGGGTCTGTGGGGAAACAGGAAACCTGCCTGAGAGAAAGGGCATCTTCCAGTGGGAGGTGGTCGCACCTGTGGCCAAGGCCCGGCTACGGTTGTGACCAATGATTCTACTGTCCCCTTCCTCTGGGCAGCATGTCTCCTGGAAAGCACACCTACATTCAGAAACACCCAATCTACACAAACTATGTTAGGGAATAAATATTCTTTTATAAAATACTACTTACTTTTTTTTTTTTTGCTTTTCTGGCATAGCAAGTTCTCACAGGCTCCTGGGTAACTGACAACGGGCAGGATGCTGACAAGAGTTCTCATGCTCTCCCCTTGGTTGTCACACGACCGTGTCCTCTTGAGGGCAAGAAGCAGGTGATGACCCTTCTCCACATCGGCACCCTCAGGTCCCCACTGGGCACTGTCCCTTTTACCCCAGGACAGCAGGGGGCTCTACTAGTACATCCGCTCTACCAGTAGCCGTCCTCCCTTACCCTCCCCTCAATTCTCACAGCCCACCCGGAACCCCTTTCACCACATTGAGGAGCCAGTTCTCCCTTCCCATCTCCAGTTCAGAGGGAGGTGAGCAGGGGGCGGGCTCTGTGGTTTGTCCAATGAAATAGGATAAAAAAGTCACAAAACTTCTACAAGAGCAAATTAACCGTCAAATTCACCTGTTGAGAGCACCGAAACTGGCCCTGGTGAGGCTGAGAGGGCCCCTGTGAGGCTGGGATGGCCCCTGTGAGGCTGAGATGGCCCCTATGAGGCTGAGACGTTCCCTGTGAGACTGAGACGGTCCCTGTGAGGCTGAGACAGATGTGTAATACTTTGTAATACTTTAAGAAACAAAAAAAAAAGAAAAAAAATTCGCCTGTTGTCTAGGTTACAGCCCGAGGAGCTTTCAGAAGCTCTGGATCACAGGAGCCAATGCCACCTCCATGAGGGTTGTGCCAGGTGGCGGTTTCACTGTGGAAGGAATTTGATGAGCGAGCCTCACTTCGCTCCGATGAAAAAGACTGGCAAAGCGGTGACCGTGACTGCCCACGGCAGGAGGAGCTGCAGGCAGGGTGTCATGGCAAGTCCCCGGGGCTGTGTTTGAGAGACTGAGTGCAGGACAGGGAACTGATACACTTTCCTCTTTCAGAGGCCGCTGCAGAAATGTTGCTCCCAATAGAACGAGCATTCTGATGTTGATGAACTCACATGGCAAGAAAAACCAGTTCCCTTGCCAGAGGGGAGCGAGGACTGGGGAGAGGAATAGGAGGGACAGAGGAAATTCCACAAGTTACAAAAAGTTGGACCCTCCATCCGTCAATAAATAGTGTTTTAATTTGTTGTGACTAATTCAACATTTCATTTCAGTTATGGAAGTTGGGCACAGGGTCTGTGTAGTTTGGCAAGCAAGTTCAACTTAGCCCCCTAATCTGCTTCTATTTTCTCATTCTCTCCCCTGCAACCCCCCTTTTTATCCACATGAGTGAAGGAATAAATTAGTTGGGAAATGTTTCTGCTCCAATAAAACATTATCACCTGTCAATCACCGGATACGGACATGGAAGCCCTCTCCTGTGCTTCGAGATTTCTGTGACCTCGGAGAGGCTGGCAAGGTTCTGAAACGGGCGCTTCTCTGCCACGTGCCACGTGCGAATGAGCTGTGCCCTGTCCTGCCCCAGCCCTCATGACTGGGCACGAGAACCATCCGTTTACCATCTACGGTTTACATACGTGTTTCTTGTAACATCTGCTTGGATTTCATGGTCTCTTTTTTTCAAAGTCGCTTTTACCCAAACTTACTACAAAAGCAGATGAGTAAGAAAGATGATGAGATGGTCATTTGTGAGTTTTGATAGATGATCGGACTGTCAGGTCCCAGAACTACCTACCACAGGCAGCTCAGAAACTTGCCAAGGGACAGACAGTGATAACAACAGAAAACTTCCCCACCTTAACACTTCCCTCAGTTATTGTTTCAAGTTTCCAAGTTCAAGATATTTGGAGCGGGACCTGCTCTGTTATTTCATAGGGGACAGGGTGGTGTGGGAAGCTGTCTGCGTTGGCTCAGGGCACCACCGCCCCTACTGTCCCATGTTCTGCTGGAGAGGATGCTGGCAGTGTCTGGAGGATACTGGACGATCCTGGCCAAGCTCCTTGGCGTTGCAGAACCAATCTCCTTTTCCTAGGCCTCTGAACTTTGACCGAAAGGACACAGGCTCCCCAGCCAGCTCCCCATTGGGCCCTGGCTAATCATCATGTTCTCTCCACTGCATCTCTGGGTCCTCCAGGGAGAACCGCCCAGTGTCAGTTCTCACTGGGGTCTCTGAAGGCAAAAGCACCCCAGGGGTGAGGCCCTTTGTGATGATGGACATGAGGCTGAAATTCATGAGTGTTTGTGCAGTCTGGGACTAATAACACAGTATCATAGCAAGTTTAAGCATTTTAAAAGATGCAATTGGTGCAGGATGCCAGACGTCTCCAGTCCCCCAGACGCAGGCCCACCCCCTCTCCAGCAGTCCAGTCACAGCCTGGGTAGCAGGAAGTGGGTGCGGCTTTAAAAAGCCAGAAAGGCTTGTGTTCAAATCCGAGCTCCAGCACTTTCCTCGCTGCCTGGTCTTGGAGAACTCTCCTGACCTCTTTGAAATGAATCCCCCTGTGTTCAGAGAACATACTTTGTATGGCTTTAATCTTCTTAATTTATTGGGTCCTACTTTATGGTCGAGAATATAGTCCACCTGGATGAATGCTCATGTTCTCTCTACCCTTGTTGGGTGGAATATTCTGCAAATGCCAGTTGCGTAAAGTTAATTGACAACATTTCCAAGTCTTCCATATGGTCACTGATTTTCCGTCTACTTGTTCTATGTTGGGAGATGGTTGTGGTGGCTTCTGATGTATATGCTTCTCCATCCAAACACTAGACTAGGTGCTGCTGTGAAGGGATTTGGCAGATGTGATTAAAGTCCCTAATCAGTTGACTCTCAGTGAGGGAGATGATGTGGAGTGGGCCTGACATAATCAGCAGAAAGACCTTAAAAGCTGGGCTGAGGCTTCCCCGGGGAAAGAAGGACTTGTTCCTCTGAACAACAGCAGTGACGTTGCCTACACTCACGTTGGCCTGCCGTCAGACTTGCATGGTAGCCCACAATTACATGAGCCAATAATTTATTGTATTTCTTGATACAGACAAAGCTCCCACTGGTTCTGCTCCTCCGGTTGAACCCTGACTGATACAGGAATATTGATGCCTCAAGCTATGATTATTATTTATTTACCCTTTCAGTTCTATCAGTTTTTGCTTCATATATCCAGAAGCTGTTATTAGAAATATATTCATTTAGCATTTGTATCTTCTTGCGGAATTGAATTCCTTATCCCTGGAAACCTTCCTTTGGTATGAAATCTACTTTGTCTGGTTAATACAGTCACTACAGCTTTCTATTGATTCATATTATCATGGTAAATCTTTTTTTCCCATCCTCTTATTTTGATCCTACTTTGTGCTTTTCTATTTAAATTGCACTTCTTTAGGCAGTACTTCATTGGGTCTTGCTTCTTTATCCTATCTCTTGGTTTCTGCCTTAATTTTGAATGTTAGGCAATTTACATTTGTTGCAATTATTTATAATTGTAATAAACAAGATTGGATTTAAATCTATTTCTATGGTATTGCCATGCCTTTTTTCAGATTAATTGAGAATTTTATTTTAATGATACTCTTTTATCTCCACTTATGGGCTTATTCACTATACCTTAAAATTTATTTTTACTGAATGTTCCAGAAGTTATAATATACATCAATAACATCAGAATCTACCTTCAAATAATATTATCCCACATCACATATAATGTATGAATCATTCAAAAATATACTTCTATGTCCTCTTCCCATCCTTTGTGCAATTATTGTCATATATTTTACTTCCATGTATACTAAAAAAAAACAAACCCAAAATACATGGTTAATTGTTTTTGCTTTAAACAGAGAATTGTCATTTCAAGAGATCTAGAGTTGAGAAAATATCATTTACATTTACCTATATAATTACTATTTCTGGTACTCTTCACTGCTTTGTGTTGATCTAAATTTCTATCAGGAATTATTTTCTTCTCCTGGAAGAACTCCCCTTAATATATCTTGTACAGCAGATCTGCTGACAATGAAACAAATAATGAATTCTATCACTTTTTATTTGTCTGAGATAGTCTTCATTTTATCTCCAATTTTGAAGCATATTTTTTACTGGGTAATATAATCATTGTTGACAGGTTCCCCATTTGAGCACTTTGAACATGCTTACCCATTATTTTCCAGCTTCCATGGTTTCTGGCCAGAGGTCTACTGTCCCTCTGTCCATGGTGTGTCATTTTATCCTTCTGCTTCTAAGATTTCTCTTTAGCACTGGTTTTCAGCAATTTGTTTATAATGTGCCTCAACATGGCTTTCTTCATGTTTATTTTACATGGGGTTTATTCAGCATCTTGTATCTGTGGGTTAATAGTTTCTGTCGAATTCAGAAAACTTTGGCTATTATTTCTTCAAACTCTGTTGTCCCTGCCTCTTTTCTTTCTAGAGCTCCATTTATACAGAGGCTACACAACTGATCACCCCACAGGTGAGGGTATTGTCATGTTATTTTTTTAGTCCTTTTTATCTCTGTTCTGATTTGAATATCAGTACCTTCAAACTCATTGATCTTTTCTTCTACAGCATTTACTAGTAGTCTGCTGTGAATCCCAGCCAGTGTGTTTTTCATTTCAGATATTATTAAAATTTCATCTCTTGAAGTTCCATTTGTGACTTTTTATATCTCTTATCTCACTCCTTATCTTGATTCCTTGTCCTTCTTGAACACATAGAACATATTTTAATAGCTATTTTAACATCCCTATCTGTGAATTCCATCATTTCTGCCACTTGTGGGTAGCTTCCTATTGATTTCTTTTTCCTCCTGATTATTGGTCTTAATTTTCTGCCTTTTTCATGCATAGTCTTTTAAATTGAATGTCTGCTATTAGGATGGGTGCAGTACAGACTTAGGCTGAAGCTAATTTACCACCATTACTCAGAAAGACTCTTCTGTAGCTCCACCATGGTTTAGGCCAGATTGGGCCTAAACCGGCAGTCAGACATCCCTCTCACAATCTGGGACTGCTGGCTCCTAACCGCTCACCTGCCTGCCTGCCTGATTGCCCCTAACCACTTCTGCCTGCCAGCCTGGTCATCCACTAACCGCTTCCCTGCCAGCCTGATTGATTCCTAACTGATCCCCTGCCGGCCCAGTCGCCCCCAACTGCCCTCCCCTGCCACGACCTGCCTCCTCTGCCGGGACCCACCTCCTTCCTCTGCACTGCATGGAGCGGGGGAGAGGGGAGGGGGACCCCAGGCCTCACTGTGAGGAGCAGCTGTCAGGCCCCGCCTCTGCTGTATATGTGGCCATGTTGTGGTGGCCATCTTTTGTGGTGGCCATCTTGTGGTGGCCATCTTGTGACGACGTCACGCACAAGGTCACCTAGGCTTTTATTAGTATAGATAAGAAGTACATAATATCAGGATAAATGGCATTTCTCCTAAGGTAGGACAGCTCTGGATCTTACATCAATTTATAAACTCTCTGCAAGTTCCTTATTTAAACACAGACTATAAAAATTTTTCGTAGGTTGACATTCAAGGACAATATTGATTAGAGATGACAGAGATACAATGCCTGGCAATAAGAGGTTTAAAACATTGTTATTGTTAGATGTGTGTATTTGAAGCTGACGTGAGCCTGACCCTGTGTGGCCCTGGCAGAATTAAAGGCAGGCCTCCTGCTTCAGGAGCAGTTGGATGTCCGGGGCGGGTGGTGGTGGGGCGGTGGAGGGAGGGGGTGGCACTGTCAGAGACAGAGACAGGCACTCAAGCTCCAAGGCGGCGACCTCCACGCACCTCTGGATGTGCCTAGGCAAGCAGTTTACATCATTACCACATCGAAGTCTCAAAAAGACCATGTAACCGGTAGGAGGAGGCCCCCCACCTTGAGAAGGGAGCTAACATAACTGCCTCCAGACGTTGCCAGATGTCTCCTGGGGCAGGGCTGCCAGCTTTAGCAAACAAAGCTATAGGAGGAGGCTCCGTTAAATTTGAATTTCAGATGAACAGCAAATAAATTTTAGTATAAGTGTGTCCCAAGCAATGTGTCGGATACACTTATGCCTCCCCAACCTTTGTATATGTTATCTGATAGCCCTAAACATTGCCCCCAGTAAGAGACCCTGCTCTCTAACAAGTCTCTCAGCCTTGCTAATTGCACATCTCCAACTGTAAACAATTGTGGCTCCTTTATAGATGATACACACATGCTAGTCCATGGTGACACTGTAGGCCAGTATGTGTATGTGTTTAACCATTTGGTTAAACACATACACATACTGAAATGTGAAAAGAATGATATTCAAAGCCCATAGAAGTTTTCATCTTTTCTTCGCACATCCTAGTGGGGCATCTGTTCACTCATGGGACACCCCCGCTCAGTCACAACCCCAGCACCTGGACGATGCAACCTCCAGGGGCACCTTCTGACTCCTTGGTGGTTTCAGAAAAGAATTGCCCTCCTGACACTGATTTCCCACTGGGACCACTGCAGCTCTTGGCTGTTGCCAATTCTGGGTTGACTCAAGTCATTCTTGTGTCTGTTCGTTCGGCAAGTATTCCTGGGCCCCATGTGTGCCAAGGCTGGGTCCTGGGATTGAGCAGTGAACAGAAGACCCCTGCAGCCCAGGCCTGATATCCCAGAGGCAGGACAGACCCTAAATACTAAATAGGTAAATGAAGTGCTGGCTGGGGCTGTGTGCCCCGAGGAAAACAAGCAGGTAAGTGGTGGTGGTGGGGTTGGGGGGACCTGAGTGGATTCCAGGAGCGAGCAGGCAATGATGGGTTTGGGCAGAAGGTGCCCACCCAGAGTGTAGGATGCCCACCTGGGCAGAAGGGAAGGGCAGGCAGGCAGGAGAGGTGGGGACCTCTCTGGCCACAATTTGGTGAACGGACCGCAGGGCCAGGGGATTGGGAGACCTGTCTGCAAGCCAGGGCAATGGTCCGGGTGAGGCGGGGCTTGGACCGGGGTGCAAATGAGGGAAGCGATGACAAGATTTTGCATCTATCTTTAAAATGCTGCCAGAGGCCCTGCTGAAGGACTGGATGTGGGCACGAAAGAGGGGGGAGGGGGTCCAGTCTGATCCCAAGGCTCTTGGCTCAAGAGAGCGGGAGCATGGGATTGCTCAGCAGGGGAGCTCGTGGGAGGAGCGGGAGCGGGAGCGGGCAGGTGGTTGGAGGCGGGATTGGGGATGGAGAGGGCAAACAGTTTCCGGAGAGAACGGGTTCCTCTGTATCAGCGTTCCTCCCCTTCTTCAGAAATAGAATAGGCGGGCATGTGAGAGGGAGCTGCTAACTTAAAAGTACTGCACTAGGTTAGCCACGGCGTCTTGGTTATTGATCCCATCATGATTACTGTGCAGAGCTGAGGAAGGAAGCGAAGCCAGAGGAGATGGCATGACAAGGAATTATAGCAATGACCATGGAATGAGCAGGAAACAGTAGCACTTTCCCGTCTCTCACCTTGGCCTCCATCCTCACAACAGCTCCGTTACCATCCCCACGACAGTTATAGGAAATGAGGCGGAGAGAGGGGACTTGCCCTGCATCACACGGCAGGTTAGCAGCTGAACTAACACCAGGACTCAGACCTCTGTCTCCCGCCTGGGGCTCCATACACCACACCCAACACAATTCCTTTTAAAAGCAACAATGGAAGCCCAAGGAAAGGTGCTCAATATAACGGTCATGAGGGAAACACGAATACAAAATTACTTCTCTGCATCCCATTCTTTGGCAAAAGTCCCAGGGAGGAGCCACCGTACAGGATGGCCAAGAACAGAGACACTGAAGAGACAGGCCTCTCGCGGCTGTGCACGTCACCAGTGGACATGCCTGATGGTGCAACCTCTTTATAAATGGCTCAGCAGTTTCTTATGACATTAACTATACTCTTACTGTACAACCCAAAACCGCCTGCAAATATGAATGGAGCATTGGCAAGGAGTGGGGGAGAGGAGCAGTAACATCGGTCTGAGCACAAAGCTCAGAGCAGCTCTAGTCACGGCTGCCAAGAACTGGAACCTGCCCAGACAGCCTTCAGCAGGTGGCTGGATAAACCAATGTTCGTGCGTCTGAATCGCGGACTACCACTCAGCGATCAAAGGAGCTAACTATCGATGCCCGCAACAGCCTGGCCGTCGGATGCATTGTGACAAGTGAAGGAAGACAGACTCAAAGGGTTGCATTCCGGATCATTCCATTTTGATGACGTTCTGGAAAAGGCAAAACTAATCTCTGTGACAGAAATCAGATGGGGGCTGCGAGGGGCTGGCGGATGGAAAGCCGTTGACTACAAAGGCCATGAGGGAGTTAGCGGTGGGGGTGATGCAACCTTTCTGGATCCTGATTGTGATGCTGGATACACAACGGCATGCATTTGTCGAAACTCAGAACAGCATGGCAAAAGGGTGCATTTTACTGATGTAGGTTGTATCTCAACACACCTGACTGAAACAACAACAAAAAGGGGACCAAATCCCTCTGCAGACATGTCAATATCTTCTCATTACTCTTTGGGTAAAATGCAAACTCCTTTCTGGTGCCTGTGAGCCGAGCATGGCCTGGCCTGCCTCCTCCTTTTTGTCAGTTTCCTGGTCCTTGAACATACCCAGTCCTTCAGAGACTCGGGGATCCTGCATACTCTGTTCCCCACCCAGAATGCTCTTCCTTCCTCCCCTCCCCACACCTTCCTTCTTAAGCTTCCGACTTCAGTCTTCCCACCACCTGCCAGAAGAGCCTCCTGTCTTGTCAGACTTCGGTCTTTCCCTTCATCACAAGTTGCCATCACAGTTTCATTTAGCTGTTTCCCTGTTAGTCACCTGTCTCTCCCACGCGTGTGTCAGCTCTAGAAGGACACACAAAATGCCTTATGCTCATCACTGATGCCTGACCCTTATCATGGTGCTTGTCACATGATAGGTGTTCAATAAAATGAATGAATAAGTGAATGAAGAATGAATGAAATGAATGAAGTTCTAGAGAAAAGTAACAGACAAAATTGCTGCTCTTTATCCCATTCTTTGGCAGAAGAAAAAAGGCTATAAAAAAAAGAAGTTACCTAGATTTCTCAAGGCCCCGTGCAAGGCAACATAGCCACACACTGGGCCATCCCGACCAACAGAGGAGTGAGTGACATTGAGTCCTACCTGTCACAGCAGTGGGCCCTGGACTTCTGCTCAAAGCCTGTTGTCAGCCTGAAAAATATAAAGGGGGAAAAAACCAGTTAATAACTTTGCCTAGAGTCTGGCTTTGCTCAGCCTGAAATCACTCGAAATGTGCAGCCAAGTTCAGTGCCCGCTCAAACACCAGAGCTGCCGAGTTTCGGCCAGGACGTCAGTCTTTTGAAGTTGAGATTCTGTTAACATTTGGCTCAAAACAACAGGCTCAGTAAGAGGCTTATAAAAAAGATTTAAAATGCTACCCAGGCACCAATGAGTTCTCACAAAAGTCTATATTTTGATGAGCAACGTGTCAATGAATTAGCTACACATGGCTTCCATTCCCTGGAAACACTTAAAGGGTGGCTGGGAGAGGTGGGGCCAGGGAGAGGGATCTTTAGGGCCCAACGTCAGTGCAGGTTTTGCCAGAACCCCAGTGCTGGGAGGGGGTAAATAGTTGAAGACATCTGGCTGACATAAAAACGTGGCTGGGTTCATCCTTCCTCCAAGCAAATATTATTCTCATTAAAACATAATCAGACCATCTATTGGGAGGAGCGAGTCATCCTGGAGAGCCGCGCAAAGAATCCCTTTTGTTACACAACAGCTGCGCTCTCTGCAGGCTGAGGAAGGAAGCGCAAACCCCACCACCACCACCTCCACGCGGCCTGGCTCAGGCCCAGCGCGGCTCCCTCCAATGACTGCTGAGACTCGCAGCCAGGGCCATGGCTCTTCCCTTCCAGTTAGGTCTCGGGGTGGACCTTCCTCCTGCTGGGAACCACCTTCCCACATTCTCAGCCAGGGCCGGGGCTGGAGGTTTCAACGCAGGAGGATTACACCGTGTGAGTGCTAATTCATGTGCCAGCTTGGCGAGGCCCTGGTGCCCAGTTTGGTCGAACACCAGTCTTGATGTCGCTGCGAAGGTATTCAGTGGCTGTGGTCAGCATCCACTCCGCTGGCTCTGAGGAAGGGAGGTTATAGGTGGGTGGGCCTCATTTAACCAGTTGAAGTTCTTATGAGAAAAAAACAAGATTTTCCAAAGAAGAAGTTGTCTCAGGACTGTGAATCCTGCCAGTTGCCGGACTGTTGGCCTGCCCTGCAGATTTCAGACGTGCTAGCCCCGCAATCCTTCAAATGAAAATATCTCTCAGATGATAGGAAGATAGACAAATAGAAAGATGATAGATGTTGGATGGGAGATGAGATGAGATGAGATGAGATGAGATGAGAAAGATAGACAAATAGAAAGATGATAGATGTTAGATGGGAGATGAGATGAGATGAGATGAGCTAGATGATAGATATCCTATTGGTTCTGTTTCTCTGGAGAACCCTGGCTGATACTCAGAGAAAGTAAAATTCTACCAGCCCCACAAAGCTAGCCCTTGAAACACCCCTCACTCAAGTGGTAGGATACACTAGTGATTAGAAATGCAGACTCTAATTTACATGAGGTTCTGGGACAGGCAAAACTAACCTATGATGAAAAAAACCCGGACAGTGGTTGTCTCAGTGGGGGCGGCGAAGCAGGGGTTGACTGTAAATGAGGGACTTTCCTGGGTGACAGGAAAGTTCCAGGTCACACACGGAAGGCGTTTCACGGGTGTTTGCTTCTGTCAAAATTCGGAGAATAGTACACCCAAAGTTTGTGCATTTCATTGCATGGGAATTTTATTTAAAACCATAAACAAATATTGAACTGTAGTTGATGAAATGTTGGCTCAAGTGTTTAGGGGTGAAGGCAATTGTCTTTTTGAAATGCATACAAAAATAAGATGGATTTGCTGATGAATAGAAAGATGGAGAGACGGCTAGACATGATAAAGTGATTGTAGTTCTATGTTAATGATGGAATCCAGTGGTGGGTAAGCAAGTGGCTATTTGCTGTAAATTTATTTTAACTTTCCTGTGTGTTTGAAGTTTTTCATAATGAAATTCAGGAAGAAAGAACAAATGCAGGCTATGGGGCCAGCCCATCTGTTGTGATCCTGCCTGTGCCACTACACCAGCTGTGGGACCTTGGTCAGCTTCCTCACCTCTCTGTGCCTCAGTTCCCCCAATTAAAAATGGCGAGTGCTGGCAGCACGCCCCCCCCCCCCCCCCCCCC
>NW_006289713.1:3023143-3059501 GCF_000327345.1 Myotis davidii
ACAGAGCTAATGTGCACAGAGCACTGGGCCTAGTGCCGGCACAGTGAGCGCTCAATCATCAGTGTTCTGATAGTTGTTTCCTCTAAAACTCTAGGGACTGAGAAGTTGGGATTTGACTTGGTTACACAGCTCAAAGGCCTGGATTTCCAAAGCTTCTGACCATGGGACTCCTGAGTGAGTGCCTCACCGAAACGGTAACGAGGAGAAGAAGCCAATCTTGCAGCAACACCCTCATTCAATTACCTTCGCTAAGCACCAGGGAACACCAAGCTCATGGGGACCTGGATGAATACTAGTAAGATCAGTCATGGTCGCCTGGGGCAGCGTGAGCCAAGGGCTGGAGGAACCCACGGCAGCCGGAGGTGTACTCTATATGCACAGGCGATGGGCGGCCTCCTGGGGGAGGTGTTCAGTTAATGGGCATGGGTCCTAGATTGGAAAAGAGATCTGTGTGAGGCAAGGTTCTCGTCCACAGGTGTGGTGGGTCTCAGCTGCCTGCTACCGGCTCAGAGTCAATCTGGAAGCTGCATTTGATGTAGAACATGATCCTGTCTCACTGAAAGGGCCCCTGGCCAGCCCTGGTCTCCACGGGTAAAGTGCCCTGTCCATTCACAAAGGCTCCCACAGACCACCATTCAGAACCCCAAAGTCCATCTGTTTCCAGCAGGGTTTGGGAGGTTTATATTGACACACTCTTGGTTTCTCACCCACTTTCTCTGATGAACAGGAGCTCACAGAGCCACAAAACAATGTGGAATGAGCTAGCCAACCATGAGATTGTGTTGTAATGAACCAGGAGAACATGCTTCAGACGTAGAAAAGGAGAAAACTAGCCTTTAAAGCATCAGTGATGCCCTCATTAATCACTACATTTAATCCACTCTCATCCATCCACCGTGCACTCACCCACTGATGCACACACCCAGGATCAGCCATCCATCCATTCACGCATCCATCCACCCATCCTTCCATGCGCCCCTCTATCCATCCAACTTTAAAGAACCTTACTTTGCTAAGACCTTGCCACTTGCTGGGTTTACAGAGTTACAATATCTGGCATAGAGTAGGCACTAAGTATTTGTTGGATATTTGGATGAGGTAAATAATGAACAAAAATGAGTAAGATATCTGTGTATCCTTAAGGAGAAAGGAAAACAAAGGGAACAAAAGAATAATGCCACAGATGGGATGTTATGCAACCAGGGTGACAATATAACTTATCAAGCAAACCAAGACACGAGGGAGAATAAAAGGCAGCACTTAAAATAAGTTTAAGCCCTGCCGGTGTGGCTCAGTGGTTGAGTGTTGACCCATGAACTGTTGATTCTCTGTCAGGGCATATGCCTGGGTTGCAGGCTCAATCCCCAGTAGAGGGTGTGCAGGAGGCAGTTGATCAATAATTCTCTCTCATCGTTGAAGTTTCTATCTCTCTCTCCCTCTCCCTTCCTATCATTGAAAACAATAAAAAAAATTTAAAAAATAAAAATAAGTTTTAAAATATACACTTTTGGAAATATCTATTTATTGTCTGACATTTTTATTTTCTTTATTGGTGGACCTATAAAATAGGTCTATTTAAACCATTGTCAAAAATAAATTATGCAAGCATATCTGCCTCTAACACTATGTCACTGGTATTTTTTAAAGAATTTGTTTTCATTAATTATTAGTTTTCTTTTTCTTAAATTATTCTCAATCTTCTTCAGTGTTGAACTTTGTCATTGATAAATTGAACCATGTTGAAACCTTTGACTGATTGTGTAAAGTGTAATATTTTATTGAGAAAATACTCTTTTTTAAGTTCTGGACACGTATAAGTGGTCTTGCATACTTTCCTTTTTATTAATTTTTTAAAGAATAGTTTATTGATTCTTAGAGAGAAAGGAAGGGAGAGGAAGAGAGAGAGAAACATCAATGTGAAGACGAAACACCAACCCATTAGCAGCCTTCCTCATGCCCCTCACCCACCCACAGCCCAGGCACGGACCCCGGGCGGGAATCGAACTGGCCACCCGGCCAGGGTGAGAAACTGCTCTTTTTATCGGCGGTGTGCAGTACGGTAAGACTGGTAAGCTCGGAGGAAATTTGACTAAAGTGGAGGGTTTTCTCCATTCTGATTTCCCATGTGGACTCCTGTGGCTATTGCGGCCTGGATATCTGAGCAGGTGCTGTCTGTCTGTCTCCATTAAGAGACCGTCTCATCAACAAATATTCCATAAGCCAAAACTCATCAACTTGGGATTCTTTTGAAATGTTTTAAAATCTTGGGCTGTCTCAACTACATTCTATTTGAGTAGAGAATATACTAGTAAACGTATCCAATTAAAAAATGTGAACTTCATCAGAAGATTCTTCAAGCCCAGAACATTCCAGAGCAAGACTGTGGCACTGCCCGGAAGCCAACCCCAGGTGCCAGCCTCTGCCCCTCCCCGGCTCTGGTAGGGCAGCGTTTCGGCATCTTCCCATGAAGCGCTTCATCAAAAGTTTCAGGGACTGAATTTTTCTAGTACAACATTCACTGAAAGACGTGAAGTTTCCAGTAAATTTTGAACAAAATGCAAATATTATGCAAGGACCCGTTCGCAAAGCAATTCAAAGCCGTGTGGGCCACAGACTCTGACCCTTCTGCGCCCACGGAGGGCAGCCAGCCCAGGAGAGAGCAGGGGCTGCTGGCTTAGGCTGCTCCTGCTCCTTACCGCCATGTGGGCTTCATCACACAGATTTGTGGTCTCGTTTCTCTACTTAATAGTTCTACGTTTGGACAACCTCGGCTTCTATTGTGATTGGGAGAATATTCTGATGCAATTATCGCTTGTGGGCAGCATTGATTCCAAGCATATTTCTGCCTCATAGATGTCCCAATTCAGCAAAAATATTGTTTTTACTATGCCACCAAAATTTGAATTTATGTTAGCTCTGCAAAAACAAATCATTGTACCTTCAGCATTGAACCTTTAACTGAATCAACAAAAGTTTTTATATTTCCTAGGCTCCCTATTGCCCCTGTCAGTTGGGGGTTCCCTATGTCCCGCGGGCCCCTGGTGGGAATGGCACAGGGCCCAGGACCTGGAGGCTGGCAAGGCAGCGGGCTCCACACCCTTAAAATATTCATTTTTAAATCCTTAAATTCTAGTTTAGATCCTCTTGCCCACCATAGTCTCCGGGCCTGAGATTTGCTGCTTCTTTGCTTAAAAGGGAGATCAGTGAGTGTTAGAAGCAACTAGCTAACGCCTGGCCAGTCTCCCCTGGTCACAACCACGGTATTAGAAAGAATAGGAAGCTGGTCCCTTCCTATGGTTTCCAAGGCAAGTGGATGCTGCACACGTAGTCAGCACGTGGGATGGGATGTGGGAAACCCCAGGAGTGGGCACTTGAAGAAACTGACTTGCCAGAGGGAAAGCAGGACCCTGGCTGGTGTGGCTCAGTTGGTTGGAGTGTTGTCCTGTGCACCAAAGGGTTGTGGGTTCAATCCCCAGTTGGGGTGCATACAAGAGGCAGCTGTCTCACCTGGATGTCTCTCTCTCTCTCTCATAAAATTTTTTGAAAAATTAAAAAAGGCAAAGCAGCTTACCCCTGGCCCCCCCGGCCATGGTAGAACCAGAACCTACTTGTCCTCCCGCCACAGGCTGCCCGGGGCGACCAGAGGCGGCCTCGCCTCTGCCATCCACTCGTGAGCCTTGGAGCTCCTGCGTGCGAAGGGGACACCCCAGCTTTGGGAGATGACAGCTTTGCCCCCCACTGTTCATGACAAGGTATGGAGACTGCTGGCTGCTCAGTGGAGATAAAAAGCGATTGCCCAACAGGAAACATGAAACATCCCTTAGAATACAGCAAATAATTTTAAATTATAGGAAGAATGTTAAAATAAATATTTAGAGGTTTTGATGAAATGCAGCTCTGTTTTGAAGGAAAATGAGAAGCTGAAAAAAACAGGCTCAACTGCTATTTTTGCTTCATGAAGCCAACTTGGATGCAAGAACATGTGGGGAGAAGCCATCTTTTCTGCCCCACCTACCCCCCAAACCACGATTCCATATTCATTGATTCAGTCCTTTCTTTGCCAGTAGCTCCCACAGTGAGCACACCTATACCCTCGCAACTCCGGGGACAGTGGGCAAACAGCCATGCCCCTCACAGGTGCCAGGATGACATGATGGCCAGCCCCCGTGGGCTCTCCTAAAAAGCCAGGCATCTGCTCTCCCTCCTGTCCACAGTATCCACTGTATACAACGCCATGCCCGCACCCTGAGGAAACGGGCCAGTGGGGGTGAGAGCCAGCCCAGCGTCAGCCCTTGCTGCCCCACAGCCCCCTCCCTCAGGTACAGCCCAAGCCACCAGGGCCGTCCAGGGACCAAGGCCCAGGCTGTTTGCTCCAGAGCCTCCTCCTGACAGGGCAGGGCAGCGGGCAGGTACGGCTCCCACAGAGGAGCGGGGACAGGCCAAGTGGACGAGTGGCAGGACCAGCTCCCTGGGAAGGAGTCAGGCCAGTGGGGGGCAGCGGAGGGCTTGCATATTATGCTGGAGGAAACCAGGTGAGGAAGGTGCTACAAAAGCCCCTCACTAGCAGACGGAGGGAGGGACACAGTGCACAGGAAGAGCCAGGCCCCAGGGACCACACCTGACACTGACTAGTGGCCAGTCAGCAAGGCCCCAGGCTTCTCACTAGCTGCCAGCACTCAGCAGTGACCAGGACAGCCAGTCCCTGCCCTCACGGGATGTACGACCCCGAAATGACAGCAGGGAGCCAAGAGGCACTGACATGGGGGCTGCAGGGCTGGGGCTGCCTGACCCAGAGTGGCAGGGGCTGCAGGGGACTGTATCTTGGAAGAAGATGTGACCGGCCAGACTAACACACCATCCTGGCCAGACTGACACACCTCGCCGGCTTTGTGGGGACTATGGTCAAGGAGGGCTGCCCAGAGGGAGGACCTGGGCTCTTCTTCATCAGCCCCGCATTGGACTAAATCAGACTTTCCCAGCAGTGCCACACACTGTGCTATCTGGTCCGAGAGGTTCTGCATGTGTGACCACGAAGAGAGACGGGTTTTGAGGGCCTCGGAGGGGGAGCAGATGCGGGGGCCTCTGAGAGAAGGACACTGCCCCACTTCGAGGGACGAGAACCTGCACCTGATGGGGTGGCAGAGGCTGTAGCAGCAGCTCAGGTGGAAGGATAATTCACCAGGACGCTATCTAATTAATTTTGCGTGTGACTTTGCGCAGGAAGTAGAATTCGGTGCAAGCAGGGTTCCCAGAGTATGAGAAGCAGCTTAGAATCCAGGTCTTCCCTGCGGCCAGAGGCATGATGTCACCATGTGAAAAGAAGTGGCACCCACTCTGTCCCAGGAGGTGGGACATGGGTTCCCATTCACGGAGGCTCCATCGAGTCCAGCTGCACAGGGCGTTCTGGTAGAGAGAATGTGGGAAGGCCAGGCCTCTGGAAATTGCTCAGAAAGCCCTTGGGGGAGGGTAGGGGTTTCAGCCTCAGCCCCAGCCCACAGCAGAGCAACACGAGTGCGGTCCTGAGCCGGCACTGGCAGGTGGACGCCACCCCTAGGCGCTGGCTGCCTGGGTTCCCTCGCACACTTCACCAAGGATTCCAGAAGCCTGAGGACGAGCCAGGCTCTGGAGGGAAGAAATGCCTCCTGCAGCTGCTCCGCAGGCCACGGGGCCCAGTGAGATCTGGGCGAAGGGGCCTCCCTGGAAACCACTGTTTGGGGCCTTGTTTCCTCCAAGCCTTTGTTACCAAGGACGTTTTGTTCCAAGCCCCTACCCCTCACCTGAGATCATCGTCCATCTTCGTGAAAAGACGAGTCATTCTTTCCATGCCTGCTGGCCAGGTTGGGTGTGATGGGCCAGGTCCTGCTGGCATGGCAAGGGCTGGGAGGAGTGAAGGATTGTTACTTTATAGAACGTATTGTGACTTCCTAGAGAGAATTTGCTGTGGCTCCATAGCACTGCACTCCTTCCAGGAGAGAATAGCCCGCCCCCTG
Source organism: Myotis davidii (assembly GCF_000327345.1). NCBI lineage: Eukaryota > Metazoa > Chordata > Mammalia > Chiroptera > Vespertilionidae > Myotis > Myotis davidii. The sequence continues at coordinate 3,029,134 of NW_006289713.1, forward strand.
CACCCGCACTGTCTTCCTCATCACCACATCCTTGCACAATGCCTGTGTGCCTTCCAGGTGCCAGGCCATGTATAGGAAGCTCTTCACGTGAGTTATTCCACTTAACCCTCGGAATAGCAATAGGACACTCGCATTAATTTTTATCCTGAGTTCAAAGATAAAAGTCTGATGCTCTGAATCCTCATATGGATGGTCCATTGATTTTCAACAAGATTCCAAGACAGTGCAGTGGGGAAAGGACAGTCTTTTCAACAAATGGTGCTGACAGCTAGACACCCACATGCAAAAGAATAAGGTTTGAGCCCTAAAAAGCAGCACATACAGATATTAACTTGAAGAGGCCCACAGACCTTAATGTAAGAGCTAAAACCATAACTCTTAGCAGAAAGCAAATCTTCATGACTTTGGACTGGGCAGTGGTTTCTCTTTTTATGGCAATGGTTTCTTAGATACGACACCAAAAGCCCAACAAGAAAATAAAAAATGGATGTACTATACTTAGTCAACATTTAAATTTTTTATGCAAATGACATCATTAACAGTAAAAAGATAGAGGGCAGTGACTCAGCAATCCAGAAACGCATTTCTTGTGGGGCAGTGCACAAAAGGAACAACTTTTCACGGACAAGCTAAATTGGCATCCAAGAGCAAGGCTCCTGGCTTCGAGCTCAAGATGGCAGAGTTAAGAAGTTCCTGAGCTCAACCCCCTCATTGACACCAAAACTACTTCATACAGAGCAGCTGTCTCTGAGAATGACCTGAAGATTCACAGGACAGATTTTCCACAACTATGGATGTGAAGAAAAAGCCACCCTGCGATGGGTAGGAGGGGTAGAGACTAAGTCCAGTCAGGATCTACCCTGTCCCCACTCCCCAGGAGGTGACTCACAAGTGGGAGGGATATCACAACTGCAGAGGTTGTCCCCGAAGAGTGAGGGGTCCAGCCCAGTCTGGGGCACCGCCACTAGGAAGAGAAGCCCCCATAACATCTGGCTTTGAAAACCAGTGGGACTTACACCAGGGACAGCCAAAGAGCTGTAAGAAACCCAGGCTGCAGTCTTTCTCAGTCCCAGCACAGAGACAGCAGTTTGGAAAGCACCCGGGTCAGCCCTGGCCAGGTAGCTCAGTTGGTTAGAGTGCCTTCCAGTACGCCAAGGTTGAAGGTTTGACACCCAGTCAGACCACATATAGGAATCAACCAATGAATGCATAGGTAAGTGGAACAACAATAGGTTATTCTCTCTCTCTCTCTCTCCCTCCCTCTTCCTTCCCCTCTCCCTCTCTCTCAAATCAATATAAAAATAAAGAAAATCACCTGGGTCATTGGTGAAGGTGATGCACTGACTAATTTTAGGGTGTGTGCTAGAGGAACAAGGACCCATTGAAACTTTCTGCTCAGTCAGAAGTGCTGTTGGGCATCCTTATTTCCCCCATCTTGACTCTCCTCCACCTAGTTGGTCTGACCCAGGCAGGCACCTTAACCTTGCTGACACTGTTCACCCCATCCTGGCATTTCCTTGAGGACCCACCCAGGCTGTCACCCCTCCAAGCAGCTCCTGCCCTGACACATCCGGTGGACATCTCAGTTGACACCAGCACTCAGCAGCAGTGTGTCTGCAATAGTGTGGCTAGGCTCACAGCCAGCTACACCACAGGCCTGCCCTGTGCACCAATGAGCCCACAGCAGTTATGGCCAGGCTTCACAGCCACTGGGCCAGGGACCATCCTTGCCTGCCAGTGTGTACACAATAGGAGGCCACACTAGTCCAGGGAACACCTGGCTCTGGTGACAAAGGGGATTCCACAACTGGGCCACACAGGACACCTTCTAAATAAGGCCACTTTTTCAAGACCAGGGGATGTAGTTGACCCACCTAATACCTAGAAACAAAGAGGCAAAATTAGGAGACAAAAGACTATGTTCAAACAGAAACAAGACAAAACCCCAGAAAAAGAACTAAATGAAATGGAGGTAAGCTGTCTTCTAGATAAAGAGTTCAAAGTCATAGTTATAAAGATGCTTATCAAACTCTGCAGACAAGTGGATAAACTTAGTGAGGACTTCAACAAAGAGACTGAAATTACAAAAAGGACTGGTCAGAACTGAAGAATATAACAACTTAAATGAAAAATATACTGGAGGGAATCAACAGCAGGTCGGATGATGCAGAAGAATGGACCAGCAACCAGGAAGAGAGGATAGTGGCAATCACCAAATTGAAGATCAAAGAGAAGAAAAAATTTTAAAAATGAGGATAGCGTAAGGGACCTCTGGGACAATATCAAGCATACTAACATTCGTATCATTGGGATCCCAGCAGGAGAAGAGAGAAAGGGACAGAAAACCTATTTGAATAAATAATGGTGAAAACTTCCCTTCCCTGGTGAAGCAGAAAAATGCCTAAATTCAAAAGAAGCTAAAAAGCTCCCTCAGTGGGCTGGGCGTTGACCAAGCCAATGCTGGATGAATTAGATCAAAAGATGACAGAAGCTGAAACACAACCTCATGAGCGGAAGAAAGTGAATCTCTGGGGCCCATCTTCAGGATCCACCACTTGAAAACCTGATGATGTTTTGCCTGTTCTACAAGCAGAAAGCCGTAAGCAGAGAACCATATGAATACAGGGTGGGCAAAAGTAGATTTACAGTTGTGAGTATGTAAAACAGAGTTTACCCTTATATTATTATTTATTAATTATTGTATTATTTTTCCATATGAACAACTACAAACCTACTTGTGCCCTACCCTGTATTGCATTAAAGAAGGCTAGGCAGACAAAAACCTGGTCTCAAATGAAAAAGGCAGGGGAATGAGAACTTACGCTGCTTGCGTGCACTCAGACATGGGACACCAATGTGGGGACAAGCTGCATTTGCCAGTCCCCAAAAGCAAGCTGGAAGTGGGTCGGATGATTAAATGCCACAGTGCGGCTGCTGGGCTGCTCTGGCTGAGGCCCCGGGCCCTGACCCCTCTCCACCCAGTACTTTACACTTTGCAGGCTTCTACCTGTCCTGCCACCCCCATCCCTGAAAGCAGCTCTCCTCACAGACTGGTGCCCCACGCCTGAGTTGGAGCATGGTCTGCGTTTGTGAAGGGGCTGGTGTTCATCAGCTGTGATTTGTAGAAATAAAGCCTTGGTAAAGAAAAAGAGTGAGCCTTGAAAACATTGTGCTAAGGGAAATAAGCCTGTCACAGAAGGCCACATGTTGTGTGATTTCTTTTATATGAAATGTCCAAAAAGGGTAAATCCTTAGAGGCAAAAAGTGGATTCATGGTTGCAGGGTCTGGAGAGAGGGAGATATGGGGAATGACTGTTAATGGGTTTCCTTTCCAAGTAATGAAAAGTTCTAAAATTAATTGTGGTGATGGTTGCACAACTCTGCGAATATACTAAAAACTATTGCATTGTATACTTTAAATAGGTGAATGACATAGTATGTAAATGATATTTAAATAAGGCTGTATAAACACAACTGTGGCTCAGGGCAGTAATCAATGGGCCACATTCTACACAAAGGGCAGAGGCAGGACTTGGACTCAAGTCCTCAGGTCAAAGCTCTTTATCACCTCTTCTCGACTTACATCTCCCATGTAAGATGCCTAACCCCTGGTTTCCTCATCACTGATGACCTAGCCCCATGATATCACAGCATGGTCCACAAGCCAGCAGCATGGACAGCCCCTGCCAGCTGGTTGGTAGTGCAGAACCTCAGGCCCCTTCCAGACCAGCTGATCAGAATATACATTTTAACTGGAGCCGCAGGGAATTTATGTCCACATTAAGGGGCTAATTACACCCCTCACTTCCTCATAAAAGTGCCTCAGAAGGAGTCACCAACTATTCCTTGTTTGTGGTATGGGTCACCATGGTAGTGAGAAACACACCGATTTGGAATGAAAAGAGCTGGTTTCAAGCTCCAGCTGTGCCACTTCATTAACTAACTAATTCATTCATTCAACAAGCATTGATTATGATACAGCAGACGAACATAGACATGGACAAACAGACAAAATACCTGCCAGCCCTCACGTAGCTTACACAATAAATGAAGCTAACTAGCTCTTGCAAACTGAGAAAAGTCAGAAAGTTGGCTCCTCTCTCTGAACCTGTCTCCAGGCCAGTGGAATGGGGATGATGATAATACTGGCTTTGGATGGCTCTGAGGACTACATGAGAAAATATAGCAACTTGACAATTACATATCAGATTTTCCCCAAATATTTTTTAACAGAAGCAAAAGGGAAGTTTATGGCTAAAATATCTGAATGATTGCTTTGGTTCTAGCTGCTGGGTTTTCATTACTTTCTCAGGGTGCTGAGGGCAGCTACCTCATGCCATCACGTGAGTGGGAAACACCTGTTTGAGGAGAGCCAATGAGGCAGGGGGAAGCAGTCGGTGAGGCCCGGGAGCCCTGTAGGTGAGCGATAGGAGATTATGGCTACGATTAGACTCCCTGGGAGGCATGGCGTTGGAATTGTGGAGGCATTGTGCTTCATAGTCACTGAGCCACCTGCCTACCTTCTATGACCGACGCCCCTAGTATTTCCGATGGGGTCATCTAGCCTCCCATAAGACAAGCTCTCTGCCTCACCTGTCACCTTGTTGCATTGTTAAGCAGGACCAAGCGTTTTTGAAGAAAGGGAGCAAATACCCATTAGAATCTGATTTTTCCACATTTAAGCTCCTGAGGAATCACTTTAGCTCACAGGCACTATCTGCTTTCTAAGTCGGTGGCTCTCCTGGGTCGGTATGCTGTCCTAGAGACTTCTCCTGGTCTTGGTGGAGTAGATCATTTGGGCTGGCCCACCTACTAGAAAACTTGGACAAAGTGCAAAAAAAAATTTTTAAAGTTGGATGGCAAGTTAATAGCAGTGAATTGTAGGGTCCAGATTCAGGTGAGAAAGGACGTCTAAGGAGGGAAGGTTGACTTACAGTCTCCTCTCCATTTAATTCATCTGCAACCTGCCATGCCCAAGAGGCAGAAACACTTGAACAGGTAATTCAACAGACTCAAAGTGTAAGCCACAGATGAGGAGAAGGATCTAAAAATCACCAAGGGCTTAGATTGAGACTCTGAAGGACTGCACTTAAGGTTAAAGGAAGACTGAAAATTGACCATCTCTTGCAGATACTGAAGCCTCGCTTCAAAATAATGAATCCCTGATTAGCTTGCAGTGATAATGGCATTCCTTATCCCCCAGAAATTCACATAAATCCTCTTTTGGAGGAAGATAACATTGTCCTAAGCTTCAAATTCTCTACTTTTATATTTCATGTAAAATATCCAGCACAGAATAAAAAATAGCATGGAATACAAGGAGATGGGGCAACATAATCCCAAACAAAAGAAACAGACACTAGAAACAGAGCCATGGAAGATGGTAGTGAAGTTATCAGAATTCAACAATTTCTTAAAATTGGCATGGACCCAGGTTGCCGAGTGCTTGTGCACAGAGCTCGAAAACTAGCTCAGCAATATTACCTTGTTTACCAAGAAGCCATTCCCACAGCTCAGCTGGTACAGAGAGTAGCTTCTGTGATGCAAGCATATACCCCATCAGGTGGTATTCGTCCACTTGGAGTTTCTTTACTAATTTGTGGTTGGAATGAGGGGCAACCATATGTATTTCAGTCAGGTCCATCAGGAGCTTACTTTGCCTGGAAAGCCGCAGTGATGGGAAAGAACTAGGTGAATGGGAAAACTTTTCTTGAGAAAAGATATGATGGAGATCTAGAACTTGAAGATGCCATTCATACAGCCATATTAACCCTGAAGGAAGGCTTTGAAGGGCAGGTGACAGAAGATAACATGGAAGTTGGAATCTGCAGTGAAGCTGGACTTAGGAGGCTTACTCCAACTGAAGTTAAGGACTACTTGGCTGCCGTCGCATAATGAAGTGACTGAAAATCTGGAATCGCAGATAATCTCTATACTTAAACAAGTTTAAAGTATGTTTTGTTTTGCAAACTTTTTGTATACTTATTTCTACATGATTTAATGGATCAGTGTTTTTAAAATGATACTTATAACTCATAATAAACAGTTAAATCCAAAAATACATATATAAACTAAATGCTTGAGTCAAAAGACAATGATGGTATCTTTTTTGGCGATGAGAAAATGTGACTTTTTACTCAAATAAATTACTTTCTTGGCAGCATCCCCCATTTTTGTCGTTGTCCATCCCCCATCGTCCCTCCCATTGCTGACAGACTGCTTTGGTTTGTTACTGAAAGCTAGTTCATCTGCTAGACAAATGCCCTTTCTGAAAGAAAGGTTATCAGTCTTACATATCAAGGGCCCTTAAAAATGTGTGTTTTTAAAATCAGAGCTACCATTATTGCAGTTCTCTTTAAATTCTCACAACTTAGTCCATCCCTGCTTCTAGAAATTGGTTAACATCACAAGCTCTGGAGCTGCTTACATTCCAATGCTGACACTTACTAGTTGTGCTTCAATATTTAGTTCACCTCCCTGGACCTCAGTTTCCTCATGTATATCCTATATAATAAAAGGCTAATATACAAATTGTACCCTCGGGAGTTTGACCAACCAGGAGCGCTGACCACCAGGGGGTGGCGCAGAATGAAGGGGGTGGCCAGAATGAAGGAAGGCCTCCACCAGCAGCCGGATGCCGGGGAAGGAAGGCCCACAGCCAGAAGGCCCTGATCAGCCCTGATCGCCGGCCAGGCCTAGGGACCCTACCCATGCACAAATTTCATGCACCGGGCCTCTAGTAATAGTATAATGGGCTTTACCTCAAAGGTTTGTTTGTGGATTAAATAAGTAAATGTATAAATTTGGTGCATAATGAATACACCGTAAACAATAGCTGTTATTATTACTATAACATTAGAACCATTTTATTAGTACAACTCTCCCATCCCCTTTTTGTTCTGGCCCATTCCTCCTGATCCCCGTCAAGACTAAATTCAAAAGCTACTCTATTCTGTGACTCCAGTCCTGACCATTCCTACCAGGCCTCAGCTACACACACCAATGTGCAACTCTAGCCCCCAGAGCCATGTTCTATAGGCAGAGGTTTATACGAATTTAACTTACCACATATTGGAAACAAATGACCCACAAGGATAGGAAAAGAATGATTTCATTCCTTCCTCTTTTGATTCACTTCCATGGAGTCACATCTTACATGTGAGATTCTAAAGTCAGCGAGTTAAGTCACAGCTATGCAGTCAAAGTGTCCCCGACAACCCTTTCTAGTTTCCTTGCAGGGCACAGTGGTTTGGTGTATACACCCCTGACTCTAGGTCTGGCACGCTGAAGGTGGAGACCCACGGGGCCAGGCAAAGAACGGGCCCAGAGGAAAGTCTACAAGCTGAGGTCGGGGCATCTGAGCCGTTCTTGACAGAGGACTGGCCAAACCTAAGAAGAAATAACAGGAGTGATGGGGAATGGAGATGCAGGGATGAGAATCCCAGCGTCCTGCTCACCGGGAAGACTCACTCACTCCTGTCCCTGTCACGTTCACATCCTATGACACATGAACAGGCTCAGCGTACATCCAGAGGATGAAACCAAATGGAGCTGTGTCCTGTGATGCAGGGTAAACTCTCAACCCGGGGAGTTAACTAAATGTGTGCCTGATGGAGGCTCCGGTGCCAATGGCTTTGAAGTCCTATTCTGTATCGGTCATTGAACAATCATTAAAAAAGTGCAGAAATGAATACGACAGTCTGCTTCTTCAAGTAGGTTCTACTCTCTTTTGTGAAAAGCAGCGGGGCGTGAGCAGGCACATAGGTGGATGTTTCAGTAGAGACTCGCCTCCATTCCTAATACAGAGTAGGGCTCGGTCAATGTTGTGACTCAAATGAATGAATAAGAAACGTGGAAGAACGAGAGCGCCATCAGGGAAGTCCAAAGTGCACATGTTAACAGCTTCTGATTGAAGAGGCACATGGGGACGACAAGGAGCTGTTTGCTCCATATTTTGTGTCCGAACTCCACTTCGGGAACATCAGGATCAGAAATTATGGCTCCCGGTGGCCTCTCCCGTTTCCAGGCAGGCAGCACAGCGCTCCGCACCATCCGCAGCGCTGTGCGCCTCCATAAATCTCCGCGCTCCTGTTCACACTCCAGGGGCTGCGGCCCGATGCCCTGCTTTCCTCACTTTGAAGGAGGAGCCACTTCCCTACTGGGCCTCGTGGTGCTCTCTGCAGCGCCACTCTTTTTAAAAAATATGTTTTTATTGATTTCAGAGAGAAATAGAAACATCAATGATGAGAGAGAATCATTGATCAGCTACCTCCTCCATGCCCCCTACTAGGGATTGAGCCTGGAACCCGGGCATGTGCCCTTGACTGTAATTGAACCCAGGATCCCTCAGTCTGTAGGCTGACGCTCTATCCACTGGGCCAAACCGGCTAGGGCTGCAGCCCCACTCTGACTCTGACAGGTCTGGGAAGGAACTCCCCACTGCAAATGCCCACATGGTTAACATGTCCTTCTGGGAGCAGACACTGCTAGCATCCCCTCCACACATGCGGCGTGTGCACGTGTGCACAACCCCCCCCCCCCCCCACACACACACACACCAGTGCAGAACCTCTGCTGACCGCCAGACACAATGGCACAAATGATGCCCCTGGAGGTCCTCTTTCAAGCCCCCAATTCTTCCGGAATGGACCAGCCCACTGCTCCAACAGGGGACAGACTCGCCTTCCTGGAGATAAACCAAGCCCAGTGTGTGTGTGTGTGTGTGTGTGTGTGTGTGTGTGTGTGTGTGTGTGTGTGACTGCAGCCACATAGACAACTGCACCGTGAAAGACACACTCCCCCTAGGCTGGAACAGATGGCCTTCACGTTGTCCTCCTGGCATCAGAACTGCCATGAGACCAACCCAAACCAGGAGAGGCCACATGTGCCCGTCAGACTAACAAAGATCAGAAGAAACGTTAGAGCACAGCGTTGGCCGAAGTGAGACAACCTTGCCACTGAGTATCTAAACTCATGCACCAACATCTAAAAGGCACGCGGGCACAGCAATCGCATTCCTAGGTTTGTGTGGTACAAAGATGTGGACGCAGCCCCACCGTGTCCAGCAGGGACCTGGTGAAATCAGTATGGGTCACCTTCACAGTGGAACACGACGCAGCCGCACTAAGGTGTGAAGCCAGTCGTGCTAATGAAAGCGGATGGCTGGAGATAAGCTAGGAAAGCAGCAGGTGTGGCAAGGGGTGTGAGCATAGAGGACACCTACGTGCCCTGGGTTTTTACGGGTATGGATGATCACTGGGCGAAGGAAACGGGAGAGAAGTGAGGGGTTTTTAAGGAGAGAGACTCCCTCCCCCTGAATTTCTATCTGGTGACAAATGACTTATTCAAAACAACAAATATTGTCAACTACACTTCACTATAACATTACAATGGAGAAACCAGCAACGCTTCCAATACTTCTCACCCTGGGCTCAGTGTCTGTCAGTAAGGCCCCTGGGGTCTTCAAAATGCCAGACTACTGGGTTAGAGAATTTAGCTCTTGCCCGGATCTGCCTCTCCTGAGACCAATGGGAAAGACACCCGATTTCAGTTTGCCCAAGCATGCTGGCTTGGGGTCTCTGCTAAGATGGTGGCATGTTGTAAAGATACTTAGAAAAGTAGAGAGCTCTGTGCTGTGGTGGCCACAGACTGAAAATACAAATTCCCACATGCTAGAGACTGAATTGTGTCCCCTGTCATCTGTACATTGAAGCCTCAACTCCCAACATGACTGCATTTGGAGATGCGGCCTTAATAAGGGAGTGATCAAAGTTAAACGAGGTCATAAAGATGGGCCTGGTTGGCCAGGACTGGTGTCCCTAGATGAAGAGGAAAAGACACCAGGGCGTTCATTCTTGGAAAGGAAAGGCCATGTGAAACCACACAGAGAAGGCGAAGAGAGGCCTCTGGAAAAACCAACCCTGCCGATACCTTGATGTTGGACTTCCAGTCTTCACAGCTGTGAGAAGTCGATGTCTTTGGTTTAAGTCCCCGTAGGTGGCATTCTGTGGTGGCAGCCACTGCTGAGCTGATATGTCCCTAAATCTTTGGTCTGGGACCTTGCTGATGGTGGTGATCACCTTCCAGGCCCCCACACCTCACTCCTCCCAAAATGCAAACACGAAGATCGACCTCGCCTGCAATGGGAGGGCACATTTGCCTGCCCAACGGGAGAAAACTCTTCAGGGCAACCAGCACATACTTCTTCTTTCCCCACTTGTCTTTCTCCTTTCCAGACACCATGTAGCCTCGCCCACTCCAAGGTGCTAGCATTGAGAGAGACAGAGGAGGACCCCCAAACCAGCCTCAGCCAGGGGAAGTGTAGAGCCCGGGACCCCGCCAGGACAGCAAGAGAGACCCCACTGTTGGCACGCCTGCTCCGTTCCCTCATCCTGGGTTCAAGGGTAGTGTCACAGGAACTTGGCTGTGTAGAAACGGGTCACCTCCTCCATGCTCACCGTCTGGCGGGGCGGCAGACACCAGCCAGGGCCAGCGGTGCTGGGGGCACCCACAGTGCAGGCACGCCTCTGCAGCAGGCGAATGGAGGGAACAGCATTTGGAGCAAATCCCCTTGACAGAAACTTGCCCCAGGTCCAAAAGCATCACTGAAAACCCAAATGGTTTAAGTCTGGCAACTCATCAGACGGCCGTTTGTGTAAGAAACGTGTGATGAGTGGTCACAGCAAAGGCAGCCTTCCCAACCCTGCGCGTGGGGCTTCAGGATCTCAGAGTTTCCGGAGTGACGGCGTCTCTGGAACTGAAGTTGTTTTGAATGGAGTGAAGGGATTTACCATTTGCTAAGTGATTCACATGAACAAAAAGAAAACACTGAAAACCCCCAATTCACCCAGAGACCCAGGAAGATGTTAATGTTTTCTTCCAATCAGCACAGACTCTGGATGAAGTGTTTCAGAGGGTGGCCCTCTCCTGGTGACTCGGTGGGCAAGGCCTCAGTCACAGGCCCGGAGAAGGCCCGGCGCGTGGTGTTCAGCGGGCCAGGCAGACACCAGCCGCACGGATCCTGGGCCTCTGGGGCAGCCAAAATCCACAGCTGCTGCGGTCCCAGCTCCGGCCAGCACCTCGGTGTGCGAAGTGCTTCGTGCCCTTACCCCACAGGAGTAAATACCCTCCAGGAATGTGGGAAACCCTACGGAGACCGACCGGCCTGGGGTCTGCTCACTGCCGAAGCCCCTCCAAAGGTTCCAATCAGCTTTAGAGCAAAGCAGTGCCTGGTGCAGAATTGTAGCCAAATGGTAACTTTTTTCAACATATTTAAAGATGAAATCTTCCTTTTGCTGTAATTCTTAGAATTGTTTTTCCATCAACAGTCTATGACGCCTGCCCCCTCCTCCCACTGCCTCACCCCTTCAGCCAGCTTTCTCTCAAGTTAGCTCTCAGCTGGGCTCACCCACTCCCGGCCCCGGAGAGCCAAGGAAGCAGGAATTTTAATTTGTAAAATGCTCACTATCTGAGGGAACTTAGAAAATCTATGGCTGCTCTAGGACAGTTCTCTCCTCTGCAGAAACACATCCTTTGTAAACGTGTTGGTCAATCAAGAAAGAGTTTTCTGAGTTTCCAGGGTCCCACAACTTTGTCACTCATAGCAACGTCTGTGCTTTAGTTGCAGTGAACTCCGAGCACCCATACGAGGGCGTTTTAAAAATTATCTGCTGCTTCCTTCCCACGTCTGAGCTCCTTTTCCTGTGAACTGAGGTTTCCAGTTCGATGGTGGCTGGGACGAGAGTTTGTTGCACCGCAGGTCAGCTTGCTGAGAACTGTCACCAGAACGCAATGGGTGCAGAGGGCATTGTTAACTGTTTGTTTGTTTGTTTTACTTTTCGTGTGTGTGTGTGTGTGGTGGTGGGGGGGTGGGTGTTTAATTGTTCCTCTCCACAGAAATCTTTGGTAAAAGGTGGAAGATTTATGTGATCTGAAGAGAAACCAGAGTATGTTAGCCGTTTTTAATGAATGAGCACAAGGTGTAGAGTCAGCACCCGTGGCTCACGTGGAAGATACTAGGCGAGGTGGTGTGATCGCCGTGACGATGACAATGACTTGAGCAGAAGCAAGTTTAAGACGTCACCTGGAGCGGGCCTTCTCCAGAGGGCGGGGTCTCCACCCACATTTCAGCGACCCTTTCATGTGCCTCGCCCCCTGCAGCGCTGGGGCACTACCCAGGGGCATGGTTGGAGCAGCGGGGTGTGTGGCCAGTCTGCTGCAGATTCCCCCAGGGACACACACTCCCTGACGCCCAGTGTACTCCAGTTGCCATATTTTTAGTTGTTGCTAAGTAACTGAATAACCCGGGCTGAGTGACCAAGACTCTCTGCCAATTCTCAGAACTACTAACCTCGAGGGGTGGGCACGTTCTTGGTGTCAAATAACTGGTTGAAGTTACTTGGGGCAAAATAGATCTCTTTCCTTCTTTGTTTTGTTGTTGGATGACAAGAAACGTCCAGGCTAATATCCATCACTTGAATAAACATCATGACAATTAGTTGACTTTCTTACTCCATGAGTCTCCTTTGTTATATTTAACAAAAGAGAAAGCTGGCAGTGGGGGCCTGGGCGATGTCCTCGCTCAGCTGGGCGGTCAGTGTCAGCCAGGGGATCCGGGGCGTTCGGGTCACCAGGGCGCTGCGTCCAGGGAAGATGGCGTTCCTTGCCAGGGAAGATGGTCTGCCCTCAGCCTAGGCCGGCTGAGCAGCACTCTGGTTCCGAAGGCTTCGTCCCACGGGGTTTCACTCTGAAGGACTCTGGTTCCAGGTCCAAACAGCATGTCTGTGCCTTTAAATTAGTGCGTCCCAAGCACTTTGGAATGCATTTTCCTCCTGGACGTTTCAAGAGTACAGTTCTTAACTGATGGCCATAGTCGCCTCCAGGGGCCTAAGGAATCCAGACCCTCTGCCTCTGCCCTCCGTTCCCCACTACGTCAGCTCAGGCCCGGAGAGACGGCTTCATGGAGCAGAATTCTAGTGCTTTAGTGCTCATCCAGGAAGCCCAGGGCACTTCTAGGGCTGGGCCAGTTCCTGTTCTTGCTGAAATGTTGCTTCCTCACAATTACCACCCCCCCACACACACACACCTCTGCCCCAACAATAGCCCCTGTCCTCCCTTCGTCCTCACTCTGCACTGTGACAGCCTGTAGCTGCAGGCCCTATATCTGTGTGGCTGTTTCTCCCCACTCGGACCCAAATCCTAGTGGAATGTCGAGAGGTGTGAGGAGGGACCAGGCTTGGAGAACGCTCCAGGGGACCGGGGCTGTCTGGCATAGCACCCACGCCCCACAGCAGCAAAACCACAGCGTAAATGCCTTCTGCTGAGACTCGAGGGGACTATGCCTCTGACAGGTGACAGGGGAGCCAAGTGTGAAACAAACCATGAATCCAGCTCCCGCAAAAAATCCTATATAATAAAGGGCTAATACGCAAACTGACCAGTTGCTATGACGTGCACTGACCACCAGGGGGCAGACACTCAACGTAGGAGCTGCCCCCTGGTGGTCAGTGTGCTCCCACAGGGGGAGTGCTGCTCAGCCAGAAGCTGGACTCACAGCTGGTGAGTGCAGTGGCAGTGGCTCCCACCTGGCTCCCAGACTGCAAGAGGGCGCAGGCCGGGTTGAGGTTACCCCCCCTCCCCCGAGTGCATGAATTTCATGCATTGAGCCTCTAGTTAAAGTAGAATTTAACATACAATCCAGCAATTCTATTTCTGGGTAAATATCGAAAAGAATTGAAAGCAGGGTCTCAAAGAGAAATTCGCACATCTGTGTTCATAGCAGCATTATTCTCAATAGCAAGACGGATGAATGAGAAAACACAGTGTGGCATATTATTCACCCTTAAAAAGTGAGGAAATCCTGACAGCCTACAGCGTGGGTGAACCTTGAGGACATTACGCTGAGACAAGCCAGTCACAAAACGGCAAATAGTGCATGATTCCGCTCATACGAGGCCCCTAGGGGTGTCAGAGTCTTAGGGACAGGAAGTAGAATGGGGGTCTCCAGGGGCTGGGAGGGTTGGGGAGTTAGTGTTAAATGGGGACGGGGCTTCAGTTTGGGCAGACGAGTAAGTCCTGGAGATGGACGGTGGTGACATTTGCACAACAGCGTGAATGTGCTGACCTGCCCACTTAAACATGCCTAACATGCTACATTTATGTTGTATGTATTTCACCACAATACAAATGCATAAATGGATAAACCAAAGAGTCCAGATGAAGTCCTTCCCCCTAAGCCTGGATTTATGCAGCGTCTCTCAGGAACTGTGGGTTCCCAGCTGGGAAGCCCAAGGCTCCCTCCCGCCTGGCACCCCATTGGCAATGATCCTGCTCACGTGGCCCCTTTAAGGTCTGAGCAGAGATCCTCACTGTGTGGTCAGAGACCACCTCCCGCAGAGTCCTCTGGGGCCCGTTTACAATGCAGGTTCCTGGGCACCAGGAACAGATCTTGGAGTGGAGGGGCTCAATCGCTTGCATTTCAGCAAGCCCCTCGCATAATTCTTACGCCCACACAAACAGAGGGCAGGTCCTTTGCCCCGATTGCCCTTCAAAATATTGACTCGCAAACCCAAACCCAGTTCTGGTCCAATCCAGGCAGGAAGGCCACTCGAAATTGTTTTTCACAAGCGCACTTTGTGATATTTTCAGTCCCCAGGTCTCCATACTGTCATAACCTTTTTAAAAGGGTGTTAATCTAGAGGTGAGCCTTAAATAGTTACTGATCGTGAAAATTTATAGAATCACTGAATGTCTCAGGCGAGGCCAATAAAACCCAGCCCTCTCACCTGCCGTGAGGCCGCCGGCCAACCAGTGCAAAACTGGAGCCCGACAGAGTCCTGCTCACATGGCACTTTGGCTGCCAGGGCCACCTGCTGCTCTTGGGTCTCCACGGAGGCCGAAGTCACAGCTCCTCTGTGGCGGGGGGGGAGGGGGAGGATGGGGCCACAGCCCGTCAACCTCTCCGGGATGCTGTCCGAGCAAGCAGCCCCCCAAGGACATCCTCCTCCTCTCCCTTGAGGAGTGACCCTCACCCGGAAACCCAGTTCCAGTTAGCAGCACGCAAGCCCTCTCGGTTCAACCCGGCAGGCTGGTGGGCGAGGAGGTCAGACGAAGACCAGACAGAAGCGCCCGGAGGAAGGTAAGTGTACGAGGGCACGTCTGGGCCTGTGGAAAGCAGGCCGGGGGCAAAGAGCCCCTCTGGGCAGGCCGGGGACATGCTGCTGCAGCCACACGGCGCAGGCTCCTCCCAGAAAGCCATCTTTGCAGGTGCTGTTTTGCACATAAAGGAAAGAACGAGAGCTCGATAAAAACAGGCCCCTTCGACGAGGACCCTGAGAAGACCGCCCGCCTTGAGGTAGTTTGTTCTCTCTGCTTCTGTTCAGTCATTAAATGATTTTTGAACTTGCAGGTGTGCCGAGGGGCTATCTACCTGCCTGCCCATGGGAAGCAACAGACACAAAGGTAATGACATGTGACAGATTCTATGTTGGGGCACAACAAAGACCTTCAGGACAGCCAACCTACCCGGAGAGAAGGGGCATGTGAGCTGGGTTTTGAAGGATATGTAGGAGTTTGCTGGGTATGAGGCTTTGAAAGCCAGCTCTGCCTCCTGCTTTACCAGAAGGACTCTGGGACCTAAAGTGAGAACAGAATCTTCCCAACATGTATTAGTGCTGAGACTGGGACTGGGCGCTGAGGCCAACGCCCAGCATTACCTGGGTCCTGGGGAGCCGTGGGGAGGAAGGGCAGCTCTCCAAGGAGAGACCACCTGACCAGTCAGTCCCCTTGCTTCTTGGTGAAAGATGTTCTCTTAGCTTGAGTCTCACACCCACCCAGCTTTTACCAAACTCCTCTGCACCTGGGCCTTGCCCTCAGCTGATGGAGAGCAAGGAGATTTGTTCTCTCATCTCTGCTCAGATGCTGCAGTTAAAGGGCCAGGAAGGGCAGGGACTGGGCAACTGGTATCTTCCAGGCATGGACATGCCAGCCCAACAGGTAAGAGGGATGCTTAGTCGGCTGCGGCCTTTTCTGTGAGAGATGACCCAGTGAAAGCTCCACATGCCCCATCAGACACCGGGCAGAAGGACTGGACGAGGAAGAGACTGGAGAGCCCATGGGCAGGTGCCCTGCGTGGCCTTCGCACATCTCCGTCCAGGAGCAGCTCAGAGGAACGGCCCAGGTGCCGCCTTGCCAGCGGGGTGTCTGGCTCTCACCCCCTGACAGCAAGGGGCAGTGGGCAGTGTGACCTTGGCGAACACTCCCCTTTACATTGGGCTCAGTTTTCTTCTCCCCAAAAATGACAACAGAATCAGCTCCAGCCTCTCCTGACCCCCAGGAAAGGGGGAGAACTTGAGTTAATAAATTGAGCAAGCTCATGGGAACCCAGAAGGGGTGTGACTCAGTCTGAAGCGACAGGCCTGCCAGTGGCCTGCCAGTGTCCCTTTCTCACCAGCCACAGCCAGAGCCACCTCGAGCACCTAGCATGCTGCCCACGCAATCCTCCCATACAGGCAGCTCACAGGGCCGCACGTCCACTGCCAACCTGTCAGCCTCTGGGCCCCATGGGTGCCAGCCCCACCTGAGCCTCCCTGGCTTCTCCCAGCACAGCCGTCACCTGGCTCTGGAGGTGGCCTGGGACACAGAGGCCCAGCTCAGGCCTGGCCCTGGGGACGTGGGGTGGAGCTCCCTTCAGACTTCTGGAAGACGAGACTGGGCAGCAGGAGCCACGCCCTGGGCCTCTCCAGGTGCCTCTGTGACTACAGCAGCAAACCCTCGAGGACAGCTGGTTGCTAGCACAGAGTGGCCATGCAAGGCGGAGGGCAGGCGGCAAAGCTGGTTCCGCACGGAGAAGCCAGGGTGTCTGTGCGCTATTTGGGAAGGGTGTCTGGGATTTGCCCCCCACGTAGCCCAGCGGGAGGGGAGGTGGGGGGAGCACGGAGCGTGGGATGACCACCCTGCGTCTGAGTGATGGGTGCACATGCATTCATTGTGTGTACACATGTTTGAAATTTCCCAAATAATTGTCTCCTTAATCCTGACCGATTCAACTACAGAGCCACGCTGTCCCCTACAGTGTGATCCATCCCTCCTCCCTGGGACTTCAGGCCACTTAAAGTTTAAATTTTTTTTTTTAATCTTTAAAAAGGCAGCAATGGCATTTAACTGATGCCTGAGGTGAGGGCCATCCAAAATCTAGGGACACATGCAGAAATTAACATGAAAACTGTTACAAAGTCCAATAGGTTGGACTTCTCTTTTCATTATTTTAGGTTGAAAAAACAAGGACATACTTCTGCCTTCTCGTCAGAACGAATGGATTTTGCTAGGCCACAGAGGTGAACTCAGAAAACGTGTATCCTAAACAGCCTTTGGGATCAAAGGCAAAAATTAGCCTAAAACATTTCAAATGCAGCACGTGTTGCATCCATTATCTCATCGGCCCTTGAAAACTGAGATAGAAAAATGAGCCTCGAATAGCAAGAAAGAACTTAAACGTAACGCATGGATGGTGGAGGTTTTTGGAGGGGCAAGACAGATCTCAGCCCCTCGAGAGAGCAGCAGCAGCTGGCATCCATCACGTGTGCTCCTTTATCTCCTCACTGCCTCCCAACAGGACTTCACAGAGCGAGGCTGACGCCAAGCAAATATTTAGTAATATTTTATTCTATTTACAGCATCTCATGGCAACACTGTGCGTGGTTATTGAAGTTAGACACAACCCAATCAACAAACAGACACAGCTGCAGCTGGTAACACAGTTCAGCTCCCATGGGCGAGACCCTGTCCTGGACCACCCCAGAGAGCGCCTGGCTGTACACTCAGCTGTCCGGCCTCCCCTGCCCAAAAGGTACCTGGGCCTAGATGCACAACTGCAGCCTCAGGGCCCAAACCATCCTCGTACCTTAGGACCATTGATCATCTCTTCCTCTCTTCCTTCCAAACACCACCCGCTCCGGACCCAGGTTGTTGAAATGCTTTCAAGGAGCACAGAGCTTTCATTCCACAATCAGAACCAAATGGAACATGAAAATCAGCCTACGGAAAGCAACATCCTGGCTTAAATTCATACTAAAGTGTAAATGGCTGACAGCAGCCTCCCCTGAGCCCAACAAAGTCTGGGCTTCTTCCCAGTAAAGCCTTCAAGGGCCTGCACAGCTTGGGCCCTGCTGCCCCCTCTCACCCGCCCCCTCTGTTCTTTGCTTGACACTTTGTGCTGAACTCTCCCACCTCCTGTCCTCCCCACGCTGCCTTTGCTCCCACTGACCCCCCCTCCCCCTCCCTGCTGCTCCTCGCTCCCACAGGCCAGACCTGGCGCCCCCCTGCTCCCATATCCTCCGTTACTGCCCCGGCGCATCTCTACTATCTCGCCCCTCCTGGGTGTGACCGCTCATCTATCTCCCCAAATAGACCGCTTCTGCTTCTGAGCCTTTGCTGGTTTCTAGCACCTGGCACAGGGCCGGCTCCTGGTAAATGTTTGGGGTGGAAAGAACAAAGGCAGGGAGGATGGGCAGCCCAGGGCCAGATGCTATCGGGGGCCTTGGGGAGAGTGAGGCAGCTAACACACACACAGAAATAGCAGCAGGTCCTGGCTCTGGCTAAGGCAGTGATGGCGAACCTTTTGAGCTCGGCGTGTCAGCATTTTGAAAAACCCTAACTTAACTCTGGTGCCGTGTCACATATAGAAATTTTTTGATATTTGCAACCATAGTAAAACAAAGACTTATGTTTTTGATATTTATTTTATATACTTAAATGCCATTGAACAAAGAAAAATCAACCAAAAGAATGAGTTCACGTGTCACCTCTGCCACGCGTGTCAGAGGTTCGCCATCACTGGGCTAAGGACCCAAACGGTGCCAGTGGCCCTCCACTGTGCCTAAGGAGGGCCCGGGATCGGAGCTAGCGCAGCTCAGGGACGAGGCCTGGGCCGTCGGCGTGCGCAGTGCCGGTTGACCGGCTGCGGGTGAGAGGCCTCGTTCCCGGCCAGCTCAGCATCCCTTCCCCTCCCACTCCTGGCAGCTCGGCAGCAGGCATATCCGCCGGGTTTATCTGCATCCAGTTTGGAACTAATGGATTTCTTCCATATTTATATCATAGAATAAACAGAGATTTTCCTGATCAAAGGCCGCCCCGGGGCCTGGAGACAATTACCGGAGTATTTCCCCAACTGAGGTCACGTTGCCCATTCACGAGACGGGCCCTGGCTGTGCCCAGCACATGTTACAGCTCGGTGACCGTCAGCTTTTCCAAAAAGGACCCAAACTTCACACTCTTCGAGTGGCTCCCTGCTTGAAGAATTAATCAAGAGCCCAGCTGGTGGGACTGTGACCGCCACTGCCATGCAGACTCCACATTTCCTCTGCAGGCAGGTCAACCCTCCACACAGCCCTCTGAGGCTGGAGGGCGGGGTGGAGGCCTGTTCTGACCACATGTGCCTGAGGTCACATGGCATCAAGCGGAGGAGCCCAGACTGGAACCCATGCCAGAGGCTGCAGATCCTGCTCCAGGCACAGGGCGCCCTAGTAAGGCTGTTTTCTAGAGAAATGGTCCAGGGACGCATTTCCACTGAAAGGAGGGAGAGTGCCAAGGACGGCCGGGTAACTAGCTCTTTAATCCACATGGAATTTATTTTGTGTGTGAGGTACGGCTCTAACTTCATGTTTTTCCAAAAGGTGGATTACTTGTACCAACAATATTTTTGAATCATCCTTCCTCTACTTGAAATGTGACCAGGTTCCTAAATGAAATTCTGGACTCTAGGCATTTTTAAAAACCCACGTACCTGTTTCTGCGCCCGCTTCTGGACTTGCATGCCTTAGCATGGCGTGGCGACCAGGAGAGCCAGGCACCTGCCTCCCCCGACGTCTCCCAACGTTGCCTCCCTCGGGCTCTATCTCTCCTGCGCTCCGGCCGCCGTCACGGACTCTCCACTCTGTCCTCCTCTTTCTAAAAGTCTGTCCTCTTTCCCGGGTGTCTGTTTCTCTCTTCTGTATTGTAATATCCGCGGATCTAACTTCCAAGTCGGCTGCTTTTCTCGTCAGCTTTGTTAATTTTAATGACTACATTTTTTCACTTAAATAAATTCTGCCAGATCAATTCCAAAACGATGTCTCCTGTTCTGGTCTTTCCTTCTGACTCCTTTTATGTGTCATAATTTTAAATAAACACATCTACTTCGTACGGTGCTGTTATTTCTGTGTTGACAGGGAATCGGTCCTGTGTTGGTTAGTTATTCCTCATGAGAGTTTATTCCTTAATGTGGTTTTCTCCTGTGCTTCTCTCTGGAAGAAGCTCTTCTCTGGGTGTGTCCCGGGGACGTAGAACGGAGGAAATGTATATGTGTTTACCAGCTCCCCGGGTTCTGGCCTCAGTTTTATGTGAATTCCTGCCTTCATGATTCCGTGCCACGCAGACAGTATAAATGCAGTCCCCAGACCCACACACAGTACAGGTTTGAGTTTATTTTTCATGGCAAACTGCCTGCTTCTGTTCAATCCCTGGATGACCACAGGTTTCCTCATCACTTCCCCAGGCCCAGGGGCAAAGGTTTTCAGCCCACTTTTTACAGTATCCATCCCAGTCCCTACAATGCCCAGAGTTGTGGGCACTTGTAGTTATAGACATTCAGAGTTGTAGGCACATGTAGCTGTAGGCACTAGTAGTTGTAGGTGCCATAGTTGCAGGCACCTGTAGTTGCAGGCACCATAGTTGTAGGTGCCATAGTTGTAGGTGCCATAGCTGCAGGGACCTGAAATTGTAGGTCTGTGTGGTGGTAGGCTATGGTAGTTATATACACACAAGTCTGTCCATGGATGCTGAGATCTTAGAGCTCACAAGGCAGATTTCATCTATACGTCCTCCTCTCCAGTGGCCAGGCTCAGGATAAAGCTTACGCACAGTCATCACTCAAGATGCACTTATCTTAATTCAACACCAAAAGTCTGAGCACTCATCAAGTGTCACGCTCTGCACCAGGCCTTTTTATACATTAATACCATTTAATCCTCTCAAGGAGGGAAACAGATCGGATTAAGGGGTGGGCTGGCTGGCGGCTGCCCAGGGGACCCACTTATCATGGGCAGGAAAAGACGGCTGGATTAACGGTGTCAGGGCGGTCACTCAGGTCTCCACCCCCCTCAGTAATTAGCAGATGTAAATTGGTCTTCAGCGGAAGTGCCCACACTGCATCTGCCCGGCTTATTTTTATTGACTCTTAGAGTGGGGTGCTGCTTGCCAGGAGCACAGAATTTATCTCTATTTTCAATCCTTTAATAAGAAATCCAAGAAGCTGTGCAGCTGAGAAAATTGCAAAATAAGCCCTAGCCAGTTTGGCTCAGCGGATAGAGCGTCGGCCTGCGGACCGAAGAGTCCCGGGTTCGATTCTGGTCAAGGGCACACACCTTGGTTGCAGGCTCCTCCCCAGACCGGGCCCTGGGAGGGGTGCGTGCAGGAGGCACCAATCAATGTGTTTCTCGCACATTGATATTTCTCTCTGTCTTTCCCTCTCTCTTCTACTCTCTCTGGAAATCAATGGGAAAAAATCCTTGGGTGAGGATTTAAAAAAAAAAAAAAAAAAGCAAAATAAGACTGCCAAGAAATTAAGGATTAGTACTTCCGATTTTTTTCCAGAATATCGATTCAGCCAGAGAAAGTAAAAGAGAAAGTGGTCTGTTTCCGTGTGGGTAGGAAACCGGTCTCTCCAGCACTACTCAAGGGCCACTGGACAGACCCTCCGAAGCGGCACCAAACAGCAAGCCCTCTGCATTCAGCCGGGGCCCAGGCATCGCGGTGAAGAACGTGAGGCCAGTAGAGAACAGTCACTGGCCCAAGAGGCCCCGTAGCTGATGGAGGTCCTCAGGGGTCTTTGAGGGACCATAATCCAGGACCTCCACGCTCCCTGAGAGCCACCTGTCCGCTGAGGCTGCCGGGACGCAGGCCCACCTAAGGGGTCCAAAAGCATTCTTCTCTTTCTCCATCCGCAGGTACACGTCTGGTTACCTGCTTTTCTGCAAACCAAGCCTCCCATCAGCCTGCCACCAGCTGGCTTCCACTCCAATTCCAGAAGTGTTTTGGTATTGCACACAGCACCCAGACATGCGGCTCTCTTCCAAACTAGGAACAACCGAGGCCCTCCTGGGACCCCGAGAGACGGCAGGAGGGGAGGAAGTGACACAGCCCGCAGAGATACAGCCCCACCCCATGGGCTTCCAACCCACCTTCTGCCCAGACCAGAAGCCCAGAACGAACCCCACGTGGACCCAGCCTCGTGGCCAAGCTGGAGTGGACTCTGCCCCCGTCATGGAGGCCCCAGGGCAGGTGTGCACCTGGGAATGCCCTGGCTCTATTGCAGCGATTTGTGTTTGAAGTAACAGAAATTAGAGCGGCGAGAGGGAGGGTGCCCATGTCTGTAGAAAGAAGCCGGAGGAGAGGTGGAGAGGCAAGGCCAGATTGGGCAGGTGACCAGATGCGACTGCTCATGGGCCTCCCCTGAGTGGCAGGGAAGCCTGTTTCATACGGAGACTTGCATCTCATCATCTCATCTGTGATCCTGGCACATCATGTGGGGCCATTCGTCGCTGACCACGTGTAATAAAACAACACATCATTGCCCCTTGGACCTGTGTCCTTTTGGTCAAGGGGTCCCACACTCAGCCAGCGTTTGCTGAGCAACCAAATCATCAGGAATAAGCAGCACCGATGGTCAGGAATACGTGGGCCTGCGTGGGTGTTCCTCACCCGGCCCGGCTCCCGGGAGTGCGGCGCCCCACGCCCTGCGGGAAGCGGGACGGAGTGCTCCTCCCACCGCCAGGCCCCTGCCACCTCCACGCACCTGAGGGAACTGGCTCAGCGGTGTCACTGACAAAAGTCAACGAGCCTCAAATTCTTCCCAACAGATGACATCTGAGTGAGCTGAAACCCAAACTTGGCGCAAGAGAACTAAGTGCTGACCAGTGGCTCGGGCCAGAGACAGCTCCCGCAGATACGATTCAGGACAAGGAGCCTTCGGGAGAGGAAGGAGGGAGGGACGAGGGCACTTCTGAGAGGTCCTTCCAGAGCCCGGTGCCAAGGAATGCTCACCAGCCTGGCCATCAGCCTTCCCTCTGGGTGCCGGGGAGCACCCCTCCTCCCGCGGTCACGCCAGGAAGCACAGAGGAAACGCAGCAGTCACCGCTCCTGACTAACCGTGGGCGACATGATATGAGATGTGTCCTGAGGGAGACAGCAGAGTCACGCGGTGCCGATGCCCTGTGACCGGGTGGGGACACACCAGGTTGGCAAGATGGAAGCTGGTGCAGGCTTTTTAGGAGTTACTTGGATATGAGTCCAAGTTGTAAATGGGCTCACTCCTGGTCTGTAACCCCGCTGCTGGGAGCTTATCCGAAGGCAGCGATGGGACATTTCAACAAGACCGATGAGTAACGATGCTCATGGCAGCAGGGTGTGCAGAGGGAAAAACGGGATTACCCAAACCCACCGATTGGGGTTCATTAAGTAAATGGGCACCCGTGCAGATCTGATCTCTCTTCTTCATTTCTGTATCCTCAGGCCCAGAAAGTGCCTGGCACATTTTAGGATGTTTGCTGAAAGTATGGATACCAGAGGTTACCAGGCGGCCACTGAAAAGATCGCCGAGACACAGTTCTGTCCTGTCAGGAAGGATGGCCCCGGTGCCCAGCGACTGCGAGGTGCATGGGCAGTGGGCATAGTAACCCATTGGCACAAACAGATGTACAGAAAGGATGCATTCAAAACTCAGCCACTGGGACCAGTGTGCTGCTCCCATTTTCTGTCAGGAGTATTCTATCAGAAGGCCAGGCAGGCATTTCCAATGTGGGGCACGCATTATTGTATCACCTTAATCTCCCAGAAGCACAGAGTTTGCTTCCGACTTCGATCCCGAGGGCGGCCGGCACTTCCCACCAGCAGGTGACTCCTGGGCCACAGGTCCCTGGCTCTGACCCACGGAGCTCGGGGGTGGCTGGCAGGGAGGGGTGAGAAGGAAAAGCCAAGACTGTGTGAAAGTGCTCCCAAGGGGAAGAGCTGCTGAAATGTGGGGCTGCTGGCAACTTGATTTGACGGCAGGATACATTGGAAAGAATTCTTCCTTCTGAGGCATCGAAATGATGACAAGGAAGAGAGCCTATGGTCTCCTACGTGGCTGTGGAGAGGCCAAACGGCGTGGCCAGCCATGCCTGGGGGAGGGAGAGTGACACTTCATTGTGGAGCTGCATTTATTAATGGAACTGCACACACCTCGAAGGTGAACTGGACTGCAGGGTCTGCCGCGTCTCCCCCTGGGCACCCACCGCACCCGCTGCCATAGGAAACCTCCACCTGCTCTGGGTGCTCCGCCGGGACCCCCTCTGTGTGAGCACCTGCTGACCTGATGGTGAGATTTGATGCACATAACCCCCTTCAGGGCCACCAGGTGGCGGCTTACGGACTGCACCGTCCTTGACAAGGGCCCTCAGTGAGTTTCCACTCCAGACATTTCCATTTTGTCCTGAAATTTGAATCCACCCTTGTGAGATCAAAGTTTGTCACAGACCGTCAAACCTCAGAAAAAAGGCCGGGCGGGGGGGTAGGGGGTTTGGGGGGGTAAGAGATCAACCAAAGGAATGAAATACGGATGCTTTAAGCGATTCCAAAAATACCCTGGTAAGTGGCGGTAGAGCTGGGGCGAGCGGGCGGCATCAGAGCTGCCCTGCGAGTCCTGGCCGGTCTGACACTAGACAGGCACACTTCGGTGAACTGGGAGCAACTCGAGCACCAGGCACTGAAGCATCACAAAGCCCAACAGGCTACAAAACCAGTCAGCCAGAGCAAAGCTGAGGGCAGTAGGTTTTCCGACACCATCTGATCGGAGAACAGAGCTGTGACAGAGTCAGCATTCCACAGTCCTGCTCCTGGGCTTGTATTTACAGTCAAGGAAAGGAGAGGGAACGGAGGAGGGAGGTGGCTCAGTGTCCTGTGCCTATTGGAACAAATGACCACAGCGTGGCTTAAAGCAACACAGTGGATTCTCTCTCGGTCTGGAGGGCAGAAGTCCGACAGGGTCTCCCTGGGCTGAAGCCACGGTGTCCAAGGGCTGGTTCCTCTGGAGGCTCCGGGGAGAATTCATTTCCTTGCCTTTTCCAGCTTCCAGAGGTGCTGCATCCTTGGCTCCTGGCCCATTGCTCCGTCTACGCAGTCAGAAGTGTAGTAGCATCTTCTTGTCTCTCTAACCCTCAACTCTTCTGCTCTGATCATATCTCCTCTCCTCTCTGACCCCCCCACCCCCGCCGACTCCCTTTTATAGGATCAGGATCACCTCCTCATCTCCAGACCCTTAACCATACCTGCAAGGTCCCTTTCCATGTGAAATCACATGTCCACAAGCTCTGGGGTCAGGGTGCAGACACCCTCGGAGCCATTATTCTGCCAGCCACAGGCAGCCTCGCCGGGCGGGGCTCTGAGAGAGGCCAGTGCACACACCAGCTCTGCCAGGCAGGCGCCGCCCACCACCCACAGGTGAGGAGCCTGAAATCAGGGCAACCCAGTGCTCAGGGCACACACACATCCAGGAAGCCCGGGGCCTGTCTCTCCATCAGGCCACTGTCCCAACGGAGCGCCTGGCAGTGGGGCCCAGCCCTCTGGCCAGACTCTAACAGTCATCAGCGTGGCTTTTGAGGATTTTCAGGCCCAGCCAGGAAGACAAGACAAACACATGGAGACACCAGCTGCAACACTAACGTTTGCAAAGGACCCGAGCATTTGCTGCTTTGAATCCAGCTCTCACGCGAGAAACCCTGGGCCGGGAAGGGCCGAGTCATGACTCCGTCACCGGGATGGAGGGATGGAAGCGGTGAGCCAGCCTGTCCATGACACCGTGTGGAGTGCGCCTCTTGGCTGAGTCCAGTGAACGGATGACCGAGGACGTGGGAGCCGCGCACTCTCTTCGGGAGCTGGTTGTGGCCAGGGGAGCCAGAGGTCAGGGCGGTGGGAGGAGAGACTGTGGGGCCTGAGCACCCTCCCAGTTCTAAGCTAGAACGGGTGGCAGGCGGTGGATCCTGTGCCATTGCCACAGGGGAGCGCGGCCAGCTGAAGTCATCACAGGGCCAGCCTGGGGAGGGTAATTTCCAAAACATGTGGCCGAGAGGGATGATGAAGCATCAGCAGTCCAGGCCGCAATGCAAAGCAGATGGAGAGGCTAGGAGTGTCCTCCAACAGCTGATAGGCCTCTGAGGGGCCAAGAGTGAGCACCACTGTCCTCAGCTCCCCTGAAGATGGGCGGACAGACGGGCAGCAGCAGGGTCCTGCCCAGGCAGGTCATGTCCGGGCAGCTGGCAGCTCCAAGCCACCCACCCGGAGGGCACAGAGGTGGATCCTGACCACAGGCGTGTCTAAGGGAATGCATGTGCTCCTGCCCATCAGCAGTGGACAATGCTGACCCCTGCCTGTGTCCCTCTCCTGGAGGAGTGCCCCCCAAGAGGCCCCACGGACGCCACTTTGCCTCTCTCATCTGCTTTCCCAAACCCCACCAAACACGCCCCATCTGCAAGCACCTCACTGAGCCCGCCTCGCTCATCAGCGTGAATTCCCCACGCGTCTGCAGAACACTCAGAGGAGGGGTACTTGGTGTGCTTTTCAGAACCGCAGAAACGGGACACCACATTGCCTTCCGGGCCCAGGAGTCAACAGACCTGGGGAAGGAAGGGGAGGTTAGGGAACACCCCTCCCCCAGGAGGGGACAGTGGAGAGGCACCAACTGGCCTTCTGGCTGCATGTGGCCGGGTCACAGACTTCGGCCGCGCTCCAAGTCGGTGTTTTATTTGCCTTCTTTTGTTTTGCTTTTCACTTTATCAACAGTCTCTGGCAGAGAAAGTGGTCATTCTTAAATCTACTCAACAGGGCGTGAGTGTGTGCGTTAACTTTTCACTCTACAAAGAGACTGAACAGGACAGCGGGCCCCAGCACGGCGGCCCTGCTGCAACAACGCTTGTGAAAACGAGAATTTGCTCCAACACGATTGCTCTGTTCGGGAGCAGTTCAAACATAGCACAGATGGCACGTTCCCTTATGCACGATTTCACCTGCCAGAAACACCGCGCACACAGACAACGGCGCCTGCAGAACTGAACCTTGGACAAGACCACGACACCCACTCACCTCAAAGCCCATAGTGAGCCCAGGGCACCCGAGTGGGAGGCCCATACCCTCCGCTCCGGGACCACGGGGCCTCTGACCTCACCGTGGGACCCTCCCAGGCCCGCGTCCCAGCAAATGCTGCTGGCGGCCGGTTTATTGTGCTGGTTATGTGGTTAATCATCTAACGCATGAAGCTGGCTGCCATTTTTATTAGGTTCCCATGTTTACATGTCACTGATGAAGTTTTGGGTGCTGTGCCCCAAACCCATTTTTCCCACAAATCCTGTGGCTTTTCATTTAAACCCTGAGATTTTGCACAGCTGGGTGAGTTTTAGGAACGGGTTCACCACGTTCTAACAGGACCGTCCACGTTACATGTGATGTGTGGTTTGTCTTAAACACCCCTGTGTTCATCCTCCCTAAGGACCCAGAGAGCCTCCTGGCGCCTGCCTTGGTCGGGGAGCGGGGGCAATCTGCTCCCTTTCCCCGATTCACCGCTGAGGACACAGGTTGCGGTCTGGCATTTATATTACGTATAACAGTAGGTGAAGGCCCGCTCACCTACACTGTATAGTAGTTCATTTAATCAGACATGCCAGCCTTTTTCACTAAAAACTACAAAACTTTCTTTCTGCCACATGACAGGGTTTTGATTAAAAGTAAGAACTCGGCCCCAAGTTGGCAACTTCAAACACCAAAGAAACTTCAGGATTAACTCGGAGTAGCTTCAACAGCTGGTCAAGCAATTACCTCGGTTGAACAAGCATTTATTTATCACCTATTGAATCCTAAGCACTGGCCATCAAGCCAGATCCAGAGTCTAGACAGAGAAACAGGAGCTCACATAAATTCATATAACACAACCTAGCACTTGCAGCAATAAATAATAGGTGTGCAAAGTTCAGCAGCAGAGAGTGGCGAGTCTGCCTCCACTGACTCCCCAGCTCCCGCCGCTGCCAGCCACCGCCCACACCATCCCTCGGGCCACTGACGTTCTGTGACAGCCCTGAGGTGACTCCAGCACAAGGTGAGGGATCGGGGCTCAGGGAGGCTCAGTGACTTGCACGCATTTACACAGAGCGAGCGGCAGAGCTCTCCGCAAATCAGTGAGTCAGGCCCACTCCGTCGGGGGATTTTATACTGTATCACTGTATTACAGTTGTTTTTAGTAACTTGTTTTGCTTATTCTTAACCACTTATACTATATTTATAAGCACAGGACCTTGTTAGAAGCAAAAATATGTGCCTTGCATGTTCACCTCCGGTTGGAGTCTTCCCTCGGTGAAGGGTTCTCTCCCTGACCTCATCGCCTTGAACGATGCACGTGCATTCAGAGGGAAGCGAAGCTGCTGAGAGCAAAGCCCACTCACTCTGCTCCTCAGAGGTACCCTGCAGCCCCGGGGAGCCAGCGCCCAGCCCGCAACCACACAGGAAGGGGCACAGATCCTGGGAAAGGCTGCCAGGGTCCCATCTCCCCTCGCAGGGCAGCCTTGGGGACACACAGCCTAGAGGGGCTTGCACAACCTTCTCAGGTGGCGAGAGATTGCCAGAGCAAATGTCTGCACTCACGGGCAGAGGGAGACTGGGTGGGCGGCCGAAGTCCCTGAGTCCCCCTGGAAGGGGGCTCCTGTCTGGGCTGAGGTGTCACACCACAGAGGGTGCCCAGTCCTTGGCTTAGAGGCTCAGGGTCCTACGGGTGTAGAGAACTTCCAGAATGTTCCAAGCCAGCATGGTGACATGGGACAAATGCATCATGAACAACAGTGATGCATCTGCACTCATTTACACAGAGCGAGCGGCAGAGCCCTCCGCAAATCAGTGAGTCAGGCCCACTCGGTTGGGGGATGTTATACTGTATCACTGTATTACAGTTGTTTATAGTAACTCGTTTTGCTTACTCTTAACCACTTATACTATATTTATAAGCACAGGACCTTGTTAGAAGCAAAAATATGTGCCTTGCATGTTCACCTTCGGTTGGAGTCTTCCCTCAGGGAAGGGTTCTCTCATTGACCTCATCGCCTTGAACGATGCACATGCATTCAGAGGGACGCGAAGCTGGTGCCCTGCAGCCCCGGGGAGCGAGCGCCCAGCCCGCAACCGCACAGGAAGGGGCACAGACCCTGGGAAAGGCTGCCAGGGTCCCATCTCCCCTCGCAGGGCAGCCTTGGGGACACACAGCCTAGAGGGGCTTGCACAACCTTCTCAGGTGGCGAGAGAGTGCCAGAGCCAATGTCTGCACTCACAGGCAGAGGGAGACTGGGCGGGTGGCAGAAGTCCCTGAGTCCCCCTGGAAGGGGTCTCCTGTCTGGGCTGGGGTGTCACACCACAGAGGGTGCCCAGTCCTTGGCTTAGAAGCTCAGGGTCCTACGGGCGTAGAGAACTTCCAGAATGCTCCAAGCCAGCATGGTGACATGGGACAAATGCATCATGAACAACAGTGATGCATCTTCCCAGAGCATCAATTGTATTGGAGGGCTGGAGAGTAAGAAGATTGTAAACATTATTTTTGTATGTTAAAAATCATGGCTGTCTGGTGGGATTAAATGTAAAACTTCAAAGGAATGCCATCCTTGCAGAGGGCCGCACCAGCCAGTGCCCCAAATCGCCATCGGGGTCATTGCACAGATGCTGACCTCTGTCCTTCCTGGACACGGGTGGTAACGACCTCACTCCCATGTGTGGGAGGGGGTGCCGGCCCCTCCTTCCCAGGACACACACATCTCACACGAACTGCAGCCTTTACACAGAGAAGCTTCATGCTTGTATGTGCTGGGGAGGCGTGTGGGAACCAGCTTCGACCTGCAGTGCTGGGACAGCCCCTTTAAGACCCTCTATTCTGAGATGAGGAGATAGAAAGATCCTCTGGTAATTCGGGGGAAGCATTGCTTCAAGTGACAAAGTTTTCCTCCTAAACACAGTCTGGTTGTCACCAAATCTAAACTTCTTCGTCTCAAATACAGAATCCAATCAGAAGGAGGCCCTCTCCCACCAACAGCTGGAGTCTGGTTGACTTCCACCTGGGAGGCGGGGTATCCCTAAGCCCCACCCCCCAAGGCCCAGCATGCTCAGTGTTTTCACCCTTCATTTTCCCATCTCTATGCACAACTCGTATCACATCTGAACATCCCATACTATTGTTCACTTACCTTATGTTAAACAGATTTATGTGTAAGCCCAAAACTGTTTACACGCTTTAACAGCTGATGGCTCAATTTTTAAAATGAAATGTTTTTTAATAA
>NW_006289713.1:3060456-3065945 GCF_000327345.1 Myotis davidii
GCCTGTTTTTGTAGTAGTGCACAGGCCAATTCTGAAGTTTCTATGGAGATAAAAAGGATGTGTAATAGCCAAAGAATTTTGAAAAAAAGAAGAACAAATATAGAAGACATACTATTTAAAATGTGCTATAAACTACAATAATAAAGACGGTGATATTAGTGTAAAGACAGGTATATAGGAAGAGAATCAGAAATAGACCCACAAGTAAATGATCAATATTCTCAACCAGTTACAAAAGTAATTCTATGCGGGAAAGAATGGTCTTTTCTTTTTTTTGTTAATCCTCACCCGCGGATATTTTTCCATTGATTTTTTTAGAGAGAGTGGGAAGGAGGGGGAGAAATATCGACCAGTTGCCTCCCGCATGCCCCCTGAACAGGGCCAGGAAAGGATTAAGCCTGCAATCCAGGTACATGCTCTTGACCGGAATCAAACCCAGGACCCTTCAGTCCATGGGCCAACACTCTATCCACTGAGCCAAACTGGCCAGGGCAAGAATGGTCTTTTCAACAAACAGTTTTGACACAATTGCATATCAATGTGGGAGAAAACCATGAATCTCAACTCTTATTTCACCCTACACAAAAATTATCTTGAAATGAATCATAGATCTAAATGGAAAAGCTAAATTTATAAAACTTCTGGAAGAAAACATAAGAACAATTATTAATGGCCTTGGGAAAGGCAAATCATTCTTGGAGAGGACACAAAAAGCATAAGTCATTTAAAAAATTGATAAATTGAACATCATAAATTTCTGTTCTTCAAAAGATATTATTAAGAAAATTAAAAAAGCAAGCCGCAGATGGGGAGAAAATATTCACAAAACACATATTTCATAAAAGACCTGTGTCCAGACTACATTTAAATGCTCTTGAAATTCAGTAATAAGGATACAAATACCCCAATTAAAATGAGTAAAGGATTTAAGTAGTCATTTCATCAAAAGTTGCAAATGGGCACATGAAAAGATGCTCAAAATCATTAGTCACTAGGAAAATGAAAATTAAAACCATCACATGATACCACTACACACCTATTACAATGGCTAAAACATTTTAAAACAACTGGCAATACCCAGTGCTGGCAAGAATGTGGGGCACCTGGCAGCACCAAGACTAGGGTGGGGCAAGGAGGCATCTAGGGTGAACATTTAAAGAGGCATGCCCTCTCAGGCCGATGTGGGGGACCGTGAGCCTGCACCCTCCTTTAATGCTGCCTCAAGGTGCCTCTTAGTTTCACCCTAGCCTGAGCCCTGATGTGGGTGCATTGTTGTTGGAACACACAATGGAGCAGCCACTTTGGAAAAGCTTGGAAGTTGCTTATAATTAAGCACACACTTATCATAAGACCCAGCAGTTCCATTCCTAGAGTGGAGAAACGAAAACACATGTCCACAATAAGACTTGTCCATTAATGCTCACAGTAACGATTCCTAACAGCCCCAAACTGGAACGAGCCCAATGTCCATCAGCAGGTGAACACATAAGTTGTCAAACATCCAAACAATGGAATACTACTGACAACAAAAAGGAATAAACCTCTGATAAACAATACTACAAGATTAGTCTCAATGTTATGCAGTAAAAGAAGCCAGACACACAAAAAGTGCCTACTGTCTGATTCCATTGATATGAAATTCTAGAAAAGATATTAATCTATGTGAGAGGGTGCAGGTATGTGGCCACTGGCTGGGATGATGAAAATAATTTATCTCAACTGTGGTGTTGGCTACATGCATGTATAAATTTGTCCAAATGCATCCTATATAATAAAAGCCTAATATGCTAAGTGTCTGGCCAGCCATTCAACCAATCAAAGCATAATATGCTAATGATATGCTAAGGCTGCTCAACTGCTTTCTATGACGTGCACTGACCACCAGAGGGCAGACAGTTGACCGGTAGGTGAGCTTGCTGCTGGGGTTGGGCTGATCAGGACTGAGCAAGACTGGCCGGACATACCCTGGAGCCCTCCTGCGGTCTCTCCCCCACTGGCAAACCCCCCGCGTCCCTTCCCAGCCCCAATCGTGCACCGGTGGGGTCCCTCGGCCTGGCCTGTGCCCTCTTGCAACCCCAGACCCCTCAAGGGATGTCGGGATACCCATTTCAGCCCGATCCTGCAGGCCAGGCCGAGGGACCCGACTGGTACACGAACTTGTGCACCAGGCCTTTGTCAATATGTATAATTCAAATGATTAAAAGTATTTCAGATAAAAAATAAGAAAATCAGGATTTAAAAGGACCCAGTAGCATCTTGAAGGGTTCCCCACTGGCCAGCAATGGAGCCACTTGAGTATCGAAGATGTAATGATGGCAATAGATGAAAGCATGTATACATACAAGCCCTCATGTCATAATCATACTAAACTGTGCTCTGCTTTTTGGAGGTTCATCAGGATAAATGCCTGGTTACCCGCTCCCAACTTTACCAATTGCTAAAACCAAGCATGATCCTGTGTGAACTGGGTGGCCTCCTGGTCGGTGGAGGAAAGTCCTTCTCTATAAAGAACCATAGCTGAGAGTCATGGAAGGAATGGTAGAGTCAGACCGCCACCATCACGCAGCCCCGCGCACAGCCATGGGTCCAGGCACGCTCACCTGCTGCTGAATATCCAGAAGGGCTGGGGGGGTTTGTAATGGATGGAGCAGGCCAGCATCCCAACCTGCCCGTCAGTCCAGCTGGGATTTACTGTAAATACTCGGGTAGAGGAGTGGGGTGTGCATAGGAGGGAGGGGTGGAATTGGTGAAACGAAATTCCGACCTGTTGATCATTGCTGCAGCTGGCGATGGAGTTACTCATTTATATTCTTTGTTTTACTTCTGTGTAGGTTGGAAAAAAGGGAGAGAAATAGCTTTGATGGGGAGGGTAGTGGTAATGGTGGGGTAAGAAAGAAAAGACATATTTTGACAAAATAAAGCCAGAATTATAAAGGGTGAACTTGACCAGAGCAGGGACCTAGCTTGTTAATATTTACGTAGTTACATCAGAACTATGTAATTTGGTCTGGCAACTGCTTTGCCAATTAGGGATTAAGAAGGCAAGACTTAAAGGTTACTGAACAACAGGCAAAATGATTTATTATTCTTAGGTCATTGGAATAAAACATAGATATGCTTAACTATTTATGGAATTTCACCTACTCTCACTCAGGCCGAGGGCCAGATTTAAATATACGAGCCAGCATCATGCTCTTACAGCCAGGCTTCAAGGGCCGTGCAGCCAAAGTCGAATTCCTTTCAAGGACGGTTTTGTTTCTCTGCTGATAATGTCATTCCGATTGTGAGCCCATTAGTCCACCCCATGGCCATCACCAATCGTTTTGAAATTTACAGCCCATGATACGGCTTTAACTGCATTGCTTAGTTTCTATTTTCTGACTTTGAACAAATCTCTCTTTTAAAGAGCCTGTCTTTAAAAAAAAAATGTACACTAGAGTTAACCTCTTAGAGGTTTGTTTGTTTTTTTGTTGGTGGTGGTTTTTTTTTAATGTGCCTCAGGCATGAAACAGCTCTGACCACTGACACAGGCATCAAGCTGGGATGAACTAAGGACTGTCCGTCTGCTTTGCCCCTGATTGATACAAAAGCAACACCACCAATCAGGTGTCTCCTGGCCCACTGCCAGGCGTTCTAAGGGGGTTTATTAATTCTCACCCGAGGACATGTTTGTTGATTTCAGAGAGAAAGGAAGGAAGGGAGAGAGGCAGGGTGCTGACAAGGCTCGGGCCAGAGGAAGGAAAACCTCGGCACTGGCTCTGCCTGGAACTCGGTGGAGAAGAGACAAACATCGCACACCTTATAACGATGCTCTTCCAGAACCTCAAGAACAAACTCCCTGGCAGAGATCCAAGAAAGACCACACCCATCCCGCGAGGCCCAGGGCAAGCGACTGCAGGGGAGTGACTTGGCGGTGAGGCCGGGCTTTCTGACTCCCCCACCACCCGTCTCCTCCAGAACCAATACCAGACCCCAGTGACAGCGACCGTCCTCCGAATCCCTTTCTTCAGCACTTTCCAGCCGGCGATCAGTGCCTTCCGCAGCCAGGAGCCCACCCGGGGGAGCATGGGGACCGTGTGTCCTCCCCTGGGAGGAGGTGACTCGGGCTTTCTGGGGGGTGAGGACTGAGCACCGTGAGCCCGGCTGAGCAGCCAGGCCGAGGGCGGCGCCTTCCCCGGGGTTGACACGCACCTCCACTCGACCACCAACTTCAGGGTCAGGTCACGGTTGCAGCAGCCAGCAGCCTGGGGACACCCAACCTCCAGCCCCTGCTGCCTGCCATTAATGCGTTTTCAGGTGACCATCATAACATCCGGCCACTTCCACAGCTGCCCGGGGTCTGGGGAGAGTCACCTCGGCCTCCTTTCCAGCTCTGTAGCTAAAAGTACCTCCCAAGAGGGCCCGATGACATCACCGCGTGGAATGAAAACAAAGCTTCGAGGCACAAATTGCTTTATCGCCTGCCATTGCTGTGATGTGCGCACAGAAAGAGGCTGCGGCCTCGTTCGCGAGCCCCGGGGAGAGTGAGCGTTCAGAGGCACCGCCAAGGAAGGGACGCCTCCCTGGCCGGCTCTGGCTTCCTTTGAAGATTGTTCCCGTCCTCGGAAACCCATCTGGCCATCCGCATTCTCTGGAAACGCAGGGCTGGAGAAGGAGTTGGGACAAGCACTTCCCCACCTTCCACGGGCCACGTCCACCCACCATGGAACCAGCGGACATTATCTTCGTTCTCCAGACCCTCATGTGGGGGGCGTCTGGGTTCTGTTAGTGACAGACCCAGGAGAAAGCCTGGCCCGGTCTTCCCAGAAGAGGAGCTTTCCATACGGGGAGCAGCTTGGGCAGGACACCCGGGGCCAAGGCTCTCCAAGCCGACTCCCACTGCGGCAAGTCCTGGGCTGAGCGAACCCTCAAGTCGCTGCACAGTGGTGGTCAGAGCAGGATCCATGTGTCCATATTTTTTCACTCCATCTTCCCAATGAACAAAGACCGGGGTTCAGGGAGTGGAGCCAAAACTCCTTTTGGAACTGCTCCCTGCTTCCCAGACAAGCAGAGAGGCCAGGGGAGGAGACCAGTAGGGACAGAACATCCTCGGGACCTCCAGACGGGCTGGCGGTCACATCTCCCGCACGGTGGACAGCCACCTCTCACGGGATAGCTTCCGGCACCTGTATCTCCAGTGCCTCAGCCTCACCCTCCGTGGAAATCACATCCCAGGTGCTGGCCCCTGAGCCAGGTAGCAGGGTTGCTCATCTCTGCACCCGGAGTGAGGGGCTGCTGGAAGTCTGGTCTCGGTCACTTAGAGCAATTCGCAGTGGTTCCCAACCTTCCTAATGCCGCGACCCTTTAATACGCCGGGTACTCATTTGTGGGCGTATCTGCATGTGGGTAGACTTGCCTGGAGACGGGTAGAGGAATGGTGTCTCGGTTTCTAAGACCATTGAAAATATGTGTTTTCCGATGATCTTAGGTGACCCCTGGGGATGGGTCCT
>NW_006289713.1:3066243-3090463 GCF_000327345.1 Myotis davidii
GTGGCAGGTGGGTCCTGGCACTGGGTGGGCCAGCTTTTCACCCCAGCACTCCTGGCTGCCTCCTTTGAAAAGCTAGCAACATCTTACTGGACCCCTCAATAGCTCACGAGTTAAATAAAATCTCTCACTTGTATGCGTTTCATATTGGTTTGAGTCAGAATTTTATCTTCTTTTAAAAATGATCCTTCCCCACCAAGTCCCACTGCTAGTAAACGGCAGAGTGGGCTCTGAGCCAGCGCAGCCCACTCTGTCCCGAGGAAAGAGGAGAGGAGACCGTCTGGCATGTCGATGATGTGCCTGCCACCTGTGCGCTCTGCAGTCCTCGCTCTGCAGATGAGGTCATAGAAGTGAAGCAGAGAATCCACCAAAGCAGCAGATTCTGCTCCCAAATCCATGATCAGCCCCCAAAGCCGGCTCCTCTGCGTGGAATGGACAGGACACTCCTGTCCTTGCTGTTGTCTGTCTCTGAGTGGCTGACCCGAGGCCGCCGCCCACGGCCTCCACTCCTCAGGGACGTGTGTGACCAAAGTCAAAGCACCGCCAGACTTCCAGAGAAGCCCCACTCGGAGGGAACCCAGCACCCCTGGGAGCTCAGGGGCAACTTTTCAATCCAGCGACAGGGAGGTTGCGAAAGAGAAAGGGAGAGAGAGTAACACAACTGACAGCGTGGGTTCCTCATCAGTTACCAAGGCTCGGGGAGGGTCACGACCTTCCGGGGAAAGTCCCACCTCTCCCCGTCTGTCTGGGAAAAGCCTGGCTCCCAGCAGCCCAGCCTCCCAGAGCCCTCTGGTGATTCAGACACTAATTATTTAAAGATCTCAGCCAGTTCTCCAAGTTTAAAAAGATTAAAGGGACAAAAGAATTTGTGGTGCGTTTTCTTTGGTCCCCTCCCGCCCCCCTCCCTTTTTTTTACTTTCAGTTTTGAAATAATTCACAGGAGATTGGAAAGAAATGTACAGCAGGTCCGCCAGTTCTCCAAGTTTAAAAAGATTAAAGGGACAAAAGAATTTGTGGTGCGTTTTCTTTGGTCCCCTCCCTCCCCCCTCCCTTTTTTTTACTTTCAATTTTGAAATAATTCACAGGAGATTGAAAAGAAATGTACAGCAGGTCCCACACACC
The DNA here is from genome assembly GCF_000327345.1 of Myotis davidii. Classification (NCBI taxonomy): domain Eukaryota; kingdom Metazoa; phylum Chordata; class Mammalia; order Chiroptera; family Vespertilionidae; genus Myotis; species Myotis davidii. The sequence goes on from NW_006289713.1 coordinate 3,067,363, forward strand.
CTTTCCCAATGTCACTGCAGCAGCACGACCAGGAGGTTGGTGCAGTCCCCAGAGGGGCTCAGATTCCACCAGTCCTGTGTGCATGCATGTGTGTGCATGTTGTGCATGCACGTATATGTGTGTGTGTGTGCATGTGCGTGTGCGCATGTTTCGCTCTCTACTAAGAGTTTCTTCCTCTTTATTGTCCAGTAGTATTCCATGGTGATCAGACTTCTGAGGTGTTTCCAGGTTTTGACTGTTAGGAATACAGCTGCTACGAAGATTCGTGTACAGGTCTTGTGTGACAATAGGTCTTCATTTCTCTGGAATAAATGCCCAAGAGTGTATGTAATTGCTGGGTGGCCTGTTCCGTTTTAGAAGGAACTGCCTAGCTGTCTTTTAGAGTGGGGTACATTCTGCACTCCCAGAATGCATCCTGGCAGCATTTGGTGTTAACTGTTCTCACTGCAGCCATTCTGACTGGCATGTGCTGGGATCTCACTGTGGCTTTAGTTTGCGTGTCCCTGACAGCCAGGACACGGAGCACCTTTTCATGGCCTTATTTGCCATCCATATCTCCTCTTCGGATGTTCGTGTCTTTTGCCCATTTTTTAAGTGGTTTGTTTTTTCACCATTTGTTTTGAGTGTTCTCTATATATTGGAGACCAGGCCCTCTGTTGGACATGTGGTTTGCACATATTTCCTCCACTAGTTAGCTTGTCTTCTGATCCTCTTAACAGAGCTTGTCAATAAGCAAAGTTTTTCCTTTTGATCAGGTCCAGTTTATGGACTTCAGTACATGCTTTGAGCATCTAAGAACTCCTAGCCTGTCCCTAGATTCTAAAGCTTTTCTCCTGTTTCTTTTTTCCTGAAGTTTTATAATTCACCATTTTCCACTTTGCATTGGTCTTGGGAGAAGACGCAGGGTTACCTGGCAGCTCGTTCTCTGCCCCGAACCTGGCTGCTCCAGCACCAGCTGTGGAAAGGCTGTCCCCCACTGAGGAGCCTCTGACCTTTACAGAGAATCATCTGGGCATGTCTGTGTGGGTCTATTTCTGGGCCTTCTAGTCTGCCCATCCATCTGTGTGTCTGTCCCTCCACCAACACCACATAGCCTCGAAGGCAGTCCCTCTTAGGCGCTGGCATCTCAGGTGCAGTGATCCTTCCCACTTGAATCTTCTTTCCCAAAATCCTGTTAGTTCTTCTAGGTCCTTCGCCTTTCCGTATAAATTTGTCTGTGTTGACAGGATTCTTGCTGGGTTCTTACTTTCTCCTTTTAAAATAAGCATTTGAAACGATCTGCATTCTCTCGGGCATTTCTGCGAACCCCTGTCCGGTGGTGCCTCAAAGGCTCCCAGAGCTCTGGGTGGATATAAGCTGGACTTCCTTGGACACCAATGTTTCGAATTAGTACATGGCCTTCTGGGTGGCCCTCCCTGCTGGCTTCCTCAAGTTGTCCCCTCCCCCAGCACATTCACAAAACCATCCCAGGAAGTCTCTCCCAGCTGCTTCCTCCGCTTCTTCTACTCCTTTGGGCTGTGCCTACGGGGCGTGGCGCGGGAGGAAGCTTTCCTCAGAGGCGTGGCTTGAACTCCTGCACTGATAGGCACCCGAGGGCCCACAAAACGAAGATGCCAGCCTCACCCAGAGCTTCTGATTCAGGCGGCTCAGGGCCTGAGAATCTGCATTTTGAACAAGTTCCCCGGTGCTGCTGCTGGCTAGGGGCACCCCTTGAGGACCCCTCCATTGTATGAGAGACAACTGTTGCATTTTTAGGTAAAAATTGCTTTCCCAATACTATTTAAAGGAAGGTGGACAAGTGAGGAAAATGCTTCTTTTCAGAGTAAGTCTAATTTAAATGGTTTGCTGGTGGTTCATAGACCTTTTACTGAAGGAAAATACAGATAACATGGTGCAGGAAACATAACGGGAAAACGGGCTGCTGCGTGTCGCACTCTCTGCTCCAGACCCCATGCAGAGGGCTTTTCATGGTCATCTTGTTCATTCTCCCGCCATTCTTGCCCGAGCTGACTGGGGGGTGCTGGGACAGCCAGGCCCGCAGGCCTCCAGAGCACCAGGCAGGCTCTTCTTAGAGAAACAACTCACAGGATGCTAACAGCCCCAGAGATATCAGGCCCTCATCCCTGGAGCCTGTGAATGTGATCTTATAAGGAAGAAGGGACTTCGCAGGTATGACTGAGTTAAGGGGAGACTACCTGGATTATCCTGGGGAACCCTAACTGCAATCACAAGTGTCCTTATAAGAGGAGGAAGAGGGAAATTTGGCTTAGATAGAAGAGGAGGGGAACATGAAGAAGGAGGCAGAGACCCGAGTGATGTGGCCACAAGCCAAGGAATGCCTGGAGCCCCCAGGAGCTGGAAAAGCAGGAAGGACCCTACCCTAGGACTACGGTTGAGGGGCAGCACAAGTGTGTCTTTCTTAGCTCCCCTGGGCCCCTCGTGAATAATGCATTCAGGGAGAGCTCACCAGGGTGGTCACCCACACAGCCTCCTTTCCAGGCTGTGAGGCCGCAGACAGCCCCCTCTTCAATATCCAGCTGCTCTGATTCCCACCTCGGGTGGAAAAGTTGTTTCTTCTGGAGAAGTGTCCTTAAAGTGAGTGTGCTTTATGATTCTTAGCTGAGAGCTGCAGCTCACATGCTAGGAGAACTTTTCCATGCTGGGTCACACTGCGGCAAAGGGAGGTGGCATGAAAACCACCAGGTCCCAGTGGCAGCGGGCCGGGTTCCGGGGCTGCGCGACCTCAAGCAGGTCACTCTCTGGCCTGCGAAACTGTTCATTTGTGACGTGGCCCACAGGTCTTAAATGCAGACCCTGTAAGTCAACCACATCATAGTCAGCTGGGTACACCCAGTGACACTCCTAGCGCCGGCCCTGGCCCTGAACTGGGGGGTGAGAATCCCAGAGGGGTAGCAGCTGAACCGGGAGCTAGAGGGGGGTCTTTAGTGGGGCCCCGGCCAGCAGCAGCACCACCACCAGGTACATGTTAAAAATGCAGATCCCCATCAGCCCCTCCCTCCCCCTGGGCGTACCTGCAGATTAGTTCTCTGTTGCTGCGTAACTGTGTGTCTGAAAACAACAATGGTCAGTAATTCTCTCACAGCCTCGGTGGGTTGGGAATTTGGGTGTGGCTTGGCTGGCTGGCTCTGGCACGGAGTCTCTCATGCTGGGCCATCAGAAGGCTGGACTGGGGCTGCAGGCCCCACTTCGGAGGCGGCCCCCTCATGGGGCTGTTGGCTGGGCCTCAGTGCCTCTCCCTGTGGGACATCACACAGGAGCGGGGCCACCGGAGGCAAGGCTCACCGAGAGCAGTTTGGGGTCACCTCCCTGAGAGGAGGCATCTCCCAGTCCTGGGGGCGTCTGCATACCACAGGGCAGCACCACATCATCCACTCTCCAGAAAGTCTTCTGCGGATGAGACCCTTGACCTGAGGTTGTCCAGGCTGACGGAGGACAGGAGGAGCCCAGGATGTCTCCACATCAGTAACTTGGCCCTGAAGCTTCCTCGTCCTAAGCATTCCCTTCCCCGCAGTCATGTACGACAGTCTTCACAGTACAAGAGCGCCGGCTCCCCATCACACAGGAGGATTTGGCATGATCAGGAAGTTCACTCCCCAGCACTGCCCCCCTCACCACCCTTCTCTACTCCCCCCCCTCCGCCCCCCGAGGTTCCACACTGATAGCAGAGTCAGCCGGATGGTGTGAACTCTAACCTGGAAGCGTCCTTGCCTTGTCGCTGCTCTGCTCGTCTCCCATCCTGCCGTTGGCAGCCGTTTCCATAAGCACAGGTGGAATGATAAACAGTCGGTGCCACTGCGGACCTCAGCCCCAGGGCTGCACTGTACTTCCCAACTGCGGCAGCCCAGCCTTTCCGGGCAGAGCGCCCTTCTCAGGGCTGAGCTGGGCTGGGCCGGGCGAGCCAGATGTGCTGACGGTTGGACATGTTGTTGAGCTCTCCATGACGGGGGGGTAGTATTATTTTAATGACGAAGGTGCTGAATTTGGAAACTCTATGCACTATCACTGCCCTTGTTTTACGGATGAGAAGAGTGAGTCTCAGGGCCTAGGATGCTCGTCCACAGCCTGCAGCACTGGGCTGGGCCCTGGGTCCATCCGTGTTCACAGAACCCCCTTCCCCTTGAGCCACTTCAGGTTGGAACTCGCAACACACAAGCTCAGTACCGAGGGGAAAGGCAGCCCACAGGCCAGAATAAGCTGAGTACTGACTTGGTTCTAGACCAGGGGTCGGCAAACTTTTTGACTCGAAGGCCACAATGGGTTCTTAAACTGGACCGGAGGGCCGGAACAAAAGCATGGATGGAGTGTTTGTGTAAACTAATACATGTTAACACTGCTGCTGGTGAAGGAGCGGAGGGGAGAGCAAGAGAACCCTCCACTCTTTCGGCTCCGCGGGCCGGATAGAACAGCCGAATGGGCCGTAGTTCGCCCACGGCTGTTCTAGACAGTCAGCTTTCCGGATGCCCAGAGCAGAGAAAAGAGCGTCTGGGAGCCTGGGGGACCTTCGAGAGGAGCTGTCCCCACAAACAGGCTGTACAACAGGCCCACTTGGATGGGAGCCATGGTGACTGGTCCAGTCTCTCGCTCCACTTTCTGCCTGTGAACCAGGTAAATGGCTCTCCTACTGCTCCTCACTCCCAGCCCCGTCCTCACTCCCCTGACCTGTCCTGTCCTGTCCTGAACTACGGGGGGAGGCCTCCTCACCAGGCCATGCGCCCTGCAGTCTGTTCCCTGTGCCTCACGCTTCACTCTGCTTGGGGACTGGACAGGCTGAATTAAAGCCCCAAAAGATGCACACATGTCCCAGCCCCCAGAACCTGCGACTCTGGTCTTCTTTAGGAAAAGGATCTTTGCAGGTGTGATTAGTTAAGGATCACAAGACGAGATCATTCTGGATTTAGGATGGGCCCCAAATGCAATGACTGGTGTCCTTGTAAGAGAAGGACAGAGGGAGGACGCAGACAAAGGGAGAGGCCATGTGAGAACAGAGGCAGGGACTGGAGGGATGCAGCAGCAAACCAAGAACACCCGAGTCCCCAGGAACTGGAGGCAGGAGGCAGGATCCTCCCCGGAGCCTTCGGAGGCTGCGGGACTCTGCCCACACCTTGATTTCAGACATCTGGCCTCCAGAGCCGGGAGGAACTACATTTCTGTTGCCAGCCCCTGGATTGTGGTAACTTGTGGCAGCCCCAGGCACTTAGGCAGTGTCCAGCCTCCTTGGGCAGGAGGGGTCAGCTGAAATGCCTGCTGGGCATTCTGGGTTCAGCCTCTTGAAGAGCAGCAGGCAGGAGACGCCGGGGAAGGGGCATCAGACGTTGTGGGGCCCCGTCGGCGCTTGGCAGAGTTTGGCTGAAACAGGCATATCCTGGTAATGCTGATTTCTTGGCACATTTTCATGGATAAACAATGATTTGAGCCAATAAGACTGGAGCTTGATATGGTGGGAGGTGCTCACCAGTGCCCTCTCCCTCCTCATCTCATTATCTACACAGACCCTGCACACACACACACACACACACACACACACACACACACACTGCTCTTTATTTCTAGGAACCCGTGCAGTGACATCTTGTGCAGTTCATGTTCTAAAAAGGAGGAAATGAAATCATTTTCCTATCTTAACAGCAAAACTCACTGAAGCTGTTCACACGGTAACTGGGCCCTGCTAACTTTCCAGAGCTTCTGTCCCTGTCCTCTCATTTTAGCCTCATCATGGCCTCCCAACCCAGATGGTGCAGGAGGCACCCTGCCCATCTCTAAGGCGGCATGAATGCTGGGGAAGGGAGGGCTGGCCTAGGGCTGCAGTTCCTCCATAACAGGGCCTGCTCTGCCCAAACCGCACTGAACTCACCAGTGGGGCAGGCAGCCGGAGAGCCCAGTGCTGGGTGTCTCTGTCCCCTTTACACCGGCCCAGCTGACTCGGAGGGGCTGGGTCTCCCCATCAGAAATGACTTCATAAGCTGAGGGACTTAGGCCTCATTTCTTCTTATGGAAAGGGGAGCAAAAATGCCAGGAAAAGAAGTCCACTCTCATTCGTCTCCAAATGATACCAAAAGGTGGTGCGGAGGAACTGGAACCCTGGGGTGAGTGAGCCTGCACTGGGGTCCTGGCTCTTAGCTGATGACCTCCTGAGTCACTGCATGGCTTTCCTATGGCTGCGGTAACAAGTTACCACAAATTTGTTTTCTCACAGTGGGCCCTCTGAGGCTAAAATCAAGGCGACAGCAGGGTTGTGCTCCCGCCAAAGTCTCCAGGGGAGTCTGCTCCTGCCCCCGTGGCTTCTGGTAGCTGCCCTGACCCATGGCTTGTGTGTGGCTACACTGCTCTAGCCTCTGCCTCTGACGTCGTGTGGCCTCCTTCTCTCCTGTCTGTGCCAAATCTCCCTCCACCTCCCTTTTATGATGACCCTGTGATTACTTTGGGCCCACCTGGACAGTCCAGAAAGATCTCCCCATCTCAAGTCCCTTAACTGAATTGCACCTGCAAAGTCCGTTTGCCATGTAAGGTCACATATCCCCAGGTTCTCAGGATTAGGATGTGGACAACTTTGGGGGCCATTTTCCAGTTAACCACAGTTATTTACCTTAAACGGGAGTGATAAATCTGCCCTCGTGGCCTGAGAGGGCAGAGAACCTAGAGCCATGTGCCCCCTGAGGGCCTGGTAAAGGTCAACAAGGGCAGTGGGAGTGGTGACCGACCTGAGCCCAGGCACTGCCACATCAAGAGCTGGTGGCCATCAAGTTTCCATTCTCAGGGCTGGTAGAGCCACCCCACGCCCTGGCCTGCTCAGGTTAAGTACCCACCTCTCGGGACCAGGAGAAGCCTTGGGCCAGTTCAGCCCACCTGCCCACAGAGCAATGAGATGGTGGATGACATTGCAACTCAACACCCATGAAGAGGAACTTCTGGTCAACCCAGATATGGAGAGACTGACCACACTCTCTTCTCTCTGATCATGTTTGCTCTCTGAATTGGTTTTAAGAAAAAAAAAAATGGATCTTTCACAAGAAAAGAGTTAAATAGGAGGTTGCAAACAAAGGAGATAAGTAAGGTGACAATGAAGAAAGTTCTAGAATTTTGGCAGCAGGGTCCAGACACCCCACTCCCTTGGGAAAGTACACAGGGTTCTTCCCATTAGGCAACCAATCTCATAGTGAGAGTTTATTGTGTTCAACTCATTCTCTGTTGGAAGAAAATTCCTACGGGAGCCCCTATCAGCCAAGGACTGTTTGTTAATTATGAGCAGGGGAGGTGCAGGGGGCAGGGCAGTGCAGGGGAGGAGGATGGGCTTGCAATTCCTGTGAATGCACTGACTTCAGAGGTGTGGGCCATGTGGTGGGAGGCTGGAGCCCAGCCCGCGGTGCTGGCACCCATCCATACTGACTCCCTCTGCGAGACCCACTGGCCAAGAAGGAAATGCATTGTGCTGGCCCAAATATTGCCAGATGTGACGAGGCAGTGGATTCTGGTTTTTAAACCCTCGATTACGCAGAGGTGGCTGACCTGGGGCATGACTTCTTCCTAGACTTCCTGAAACCAGCTTGCTGGGCCTCTGCACAGATCCCACCTCACTGAAATGTGGCCTGGTACTGCACAGCTGGGTCTAAGGACATGTCCTTCAGTACACACACACACACACACACACACACACACAGGAGTTGGCGTAAGTACTTGTCCTCTCAGTGTGCCTCAGTCCTGACTTCTGGGATCCAGTAACTTCTTCCTTCTTAGCAAATCTGCACTAGACACCACCGCATAGCACGCTTCCTATTATCCCATTCCCCAGTCCATGGCAGACATCACTAATCAATCACCCAAATCCCAAACTCTTGTGGAGAGTGTCCAGCCAGGAGCCCCTTCATGAGAGGGTCTCAAGAGAAGCGCTCCACAGAGGAACAGCATCCACCCAGTGAGCGGTGACTGCCTCCTTCTAGAGCAGTGGTTCTCAACCTGTGGGTTGCGACCCCTTTGGCGGTCGAACGACCCTTTCACAGGGGTCGCCTAAGACCATCCTGCATATCAGATATTTACATTACGATTCATAACAGTAACAACATTACAGTTATGAATAGCAATGAAAATTTTATGGTTGGGTCACAACATGAGGAACTGTATTTAAAGGGCCAGAAGGTTGAGAACCGCTGTTCTAGAGTCATGTAAGGGAAGGTGGGAGTGGGGAAAATGAGGCTCCCTTGGAAACTACCGACCCCAGGCTGCCTGAGGGCACTCTGTGTCCATGAAGGCCTCTCCATGCTCAGGACTCTAGAGTTGGGGGCAAGCCACACCTTCTTCTGCAGAGCCTTTGGACACTTGCAAATTTGGAGACCATTTCAAGAAAAAACAAAACCATGAAAAGGTGCCTTTGCCCCAAGCCAGGCAGCTTCCCTCCTTCTGGAGTCACAGCCACAAGGCACAGGCCCTGGGACACAAAACCCAGGGGACAGGATCCCAGCCACAAATGTGGGAACAAATACACGGTCCCGGCAGCTCCTCGTTTCTGTCTTTTCAGCCTAAACCAAGCTCCGGGTCTGGAAGGACTGTCCTCCGTGTCCAATGGGAAGGACAGATGGCATTTTCCAATCTGGAAGCCTGACCATAGCGGGGACAGATGGGGCCAATGCCACAGGACGGTCAGGGAGCCCGGGTTCTTAGCGGTCCACACTGGAGCGGGTAATCTGCCAATGTTTTCAACAACCAAAAAGCCACTTCCGCCCTCTCTCCCATTACAGCCCAGGCCGCGGAAGGCATGAGGAATCGCCAACACATGGCAATAGCTCACCACAATTTCGCATCAAGCCAGATTTTTACACAAAGCATAATGACACTGGGGAGAACTGGAACTTCTGAAATGGCCCTGGTGAACCCCGTCCATTTCCCTTGCTGTCCCGTCTTTCAAGTCCCCTCCAAGCGTCCCTGTTAACAATGCGGCCACCATCCTTCCCAGCTATGAAGCCCAAGGCCCAGGGCTGACAGCCAATCCTCCGCCCCCACCGGGTGAGAGCTTTGGGTTGAGCTTGCATGTTATGGAAGAACCTTCCCAGAGAGTTTCAGGAAGTTTATGTGCGGAAACCCCGATTGTCACTTTCGCTCATTGCCCAACTGTATAATGGGAAACAGACATGTCAAGAAGCACCAGGAAGAGACCTGCTTTGAAAACTTGCTCAGATGAAGCTGCTGTGAAGCTCACACATACACTGTAAAGGCACTTATTATCGGTACGGCACGCTTAAGGCAGCTTGTGTACAACTGCAAGCTGCTGATCCCCAATTCTGCTCCTGGTCAGTTGCGGGGGACCCAGCCCTGCCTCCATGCTTGGTCGGAAAAGCCATAATGAGATGCACATTTAGCAAAAAAGTATAGTTAATTGGGTTTGTTCGTGGCATATCCGAACCCGGGTGCTGAGAGACAAGCCTGTCACCAGGGACATGTCACAAAAAGGAAAGAATAAAGCAGTAATTGATAGAAAACCTTAATGAGGAGGAAGCACTGATTGCGTCAGATCAAAGACCGCAGACAGATCGCTATTCGTACCAAATGAATCTGCTTCTGAGCTCCTGCATTTGGTCTAACACTCGGACTTTTCAACAGGAAAACAGAACGCTTTGTTTTGCTTAAAGATATTCCCAGACTGCATTTGTCACATAATTTCATGGCAAGACTGAATGCATTAATAATAATTTAAAAATACACATTGCCCAATAGCATCACATCCAAACTCCTAAAGAAAGCACTTAATTTCCGATGTCCGGGCGGGTGCCGGAGCCGGCTCCCAAGCTAGGGAGCCTGCACTTACCCTGGAGGCAGCGGTGGGTGTCTGGCGTGTCCTGCTGTGTGGCGTGTGGCAGGTCTGCTATGTACGCGTCCTCCCTAACTGCATTGGCCCAGGTGCCCGCAGTAGCCGCAGGGCGCTGACTCTGCTCTCCTGGACTGGCTCGCGCTCAGCGGGGAAGTTTCAAGTTCCAGGCAGTCTGGGATTCCCTCTCCCCTCGCACACACTTAACCCTGCTTTTGCCTGTTAAGAGGGATCTGAGTGAAATCAGCCTTGCGCGCTTGGGGACACCGACTGGCTGAGCTTGGGGGCGAAGAACCAACTCTTGGTCTCCATCTGGCTTCCCTCCTGCTTTCTCCTTAATAAACTGGAGCATGTGGGGAAGATGCTAGAAGATGCTTCTTTGCAAGGCTTTTTGGTTTCCTTAACCCACTGGACTCTTGCTCCCCTGAAGGAGTCCTCCCTAGGGATGACCAGCCTGCTGGTCTCAGGATGACGGGTGCCCTTTGTGGGGCTCCTTTTCAGGGCCACCTTGGGGGAGTTTAGGGCTCAGCTCTCACCCTTGGGCTCAGGGAGGGTGGGGGCACTGGGAAGAAGCCAGCTGGTATATTCCAGCCCACTCCCAACTGTCTGCAGATGCTCAGCCTGTCTCCTTCCTTCCAGAGTCCCAGTGTCTGTAATATGTAAATAGCACCCACTGACCAATAAACTCTGAGAAGTGATTTGCGTGCCCAGCGGATTGCCAAACATCTGAGCCCACCTCTCCTCTGAGCCCTCACACACCCCTTGGCCTGAGTTACCCATTCTGTCTGCTTACCAAGGCGTCCTCAGCTCTCATGAGCTACAGGGAAACTGAGCCATGAGAGCTTGACATGCTGTCATTCACCCCAGAAGTAGGCACTGAGCTCCTACCATGCACTAGCTGGGGGTTCTATGGTGGATGTAGGAAGAGATGACAGCAATGACACACACACTCTCACACATGCTCACTCACATGTACACATACTTACACATGCTTACTCACACACTCACACATACACTCACACATGCTCACTCCCATAGGTGCACACACCCATGCATGCACACCCATGCATGCACACACATGATCTCATTCTTGTGCCAGGCAGAATGCGTTGACCGCTTGAGGCCAGCATTAGTATGTTTTCCGGTCACACGAGAGTCACACAACCCTCCCAAAGAGTCCTTGGGGTCTCAGATATTTTCTCTTCTTAACTAAGACACCTTCAAGAAGTAGGTGTCAGTAGCCATTCGCTTGGGAGACTGAAAAGACATGCCCCCAATCTCAGTTCTGATTCCTGGTTCCAGAACTGACACCCCAAAATTCCAGCCCTTGGAGGCAAATCTCTGGGTCCTCTTTCAGTGGGCTGATGGAGGAAAAGAGAGACCCTCAACTCCCACACCACGTGGTCCAGACTGACTGCAGCCAGCTGCCTGGATTCAGATGGGACTTCACCACTTACTGGCTGTGCCATTAAGGCAAGTTGCTTAACCTCTCTGAGCTTCAGTGTATGCATTGCTAAAATTCAGATAACAGATAACAGTACCCCTCTCACGGGGATGATGTTCAGAATTAAATACTTTAAAACATGTAGTTTTCTTGGAAGTGTTATTACTGAAACTCATATCAGAGATGCCATCATCCCCTGGTCCCATCACAGGGCTTCCTGGGAAGGTCTGGGGGCTGGAGCACCAGAGAGGCAGTCGCAGGCACTCACGCCTGTGACTGCAGTCAATTTGATGTGTATCTATAGCCCTGAAAATGCTGTTAACCTTTGCCACGGTCATTCTCTGGAATCTCCAGAAGAAATCCAAGATGGCAAATTAGGAGACATTGTGAAATGGGTCAGCAGCAGCCCACTCCACAGGATTTAAATATAAATGCATATTTAGATATGAGCACTTTATCTAGAATTGATAAAATAAAATATTCAAAATGGAGGACCAGTGCATTAAAATGTAATCATTAGAAGTTTTAAATCATCTTAATTGATGTCTGAGAAGCAAAGCCTTGTGTCTGGGGTGGGAGTGTGGAGTAAAGACTGAATTGGCTACAGCACCCCATACGTTCAACTTGGGGACGTCTGCATGGTAGTATTATGGGTGGTCTTTATCTTGTTTTTCCGCTTTTCTGTCTTTTTGACGTTTTCTACAATGAGCATGGCTTTCTCTTATTACCAAAACCCAGACATTTTATAAAATAAAAAAGCCAATTCTGACCTGTCCCTCCCTCATTTTCAGTCATCGATTCTTCCTTTGCAATGTCTTTCTCATTGTTTTCAATTTTCTGTCTCAGCTCTTTGCCAGGCAGAAAATGTCCCACCAGCCACCTCTGGCTTCCCAGACAGCCCTCCTTGCCCACTGCCTGGGGCCACCTGCCCACAGTGAGCCAGCCCAGGATCACATTCCCCTCCCGACAACCTGGGGTTACCAGTATCACTGTGCCCAACTCACAGATGGAAACAGTGAGGCTCAGAGAGGGTAAGTGACTTGCCCAAGTCATTCAGCTAGCAGGTGGTAGCGCTGCGACTTGAACCATTTCACACCAAAGCCCTTAGCCATCCTGGGAGATGAAGCATTCCAGCCCATGGGGCGTAGTTGGAAAGATGCCAAATTTGGCCTGCTGCTTCCCTTTCAGGGTTTGTCTGGGTGCTGCCCTTCAGTGTCCTGGCCTCATGACTCACATCCCAGTCGTCTCGAGTGTCATCATCACAGTATCTGGTGGGCAATGAGGATGTGCAAAGCCCCAGAGGGAATGAATTCATAATCCACTTACTCACTGTGAGCAATGGGGACCCGGCCATGAATGAGAGACAAGTTCCCTGCTCTCCGGAGCTCACACTGTACCGAGAGCAGATGAATCAAAAGGAACACAGATGAGGAGCAGGGAAACATCGGATGTGCTGAGTGCTGTGCGTCCAGGCAGAATTCCAACAGGGCCTCTATTTCAGGGGGTGACCAGAAAGGCCCCTCTGAGGAAGGGACAGGAGGGTCCCATGCCAAGTTTGGGACCTGGGATGGTCAGGTTTACGTGTTGGCTCAGCCAGGCTGTCGTCTCGGTGATTCAATCAAATGCTTACCTGGGTGTTGCTGTGAAGGTATTTGTGGATATGGTTAACCTGTGTCAGACTTCCGGTAACGAAGACCACCACCTCCCGTAATGTGTGGGCCGCACCCACTCAGCTCAAAGACTTTGGGAGAAAAACTGAGGTTTCCGCGAGGAAGGAGGAAGTCTGCCTCTGGACAGCAGTGTGGGCTCCTGGTGCTTCCAGCCCTGCTCCATGAACACAGGCTCGCCGGGCCCACAATCGTGGGAGTCAATTCCCTAAAACAAGTTCCTTAGATACGTAAAGCCTCCTATTGGGTCCGTCTCTCCATACAAGATGGAAACTTCGTCTGAGTCCTGGGACTCTATTGTCCGAAGGAGCCGTAGGAGTTACTAACACGTGGACTGCGCTAGTGTGCTTCCTTCTTAATGAGGGTTTGTACAGCTGGGAAACTGCAAGGCAGGTAACAATCGGTTAACTACGGTGCTTGTGGCCATTTCTATTTAAAAGCCAGGCTGGGCATCCTGCCCTCCACAGCACCATGGCACTTTTTCCTGTGGCAAAATGTGATTAAATATAAACCATTTCAGGTTAGACCACCATTTCCAGAAACATAATTTCCTAAGTTGTGGACTGCCAGTACTTGTTGGATTCTACTTTTTAACCAAGAGCTATTTTGTAAACAAGGTCTGAAAAAACTTTATAAGCATGACGCTGGTAGATTTAAACCAGTGGTTTCAACTGTAGCTGCACATTCGCCGGGGTAGGTTGGTTTGAGAGGACCCAATCCAATCCAGACAACTGAGCCCGTCACATGACAGCCTCACCAGAAAGTTGGAGATGAAGGCAGTGCTGACCTCCCTTCTACATCCATTTGTTGAAAGAGCAAAGGAGCGACAGAAAGCATATTCAAGTACCAAGAGTTATGCTGTTTTCATTAATTTATTATAATTAGAATAAGGCCCTTTACAAATTACAGCTTCATTGTGATGTAACTCACATACTATACATTTCACTGACATGAAGTGTGCGGTTCACAGCTTTTGGTCTTCCACCACTACTATAGGATGAGAAGGCCCCTCTGGCACCTGAGAGGGTATTGTCAGACCTCGACGGGGCAGGAGTTAACTGGGACTAGCACCACAAACTTCCAGCTGAGAAAGGGCTGGTGGCAGCAGCTGACAGGCGGGGGCTGGGCCACCTGGGCAGGGGGTTCGGGAGAATCGTTTCACTCCCTTAGGATGGAGTGAAGGCTGGCAGCCTGTCCTGAGAGGCCTCGGCACCAGTCAGAACCCGCTTCCTGACTCCCGAGCACCCTGGCCCACGTTCCTTCCCATGTTCTCTTACTCTGGCACCAGGAGGGCCCCTTTACTTTCAAGGCAAGATGTTGGGGATGGGGGGCCCTGGGGCCTAGGGCACCCATCCAGCCCTGTGGGATGGAGAAAGGTCAGAGCTTGGGGACCTAATCCTGCCTTGTGGAAACCTGCCCTCAGTGCTATGGCTCCAGCTGGCCATTCTGCTGCCCAACGAGAAAGGAGGGTGGGATCCTACAGGCCAGAGCACAGTAGTTGGTTGAGCAAATAGTGATCTCTCAGGATGGGAGACAGACTCGGCCCTGCCCAGGCGCCTCAACAAAGGAAATGGGCCAGAGTCAGGAGTGCTTTCCCTTCTGGCTGACACATCCAGGTGGAGACAGGCGCACCTGCAGCAGCAGAGGGAAGGCAGGGCCGGCGAACACTGACTCACTGGACGTGCCAATTGGGACTTGAATCTCTCCGTCCCTCCCTTGCTCTCCAGCAGGGGCGGGGAACTTTTTTAATGCCAAGGGCCATCTGGATATCTATAACATCATTTTTGGGCCATACAAAATTATCAAAAACTAGCCTGCTATACTTGGTTAAACATTTACTTAACTCACCCCTAATGCCCTGGCAGGGCCAGAGCCAGTGGTCGGCAAACCGCGGCTCGGCAAACCGTGGCTCGTGAGCCACATGCAGCTCTTTGGCCCCTTGAGTGTGGCTCTTCCACAAAATACCGACTTCTGCGCATGGGCCATGAAGTTTCAATCGCACTATACGAGTGGCTCATGAGCCGCGGTTTGCCAAGCACGGGGCCAGACCAAATGATTTCTCGGGACTTCTACGGCCTGTGGGCCAGATGTTCCCCACCCCTGCTCTACAGCAAGTCCAGTGAGCAGAAGGCACTGCCAGTCCACAAGCAAGGGTGTAGGGGTGTCTTCTGAGTGAAGCTGGGGGCTCCAACATGACCCCAGCAAACAAGGAGTCTGGGCCCCCCAGGGACACAGGGCGGAGTGTTCTCGCCTTTCTGCACTGTCCTGGAGCCAAGTCCAAGCTGTTCTGCCAAAACATCCTCTCCTCTCACCTCCACAGGCTTCACTGGAGAACTACCACCCTGCCCTCCGGCCCGGCCCTCAGTCAGGAGTCAAGAATTCGGGGGCTGACGCCCAAGCCACAGGTCAAGGAACCATTCTCTCACCAATGCACAGGAAGGGTTTTCAACTTTTGCTCTTATAAAGAGCACAGCGAAGGCTAGAAATCTGTTCAGAGAGCCTCAGTGGCAAATTGAGTTCTGCCGCTCATCCAGGTTTCCTGGTGAGCCGGGGCTCCCTCCATCAAATTACAGGCTTGAGGGAGATGCTTCTTCCGGGCCTGGAATCCTGCTCTGGATCGAGTGAAGAATGCTGGACATCAATGAAGTGAAAACACAGATCGCTTGACAAGGGAAGGAAGCCAGCCAGTGGCTGACTGGGGAAAACTCACTGGCAGATAAAGATGGATAAAGTGTGTGAGCGAGTGAATGCATTTGTGCGGGTGTACATTTGTGTGAGTGTGGACTCACATACACACATTATCTGTACACACGTGCACACACACTCACGCCCACACTCACGCCCTGTTCTGGTCACTGGGAGGGCTGGATCTGGACACCTGGAGCAGGAGCACCCCAGCACCCAGACCGTGGTTTCTAAATACCATCTTCCTCTAACAGTGACCAGGATTCCTTGGAGAGACAGCCGATTCCAGTCTGAGCAGGGAAAATACCAGATGCTTCTGGAACATCTTGACACATCAGATGGCTGGGAAGCCATCAGGAGCCTGGGCACCATCACTGCCCAGAGAGCCAGCTGGACGGGGCGTACTGAGAGCAACAGATTACACCCTGTTGAAAAAAATTGTAAATCATGAGTTCCTACTCAGACAAACAAGTGAAAGTTTGGGGAAGCATGAGATGTTTATGTAGCTTTCAAGGACTTTTCTAGAAAATACTTATTTATAATAAAGAGGGAAAGTCCCTTTGCAGGGGAGAGGCCTAGGAGACATCATGTTAATTAAACAATCAGTGTTCACAGGGCCAGTAATGAGACAAATTAAAGATTTACCCCATGCACAGAGAGGCACAGCTCCGCTTCCTGCCATTCCTACCCAACTGGAATCTCATCTCCAGGAGACACCAGACCTGGTGTGAAACCCAGTGCCAAGTTGGAGCACATGGGAACAGATGAGAGCGTTGCAGAGACTAAAGGAGGGGGATCGAAGCTGTGGGTGACAATCCTGCGCCAGACCCTCTGCTCCCCAGCCAGGCTGGGACGGGCTCAGATGGACTGTGTCTCTTTCTGAATCTGACTCACATTAAGGGTTGTGGAAGGCCTGTGTCTGAAGGGGACACAAGCCAACGTGCTGGGCTGTCCCCCACCCTCCACCGCATTTCCTGCACACGGGCAGTGCTCTCTGCGGGGCACTCCCTCGCCTTTGCATGGAGCTGCTGTCTCATCCGTGTGTCCCTGGGTGTGAAGGCTGGTCCTTCCACTCCTCACCTCTGCTCATTTCTCTGCTGCTTCTCCTGATCTGAGTAACCCCCCTCCCCGCCTCCCCATCCCCACATACCGTATGTGGCACATTCTGCTGCCTGGAGTTTCACCCCAGAGGGGTCCCAGGGCTGGGGGAACGATGAGGATTTCCCAGGGAGAGGGTCATCGAAGAGGAACCCCTAGGGCCATGGGTCTGAGCAAGGCCCCAGGAGACAGGCATGTCCCTTGTACCCTGAGCATCCACAGGAGGTCCCTGACCCAGTCCATCCACTGCCCACACCTCCAGTAAATGCTGCATTACAGAAGCCAGGGTGAGAACACCCTTGGGCCAGGGCGTCCCTCCACACACTTCTCCCTTCTGCCCTTTTATGTTACTCTACTGTCACCCCCACATAAGGATAGGAAGCCAGATGGGCCCTGAGGGTGCCTGGCCTTGCTGGGGAAATGGAGGCCTTTATTTTATTTTATTAAATATATTTTTATTGATTTCAGAGAGGGAGGAGGAGAGATAGAAACATGAATGATGGGAAAGAATCACGGATCGGCTGCCTCCTGCACGCCCCCCTATTGGGGATCAAGCCTGCAACTCGGGCATGTGCCCTTGACCGGAATCAAACCAGGGACCCTTCAGACCGCAGGCCAATGCACTATCCACTGAGCCAAACCAACTAGGGTGAAATGGTAGCCTTTAGTGAATCCCCCTCCCTCTCTTTTCCTCACACCAACTCCTGCACCAGCAGGCCCTACCTCCACCCAGTAGGTGCCAGTTGCACCCCCTCCCCAATGTGACAAACAAAAATGTCTTCAGACATTGACCAATGTCCTATGGGAGGAAGAGAGCCCACCCTTGTCCACAGTTACCCACAAAGCTTCAGCTCTGTGGCTTATTGGCAAAATGACTCCACCACCTGAGTGGGAGGCGGTGGGGGCTGGAGCCTGGGAGCTCCAGGCATCCAGACAAGTCCCGTGGGCCTGTGGGGGCCTGGTCCCAGCTGGCTGGTGAGAGAAGCATGAGAAGAAAGCAAACTTCATACACAAGAGGTCTATCTGCAGGGTTTGTGATAAACTCCAGCAGAGCCCAAATACAGGCTTTCCTTGTCATCAGTAGCCCACAGCCTGACTCAGCTACGCCCACAGCACTGAGACCATTCTTGAAAACCCCAATCACAGACGAGGTGAAAGCTGGAGGAAGTGAGTGAAAGGGAGCTGGTTGGCTGTGATAAGAGAGGGGGTTCAGGGGGTTCCGGGGCTGCCCCAGGCCTGTGGCCAGCATGAGAGAGGCTGCTGCTTGTCCCCCCCCAAAAGGGACCCCGGCTCTGGGGTTCAGATCCGCTCAGGGTTCAGGCAGTGGTGACGCGTGGCTTGTGAGCAGAGGGGTCAGAGGGATGGTGCACAGGAACCAAGCTGGCCATCAGACCTCCGGCCACACTCCAGTCCACATCAGTGGCCCTTCTCCGTGGGCCCTTCCGCCACCCAGCTCTCCCAATCTTTCTCTCTGAGAAAACAGGGAGTTGGTGACAAGATGGAGAACAAATTCAGGTTTTGTGGGGCCTACAGCTTATGTAATTTGGGAGGATCTTTTCAAGAAAAGCAATACAAAATCACAGATACCAGACGGCACAACGGTGAATGCTTAGCTACTGGTCTCTGGGTGCCCGGAGGATGATTTGATGATCACATGATGACTGACTTGGGAAACTGGAATTGTTCTGCCCAGAGGCTGCGACACCAGCCACAGACCTCTCCCACTGTCCTGGGCCAAATCGGCAATAGTCTACCTTTCCTTGAGCTTTTTGCTCACTCCTTTCATCACATGCTAATCCTATTTTTTAAGCCCCATAAGACAATATTTTCCTTATAGTTTCAGTTTTTAGACTACATACACATTTACCACTTTCTCTGCTATCCTTTCCTTCTGCATCTCAGGTCTTCCATCTGGGATCACTTTCCCTTTGACAAAAGTATAGTCTTTAAAACTTCTTTTAGTGCTTGTCTACTGGTGGCAAACTTTTCTCTTTTATGTGCTTTACTTTTTTAAAAAAAGTGTAAATTGAAGAACGACAGAGATAAGTTGCAACCATAGCACTCCTTCTTAAAACGTGAGTGCCCTCAAAAACACAAGGACGCCAGGCTCTTCCTCCCAGGAGGCCCACACTATGCACATGCAACTCATCCATGTGACTGCGGGAGCGACAATGTGTTCACTTCCATGGCTGTTCTGTATCCTGTGGAATGAGTCGACCGTGAAGAGCTGTCCTTTCTGCCCTGGTGGGTGTACTCAATGGTTAGAGCACCAGCCCACGCACTGAAGGGTCACAGGTTTGATCCCCAGTCAAGGGCACGCACCTGGAATGCAGGTTTGTTCCCAGCCCACTTCTGGCGCGTGAGGGAGGCAATCAATCGATGTGTCTCTCTCGCATTGGTGCTTCTCTCTCTCTCCTCCCTCCTTCCACTCTAAAAAATCAATGGAAAAAATATCAAAATATCTGGTGAGGCTTAACAACAACAACAAAAAAGAGCTGCTCATTCTGCTAGTGATGGGCATCTGAGGATTTCCCGTTGGGGCTCACAATCCGCTGCTGGGGCCGTCCCGCGTGTCTTCAGAAGCACACGTGCCGTGTTCTTTTGGACAGAGCCCGGGAGGCTGTTAGACAATCGTGTGCATGTGCTCACTTCGGCAGAAGGCGCCTCACTGTTTCCTCAGTGGTTTTATCAATTCCCACCCTCCCTTTAAGGCAGCGGTTCTCAACCTGTGGGTCGCTACCCCTTTAAATACATCCTGCATATCAGGTATTTACATTACGATTCACAGTAGCAAAATTACAGTTATGAAGTAGCAACGAAAATAATTTTATGGTTGGGGGTCACCACAACATGAGGAACTGTATTAAAGGGTCGTGGCATTGGGAAGGTTGAGAAGCACTGCAAGGCAGAGGAGGCCCCCGAGTTCACCTACCTCAGTATCGTAAGTCTTTTAAATCTTAGCCATTCGGAAAGTGTCTCGTGGTAGTTTTGATTTGATCAGTGAGGTTGAGCCACCTTTTCAGATATTTATTGACCATTTTGAGATCTTTTCGTGTTACATGTTTGTTCATGTGTTCATGCCTTTTGGGAGGTGAAGTAGGGGACAAAAATTAATTAACCATTAAATAATTCAGCAGTAACGAATGAGAGTTACAATCCTCATTTCTGAAAATGACCAGGACGGCTTTCCCTCCTCCATCTCCAGTCCTTCTTTTGTGGGCTTCCTGGCAGCACGCCTGTGCTTGGTCCATCTACACATGGAGCTGTGTATCTGTATTCCTTACAGGTAATAAAAACCTGATTACCTCCCATAAATAAGTCCTTTATTGGCTAAAAGGATAGCAAATATCCATCCCACTCTGGCTTGATTTTCTGTCCTCGTTTACTAATGCTATCTCTGATGAACCAAAGTTCTCAATCAGAATGAACGCCAATTTGCCAGTCTTTTCCTTTATAGTCAGTACTTTTTTTAAAAAAATCCTCATCTGAGGAGTGAGGATATTTTTTCCATTGATTTTTTAAGAGAGAGTGGAAGGGAGTGGGGAAGGGGAAAAGAGAGAGAAACACCTACGTGAGAGAGATACATCAATTGGTTGCCTCCTGCTCATGCCCGGACTGGGACTAGGAATCGAACCTGCAACCCTTCAGTCTGTGGGCCGATACTCCAGCCACTGAGCAAAACTGGCCAGGTCTATAGTCAGTCCTTCTGCATTCAGTTTAAAACACCTTTGCTAACTCCAAGGCCATGAAGAAATCTTAGTTTCTCCTAAAAAATTTGTTTCCTTTCACAGTTTGTTCTGTAACTGATTTTGTGTAACTTATGAGACGGGGATTCATTATTGTTCCCTTTACGAATATCTAGTTGACCTGGAACCACTTATTAACAACAGTGCCTTTCCTCACTGAGCTGCAGTGTCTCCTGCATCGCCCACCAGAAAGCTGCATGAGGGGGTCTGTTTTCAGGCTCCGTATCCTGCCCATTGCCCTCTGGACAGAATGAATCTCACACTAACACTGCTTTGCTTTCTAGGAGCACGTCAGTCCTCCAAAGTCGTCTAAAGTCTTCGACACCATCTCCACTATTCTTGGCCTTTTGCATTTTTCAAATACATTACAGAATAAGTATGTCAATTTCTAGAAAAATTGGTGCTTGAATTTCGGTTGGAATAGCACTGAATCCACCATTTAGGGAAGAATTGATCTTTTTATAATATTAAGGCTTGCAATCCACAAACATGCCCTACACTTACATTTCTTAGGTTTTCTTCACTTTTCTTCAATAATATTTCACAGCTTTCTGTCTCAGCTATCTTTTGTTAGATTATTTCTATGTGGAAGTGTCTGGAAGGTTATCATAAATAAATTTTATACGTGATCATTATTGTTTGTTTCTGATATTTAGAAATACAATTGATTGGCCAATGTTGAGCATGAGTCCAGTAAGTAATCTTGCAAAAGTCACTCATTGCTTTTAATATTTTGCTTTTGGATTTCTTTGGCTTTTCTTTATAAATAACCATATCATCTGCAAAAAAAATGAGTTTCATTTCTGGCTTTTCAAATCTTATACCTTTAAATCTTTTATGGCTAGGTTCTGCAGTGCAGTGCCAAGCAGAAGTGGCGTTGGGCAACCATCCTTGGCTCAGTCCCACCTCAGGGACAAGCTTTTGCTATTTCACAGTTATGTGGGATGTTTGTCACAGATTTCTTATTTGATCAGATTAGGGAAGTTCCTTTCCATTCCTGGTTTGCCAGCAGCTCTATTAATCATGAATGGGTGTGGAGTTGTACAAATGATTTTTTGTATTTATTGAGATGATCATGTAGTTTATTTCTTTGTTGATGAGATGAACACATTTGTTACTTTTTAAAAATATTACACAAAACTTGAATTCCTGAAGCCAACCCAACTTGTCCATGACATATTATCACTCAATATCACTGAATCCGCTTGCTCATACTTTGCTTAGGATTGTCTGGGATTTTCAAGAGAAACACTGTCCTATAACTTTCTTTCTCTCTCTCTCTTTTTTTTTTTTTTGTAACATACTTCTCAGGTTTAGATGTCCAGGTTATATTGCTTCATAAAACAAGATGGGACATGAACCTCTTTTTTTTGTTGTTGTTCTGTGAAAGAGTTTATAACAGATTGCTGTTCTTTCTTAAACATTTCAAACATTTAACTTCAGTGAAGTCATCTCATCTGAGCCTGGAGTTTTTCTTGTGACAAGATTTTAAATTATAGGTTAAGATTACTTGAAGATGGACACTATGAAGAGTGACCTCAGCAAAATGGCAGAATGGGAGTTTCTGGTGCTCATCCACTCCCAGAAACATTAATTTGAACAGCTATCCATGCATGGAAATGCCTTCAGAAGAGCTAAAGATTCCATGTGAGAGATTACAGCACCTGGGTTAAGCCCAGATAAGAAAAGACACATTGAAGAGGGTAAAAAAAGACAGTTTCATATTGTCACCTCTTCCCCCCAGGCCAAGGCAGCCCAGCACAGAGAGACACCCTCCACAAAGGGGAGTATCTAACTTCACCATGGACTCCAGGATGAGCTCATAGGTGCCAGGTTTGTCCCAGTGAGCCTAGATTCCAGGCCCAACCCTGTGGACCCAAGCACCAGACCTGCTCACCTGCTGACCCAGGCACCACGGTGGCCTACCCAAGAACTCCACTCAGGTTCCTGGATGGGCAAAGTGGTGTAGGACTTTCCCTGCCACAGTCAGTCTGTGAAGACTGGAAGAGGTGCCTACTTCTTCAAATGTGCAACATTTGAAGAATCATGAATAATCAAAGAAAACTGATACCATAAAAGGAAACTAATAAAAACTCCAATGACTGACTCTAAGAAATACAGATCTATGAAGTATCTGAAAAGAATTCAGAATAACCTTTTAAAGGAATTCAGTGAACTAAATACACACACACAGATAGCTAATTAAACAAAATTAGGAAAATGAACAAAATGACAAGTTCAATAAAGAAACAAAAAAACATGTTTTTATAAAAAACACAACTTACAGAAATCCTAGAGTTAAATAAGATGTCTGAAATGAAGAATCTGAGAGAGAGCGCTTCAATAGCAGACTGAATAAGCAGAAGAATTAGTGAACTAGAAGACAGGCAATTTGAATCATCCAGAAAGAGGAGCAAGAAGAAAAGGAATAAAGGAAGCCTAAATGAATTATGGGCTATCATTAAAAGAAAAAATAATAGATATTATGGAAGTGCCAGAAGGAGGAGGGAGAAAGGGGTAGAGAGCTTATTTAAAAAAAAAAAAAATCGTGGCTGAGAACTTTTCATATCTGGGGAGAGATTTAGATCTCCAAGTTCATAAAGCTCATTGATTCTGCCCACTCTGCCAAATTTCAACCCAAAATGAT
>NW_006289713.1:3090730-3091558 GCF_000327345.1 Myotis davidii
TCAATATTCTCATGTTTAAAATCAAAGATAGAGTTTTAAAAGGAACAAAAGGAAAAAAATTCTCACAGACAGGGGAGCCCCAGAAGGCTATAAGTACATTCCTCAGCAGAAACTATGGAGGCCAGGAGAGAGTCGGGTGATGTATTATTCAAAGTGCTGAAAGGAAGAAGCTGCTAGAAGAATACCTGGCAAAGTTGTCCTTCAGTCATGGAAGAGAGATAAAGGCTTTCCTAAACAAATAAAAACGGAGGGAGTTCATCACCACTAGACCTGTCTTATAAAAATGCTAAAGCAGTTCTTCAAGCTGAAATAAAAGGACACTAAATAGTAAAATAAAAACAAATGAAAATAAAAATTTTACACTGGTAAAGGTAAGTATATAGTCAAATTCAGAATACTCTAATACAATGGTGTGTTAATCACAACTTTGGTGTAAAAATTAAAAGACAAAATTATTAAAAATAAGTACAGTTACAATAATTTGTTAATGGATACAGAATATAAAATGATATAAACAGCAACACTGAAAACAAAAAAAAATTGAGAGCAAGGTAATAAAAGTGTAGTAAGGTTTTTGTATGAGATCAAAGTGGTTATCAGCTTTGAAAAGACTGTTATATTTATAAGGTGTTTTATGTAAGTCTCATGGTAACCACAAAGCAAAAACCTACAGAAGATACACAAAAGACCAAAAGAAGAGAATCAAAACATACCACTACAGAAAATCATCAACTCACAAAAGAAGATAGTGAAAGAGGAAGAAAAATAAACAATGAAATAGCCAAAAACAATAATATGGCATTATTAAGTCATTACCTATCAATAACT
>NW_006289713.1:3095888-3102070 GCF_000327345.1 Myotis davidii
TATAACTTGTCCAAGAGCATATGATTGGTTGGTTGCAGAACTACAAGTATGGCAATAGTCTCATGTTTAAAATCAAAGATAGAGTTTTAAAAGGAACAAAAGGAAAAAAATTCTCACAGACAGGGGAGCCCCAGAAGGCTATAAGTACATTCCTCAGCAGAAACTATGGAGGCCAGGAGAGAGTTGGGTGATGTATTATTCAAAGTGCTGATGTATTATTCAAAGAAGCTGCTAGAAGAATACCTGGCAAAGTTGTCCTTCAGTCATGGAAGAGAGATAAAGGCTTTCCTAAACAAATAAAAACGGAGGGAGTTCATCACCACTAGACCTGTCTTATAAAAATGCTACAGCAGATAAAAGTGTAGTAAGGTTTTTGTATGAGATCAAAGTGGTTATCAGCTTTGAAAAGACTGTTATATTTATAAGGTGTTTTATGTAAGTCTCATGGTAACCACAAAGCAAAAACCTACAGAAGATACACAAAAGACCAAAAGAAGAGAATCAAAACATACCACTACAGAAAATCATCAACTCACAAAAGAAGATAGTGAAAGAGGAAGAAAAATAAACAATGAAATAGCCAAAAACAATAATATGGCATTATTAAGTCATTACCTATCAATAACTACTTTAAATGTAAACAAGTAAAATCTCCAATAAAAAAAGGCATCAAGTGGCTGAAAGGATTAAAAAAAAACCACACCTTAATTGTATGCTGTCTATAAAGTGACTCATTTCAGCTTTAAGGATACATAGGCTCAAAAGGAAAGGATGGAAAATATATGGAATGAAAATGGAGAAGAAAAGGCAGCCAGGGTGGCATGGACTTTAAGTAAAAACTGTAACAAGAGTCATTATATAATGACTAGAGGCCCAATGCCCCGGCTTCATCAGGAAGGTTGTCTGGAAGGACGTCCGGATTAATTAGCATATTATGCTTTTATTATTATAGGCTAGAGGTCCGGTGCACAAAATTCTTGCACTGGGGGTGGGGGGTGGGGGGAGGAGTTTCCCTCAGCCTGGCCTGCACCCTCTCACAGTCCAGGAGCCCTCGGGGGATGTCCGAATGATGGCTTAGGCCCGCAGGCCTAAGCCATCATTCGGATATCCTTAGCGCTGCCACAGAGGCAGGAGAAGCTCCTGCCACCGTTGCTGCACTCACCAGCCATGAGCCTGGCTTCTGGCTGAGAAGCACTCCCCCTGTGGGAGGGCACTGACCACCAGGGGACAGCTCCTGCATTGAGTGGGATTGGGCCGAAACCGGCTCTCTGACATCCCCCAAGGGGTCCCAGAATGCGAGAGGATGCAGGCCAGGCCAAGGGTCCCCACCAGAGCAAGAAGCTATAACAAATGTAAATGTACACTGAGTGGCCAGATTATTATGACCAGCCCATCAATACTTCATTGACACTTCCAAAAATACTGAATATTGAAAACTTCCTAAGCCAATACTCTCAAGGTTTTATTATTATTGTTATTTGCAAAACTAATTCACTTCATTGTACTGATGGGGTGGTCATAATAATCTGGCCGGTCATAATAATCTGGCTACTCAGTGTATATATTGCTCATAGTGCTGGTTTCTGAAAAGAAAGACACAACTGGCAAACCTTTAGCTAGACTAAGAAAAAGAGAGAGAAGACATAATTACATATAATCATAAATGAGAGAAAACATTACAACTGATTCAATAGAAATACAAACGATCATAAGGGATGACTATGAACAATCATACACCAACAAACTAAACTAGAAGAAGTGGTTGGAAAATTCCTAGAAACAAGACTGAATCAAGAAGCAATAGCCCAGCCAGTGTGGCTCAGTAGTTGAGCATCAACCCATGAACCAGGAGATTCAATTCCTGGTCACAGTTCAATTCCTGGTCAGGGCACATGACCAGGTTGCAGGCTCAATCCCCAATAGGAGGAGTGCAGAAGGTAGCCAATCAATGATTCTCTCTCAACATTGATTTTTCTATTTCTCTCTCTCCCTCTCCCTTCCTCTCCCAGAAATCAATAAAAACCCTTTTTTTAAAAGAAGAAATAGAAAATTTGAAGGTACCATTAATGAGTAAGGAGAGTAAACATTAATCAGAAACCCCCCAACACAGAGAAGCCCAAGACCAGAGGGCTTCACCAGTGAATTCTACCAAACATTTAAAGAACAGTTAAGGCCAATCCTTCTCAAACTCCTCCAACAAATTAAAGAGGAGGAAATACTCTCAAACTCATTTTACAAAGCCAGCATTATTCTGATACCAAAGCCAGATGAGGACACTACAAGAAACCTACAAGTCACTTATATGCACATATGTATAACCCATGGACACAGACAACGGGGTGGTGAGGGCCTGGGGGGAGGAAGGGATGGAAAAGGGCTAGAAGAGGTTAATAGGGGCAAAAGGAAGACCTATGTAATACTTTCAACAATAAGGAAACAGAAAATTACAAGTCAATATTCCTGATGAAAAAAGATGAAAAAATTCTCAATAAAATACAAGCAAACCAAATTCAACAGCACATTAACCCCTAGAGTCCTGGGGAGCGCAATCGCGCTCCTATCTTTCGCCAAAAGTGCCGGGAGCACTATCAAAGCTTCGAAATGACGTCCAGTTCTAAGTCTGCTTTTATTAGTGATGATGATATTGCTAAATATGTCAATGTAGTAAAGGTTTCCTTAAGTTTTTGAATATGTAACTTCATTTACTTGCGATTCAAATTTTTTTTCCTAAACTGCTGTAAAATCAGCGAAAATGCCTTGGCAATTTTAGCATAGTTCCTAGGATATTGGTTGGCACTCAAAGGGTTAATCACATTTTCTTTTAAAGTTCCCATGTAAGCAATATTAATAATATGAAAAGGCATCCAAATCAGAAAGGAAGAAGTTAAACTGCCTGTTTATATATGATATGATCTATAGAGAAAATCCTAAAGATCCCCCCCAAAAAAACTGTAACATAAATAAACAAATTCAGTACATTTGCAGGATACAAAACCAACATACAAAAATCCGTTGCATTTCTATACACTAAGAACAAACGATCTGAAAAAGAAATAAAACAATTTCATTTATAATAGCATAAAAATAATAAAATTCTTAGGAATAAATTTAACCAAATATTTCAAGGAGATGAAAGATTTCTACACTGAAAATTTTAAGACATTTATGAAAAAAAATTAAAGAGAAATAAATGGAAAGATATGCCATGTCTATGAAACAAATATTGTTTAAAATGTCCATACTAACCAAAGCCATCTACAGATTCACTGCAATCCCTATCAAAATTATAATGATGGAGATAGAAACAAAGTCCTAAAATTCTCAATGGAACCACAATAGACCCAAAATAGCCAAAAGCAATCTTGAAAAAGAAAACAAGGCTGGAGATATCACAATTCCTGGTAGCAAACTATACTACAAAGTTATAGTAATCAAAACAGTATGGTACTGGCATAAAAACAGACTCATAGAATGATGAAACAAAACCAAGAGCCCAGAAATAAACACAACATATATAAACTAATATTTCACAAGGGAACCAAGAATATACTATGGGGAAAAGACAGTTTCTTCAATATATGGTACTGAAAAAACTGGATATTCACATGCAAAAGAAATTGGACCCCTATCATAAAACCACTCACAAAACGCTGACTCAGTCAGGTGTTGTAGGGCTCTGAGGAGCGGTGGTGAGGGCACCAAGTGCACCTTGGATGGCTTGGGTCCAATACGGCCATGGTGGGCACACTGGTGAGGAAGGTGGAGGACTATGTCCGGAGCAAGGATTTCCAAGACTACCTCATGAATATAAAATATATTTAGGGAATACTGTGGCCCTGCTTTAGAAAGCTAAACCAGCTAGGCGGCACCTAGAAGAGTCTGCAAGTTGCCTCTGAGCTTCCATGGCTTAGGTGCAGCCATCAGAAAAGAAATCATAGAAGAGCTATTGCCTGAACAGTCCTCTTAATCATTTGTGACCTGGGATATTGAGCTCTTAGGTTGTCAGAATTCCAGTTCATGAGGCAATCTGTATCATTCTGGTTTAGTCAGATAGCAGGAAAATCTTAGGAAAGGACAACAGTGCAGGGACAAACTTCCCCCAAATACATGTCTGCACCAGCCAGAGTACCTGTAGCATAGTTTGCATGACCTGGTTGGGGTTGAGCCTCACAGCCAGCCTGAGAGGAGATCCCACCCACAAATGGGGCAACAACAAACAAGACCCAATTATAACAGAAGAGCCGAAATAACCCACAAATGGGACAGTCCTAGAACATCCAGCTCAGTAGTTTAAGGAGATTACACCAATGGGTCCCACGGTACATTTACCATAAAAGGCCACCACACAAATTCTATCTAATACATAGAAACAAACACAAAAAGACAACTAAAATAGGGAGACAAAAAACAACCACCCCCAAATGAAAGAAAAGGAGGAATCTTCAGAAAAAATAACTGAATGAAATGGAGATAAACAATATATTGAGACTGGAATTTGGCTGCCAACGGGATGGCAGACTGCAAGATAGTGCGTGAGTGAGAGAATGAAGTGAGAGTGTGTGGTCGCATGGGGAGTGTTTGTTTGTGAGTTGAGGGACAGCTATACTCCAAGGGACTGCGAGGGATTGCCAGACAGGGCTCCCCTGACTGGACAGCTTCCACTGATGCTAGGATCCTTCCCGGACCGACCGGCTCTGACGTGGAGACCGCGCCATCTTGAAGGGGGGAGTGGATGTTGTTGGAAGTCTGAAGGGCCCAGGAATCTACAACAATGGCACCCAGCAAACAGCTGCGAACCCGGGAGCATCAGTCCCCAAGCGGAGCCGGCACGTGGATTCAGAGGAGCTCTGCACCCCCTCATAGAAAGGGCAAATTTTGCCTGGGATAAGGAGAGAGAGAACTACATAACCAGACACCCGGAGAAGAGAGATCATGGGGAGACAAAGAAACAGCCCGCATATGAAAGAAAAACAGGCATCACCAGAAAAGGAAGTAAACAAAATGGAGGCAAGCAATATATCAGAGAAAGAGTTCAGAAAAAATGGTCAAAAAGTCACTGAAAAGGATGAAGACAAATTCAACATGTGTAAGAATCAAGTGGAAATGAAGAATGACATCAGTGCAATAAAAAATTCAACAGAAAACATCAACAATAGACTAGAAGAAGTGAGCTAGAAGAAAAGGAGAAAACTTCCCTGATATAGGGAGGAAAAAACTCACACAAATCCAAGAAGCTCACAGAGTCCCAAACAAAATGAACCCGAAAAAACCGACACCAAGGCACATTATAATTAAATTGGCAAGCACCAATGACAAAGCAAGAATCTTAAAAACGGCCAGAGAGAGAAAGAAAGTTACCTACAAAGGATCCCCCATCAGACTAGCGACTGATTTTTCAACAGAAACACATCAGGCAAGAAGGGAATGGAATGAAATATACAAAGTCATGCAAAGCAAGGGTCTGAATCCAAGAATACTGTGTCCATTGTGACTTTCTCAGATCACAATGGAAATCAACTACAATAAAAACAAACCAAAAAAAATCAAACACTTGGAGGCTAAATAGTATGCTATTAAAAAATGACTGGGTTACCAGAGAGATCAAAGAAGAAATAACAAACATCATGGCAACAAACGACAATGAAAACACAACAATCCAAAGCCTATGGGACCCAATGAAAGCAGTCTTTAGAGGGAAGTTCATAGCTCTACAAGCCTACTACAAAAAAACAAGAAACAATGGTAATAAAAAAAAAAACCAAAAAAAAAAGATCAACAAAACCAAGAGCTGGTTCTTCAAAAGGATAAACAATATTGATGAACCTCTAGCCAGGCTCATCAAGAAGCAAAGAAAGAGGACCCAAATAAACAAAATCAGAAATGAAAGAGGCGAAATAACAACAGACCCCACAGAAATACAAAGGATTTTTTAAAAATACCATGAACTACTTTATTCCAACAAACTGGACAACCTGGAGAAAATGGGCATATTCCTAGAAAAATACAACCTTCCAAAACTCAATCAGGAAGAATCTAAAAATTGCAATAGGCCAATAACTATGGAAAAAATTGCAGTCATCAAAAAGCTTCCAGCAAATAAAAGCCCGGGGCCAGATTGCTTCACAGGGGAGTTTTACCAAACATTCATGGAAGAACTGAAACCTATCCTCCTCAGACTATAC
>NW_006289713.1:3104757-3107081 GCF_000327345.1 Myotis davidii
GCATATATAATACTCTTTGTAATACTTTAAGCAATAAAACAAAATTTAATTTTTTTAAAAAACAAAACCAGTATCAGAGTAATGATTATAAGGATGTCCAAAGAACTAAGTGAGAACTATAAGGAACTTAGTGGGAAATACATCAGCATAAAAAGGGACATAGAAACCATGAATAAGAACCAGTCAGAAATGAAGAATACTATATCTGACATCAAGAATACACTGGAAGGAATTAAAAGTAGGCTGGATGAAGCAGAGGATGGAACCAGTGATTTGGAAGACAATGTAGAAAAAAATTAGAGCAACAAAGAGAAAAAGCACTTAAAAAAACATGAGGATAGTTTGAGGGAACTCAGAGACAACATGAAACAGAACAATGTCCACATCATAGGGATACCAGAGGGAGAAGAAAGTGAGCAAAGGATAGAGAACCTGTTTAAAAGAAATATTAACAACAAAAAAAGAAATATTAACAGAAAACTTCCCAAATATGGTAAAGAAAAAAAGTCACACAAGTTCAGGAAGTACAGAGAATCCCAATCAAGATGAACACAAAGAGATCCACACCAAGAAACAACATAATTAAAATGATAAAACTTTAAAGACAGAGAATCTTAAGGGCAGCAAGAAACAGTAACGTACCAGGGATTTCCCATAAGGCTATCAGCTGATTTCTCAACAGAAACACTATAAGCCAGAAGGGAATGGCATGAAATATTCAAAGTAATGATAAGCAAAACTACTGAAACCAAGACTACTCCGTTCAGCAAGAGTATCAAGCTTCCCAGACCAAAAAAGAAGAAAAAAAAGGCTAAAGTAGTTTGTTACCACCAAAATAGCATTGCAAGAAATGCGAAAGGGACTGTTGCAAGAAGAAATATATGTAGAGAGAAAGGAAAATAGGCATAAAAAATAAATTAGCAATAAATAAGTACCTATCAATAATAACCTTATATATAAGTGGATTAAATACTTCAATGAAATGACATAGGATAGTGAATAGATAAGAAAACATGACCCATATATATGATGTCTATAAGAGACCTACCCCATGCACTGGTCGGTGTGCTCAGTGGGCTGAGCATCAGCCCATGCACTGGAGGTCACAGACTCGATTTCACATGTCTAAGTTGTGGGTTTGATCCCAAGCCCCAGTCGGGGCAAGTGTGGAAGGCAACCAATCAATGTGTCTCTCTCACATCAATGTTTATCTCTTTCTCTTCCTCTTTCTCTCTCTCTCTATTCCCACTTCCTCCTTCCATTCCACTTTGAAAATCAATGGAAAAAATATCCTTAGGCAAGTATTAAAATAAATAAACACACACACACATACACACATATATATACACACACACACAAGCACACACACACACACACACACACACACACACATATATATATATCCTCAGGTGAGGATTAACAGAAAACATTTTTTAATCACATGATCATATCCATAGATGCAGAAAAATCATTCGACAAAATCCAGGAATAAACTTAACCAAGGAGGTAAAATCATGTACTTGGAAAAAAGTATAGAACATTAAGAAAGAAATAAAGAAAGACAGAAACAAGTGGAAGCATATACTGTGTCCACAGATTGGAAGAATTAGTATCATTAAAATGTCCATACTACCCAAAGCAATCTATAGATGCAATGCAATCCTTACTAACATACCATCAGCATATTTCACAGTTCTAGAACAAATATTACAAAAGTTTATATAGAACCAAAAAAGACGCCACATAGCCTCAGCAATCTTGAGAAAGAAGAATAAAGTTGGAGGGATCACAATACCAAAATATCAAATTATACTACAAAGCCATTGTAATCAAAACAGGCTGGTACTGGCACAAGAACAGGCATATAGATCAATGGAACAGAACAGAGACCCCAGAAATCGGCTTACTCCTTTATGGTCAATTAATATTTGACAAAGGAGGCAAGAGCAAACAATGGAGTAATGATAATCTCTTCAATAAATGGTGCTGGGAAAATTCGACATGTATATGCAAAAAAAGAAAAGAAAATTAAGAAAGAAACTAGATTACCAACTTACACCATACACAATAAGCTCAAAATTGACAAAAGACTTAATTGTAAATCGTGAAACCATAAAAATCCTAGAAGAAACTTAGGCAGTAAAATCTCAGACACCTCACATAGCAAAATTTTCACCAATACATCTCCCAAGACAAGAGAAACAAAGGAAAAAATAAACGGGACTGGAGAAACCAAGATGGCAGCATAGGTAAACACCGGAAATTGCTGCCTCACACAACAAATTCAAAAATACAACTACAAGACAAAATGGACATCATCCAGA
>NW_006289713.1:3108477-3123630 GCF_000327345.1 Myotis davidii
AATATAATAGAATCAAGGACATAGAAAGGGAGTGGACTGACAATTCTGGGGAGAAAGGGGTGTGGGAGGTGCGGGAAGAGACTGGACAAAAATTGCACACCTTTTATGGATGAGGATGGGGGCGTGTAAGGGCAGAGGGTGGGGTGGGAACTGGGTGGAGGAGAGCTATGGGGGGAAAAAAGAGGAACACCTGTAATAATCTGAACAATAAAGATTTAATTTTTAAAAAACACGGGGGTGAAAAAAGAACTCATACAACTCAACAAAAGGCAGACAAACAAACCAACTAAAAATTGGGCAAAGCATCTGCACAAAGCAAAACACTTATCCAAAGAGGACACACAAATGGCCAAGAGACATATGAAAAAAAATGCTCAATGTCACTAATCATCAGAAAGATGCAAATTAAAACTATACTGAGGCATCACCTCACACCTGCCAGAATGGCTAACATCAGTAAATCAACAAACAAGTCCCAGCAAGGATGCAGAGAAAAGGAAACCCTAGTACACTGCTGGTGGGAATGAAGCCTGGTGCAGCTCTGTGGAACACAGTATGGGATTTCCTAAAAAAATTAAAAATGGAACTGTTGTTTGACCCAGTGATCCCACTTCTGGGAATATATCCTAACAATCCTGAAACACTAATCAGAAAGAATCTATGCACCCCTATGTTCATAGCAGTGTTATTTATAATAGCTAATATCTGGAAACTGCCCAAGTACCCATCAGTAGATGAGTGGATAAAAAAAAAAGCTGTGGTACATTCACACAATGGAATACTATGCAGCTGTAAAAATGAAGGTGCTCTTACCCTTTCAACAGTAAGGATGGATCACGATATCATTATGCTAAGTGAAATAAGCCAGCCAGAAAAAGACAAATATCACATGATCTCACATGTGGAATCTAAAGAACAAAATAAACTGATGAACAAAATAGGTCCAGAGACAAAATTGGTCCAGGACGCATAGAACAGACTGACAGAGCTCAGAGGAAAGGGTGTTGGGAGGGGCAGGAAGAGATTAACTAAAGAACTTATAAGCATAGCTCAGAGACACTGGCAATAGTGTGTTGAAGGCCTGCAGTGGGTTGGGGGCTGGGTAGAAGGGAGATGGGGGACATCTGTATCATACTGTCAACAATAAAAAATAAATTTTAAATAAATACAAGGGAAAAGGTTTAAAAAAATCCAACACTCACAAACCTTAAGTACATTAAAGACTTAAACGTGAGACCTGAAACATAAAACTCCTAGAAGAAAACAAAGAGAAAAAGGTCTTTTTTTAAAAAAATATATTTTATTGATTTTTTACAGAGAGGAAGGGAGAGGGATAGAGAGTTAGAAACATTGATGAGAGAGAAACATCGATCAGCTGCCTCCTGCACATCTCCTACTGGGGAGGTGCCCACAACCCAGGTACATGCCCTTGACCGGAATCGAACCCGGGACCTTTCAGTCCGCAGGCCGACGCTCTATCCACTGAGCCAAACCGGTTTCGGCGAGAAAAAGGTCTTTGACACTGGTCTTGGCAACCATTTTTTGGATGTCACACCTAATGCACGAGCAACAACAGCAAAAACAACCAAGTGAGAGACTACATCAAAAAATATTGTGCAAAGCAAAAGAAATAATCCACTAAGTGAAAATGAACCTACAGAATGGGGAAAAATATTCATAAGCCAACCATCTGACAACAGGTTAATATTCAAAATAAATAAGGAAGTCATACAACTCTATAGCCAAAAACATAAAAAATATCCACTAAAAAGTAAACAAAAGAACAGAATAAACACTTTCCCAAAGACAAACATGGCCGACAGATATATGAAAAAATGCTCAATATCACTATTCATCAGAGAAATCAAAACCATAATGAGGTATCACCTTACACCTGCTAGAATGGCTATCATAAAAAATACAAGAGCTAATAAGGACTGGTGGGGATGTGGAGTTAAGAAAACCCTTGAGCAATGTTGGTGGGACTATAAATTGGTCTGGCCACAATGGAAAACAGTCTGGATGTCCAAAATAGAACTGCCATATGAACCAGTAGTCCCACTCTGGAAATACAACCAAAGGATTCCATAAGTTTTGATATGTCAACTTGTCATATTTAATTGTCAGTTAAAAATACCTTCCCACCCTGGCCCGGTGACTCAGTTGATTGGAACATCATCCCATACACCAAAAGGTTGTAGGTTTCATTCCTGATCAGGGCACATACCTAGGTTTCGGGTTTGATTCCCAATTGGGGATATATAGGAGGCAACCAGTCAATGTTTCTCTCTCTCTGTCTCCCTACCCCTTTCCTTCTCTCTCTTAAAAAAATAAAATAAATTAATAAACATATCCTCAGGTAAGAATTTAAAAAAATAATTTAGAGAGTTGTGGCAAAATACCACTAATTCCCATTTTGATTTATCTGACCTTCTCTCCGGTCTGGACTGTGGCCAACTTCGATCAAGTTCCGAAAAGAAACATGGAAGAACGTGTGCTCTACACGTCAAGTAGGTCAAGTTCCTTTATCCCACAGTGGAAATACCCCACTGTTTATATACTGTTTCTTAAACACTTGTCGCAGATATTGAGTTTCATGTCTTAAGATTGTACAGTATCTTGATCCTTTTTTTCCAGGGCAATAAAAGGGAGCTTTAAAACAATTTAACTCCTTTCCAGGCCATCTCAACTTACATTGTAATGTTTTCCAGTATTTTATTGTTTTGACAACTTCATTGTGAGACAGTTTGTACAGAGCACTTAGACATATCTGTGTGTTTACTGTTCTAGTTGTTCACCACCACTTCTTGCTCAGAACCTCCTCCTGGAATTCGTTCCTCCTCTTGAAGAAAATTCCTTACTACTTCCTTTCTTGAGGAATTATCTGCAAGTAACACCCTCATTTTTGTTAATTAATGGTTTTTTATATGTCTTCCAATTCTTAGTAGCTTTGAGATATAATTTGTATACCAAAAATTCACCCTTCTTAGTGTGCAATTGAATGACTTTTAGTAAATTTATACTGTTGTGGCAACATTACCACTAATTCCCAAACATTTTCATTGCCTCAAAAATAAACCCTATATCCCCATTTCTCCCTCCCCCCAGCCTCTGGCAACCACTGAACAGCTTTCTGTCTATGCATTGGCCTATTCTGAACATTTCATATAATATGCAGCCTATTATAACTGGCTTCTTTCACTCAGAATGATGTTTTTGAGGTTCATCCATGTTGTAGTGTCAGCGTTATTTCTGTTTATGGCTGAATAACATTCCATTGTGGTGATGGACCACATTTTATTTTTCTATTCATCCTTTAAAGGACACCTGATTCTTTCCAGGTTCTGGCCATTGTGAATAGTGCTGCTATGAATATTCATATACAAGTTTACATGTGGACATACGGT
Source organism: Myotis davidii (assembly GCF_000327345.1). Lineage (NCBI taxonomy): Eukaryota > Metazoa > Chordata > Mammalia > Chiroptera > Vespertilionidae > Myotis > Myotis davidii. The sequence continues at coordinate 3,111,885 of NW_006289713.1, forward strand.
TTCAATTCTCCTGCATGTACACCTCAGAGTGGAGCTGCTGGATCAAATGATGATCATCACTGGTGTTCTTGAACAGTTTCACTACAGACCCAATTCTGTGTAGATAATATTTTTCTCTCAATGCTCATTGGTACTACCCTCTGCTTCGGACGTCCAGTGGTTGTTGAGAAGTTTGCTATGGTTCCTTCATTCCACTGTAGGTGGTCTCACCTTTCTCTCTGGCTGCTTTCAGAATTATTTTTGTCTTTAATGTTCTGTGTGTGTCCAGGCATGAATTTATTTTTATTTCTACTTGGAATCTACTCTGCTTCCTGAATCCTTTAAATGTTTTATTTCTACTGTTCTCTCCATTCCCTCCATCTGGGAGTCCAGATACGTGTTAAATTAGACCTTCTCCTTCCAGCATTATGACTGGTCTTTTTCTCATGTCCATCTCCTCTCTCAGGTGACTATCCATGGAAGTTGTGAGTCCTCATCTCACCATGCCCATCCCTGGAAGATGCAGAGGCATGAAATGTAGACATGCTGTCCCCACCCCCACTTTCACCCCCCAGCATGCCCTGATGTAAACTACCCAGCCCAGGAACCCCCATGGGGTGGAGGGGGAAGAGGCATGACTATTTGGAATGGCAACTTTGAATGCTTCCCAGAAAAAGCACCGAGCATAGTCCAAATCAGTGAATACAATTTTGTTGTGATTTTCACAAACCCCACTAATGTAACTGCCAAAACCATGTGAAAGAAGCAGGCCCCACACGCTGATCACGAGTAGTGCAAACCACCTCTGTGCTTCGAACTGTTTTCTCTGCCTTTGTTTTCTGTGTTGTTGTTTTTTGTTATGTGTACACTTTTAATGGGTTTAAACATTTAGTGAATCAACAATCTTAGGCATGATTATGAACTCCTGAGACATTTAAAATCTGCCTTTAGCCCTGACCGGTTTGGCTCAGTGGATAGAGCGTCGGCTTGCAGACTCAGGGGTCCCAGGTTTGATTCCGGTCAAGGGCATGTACCTTGGTTGTGGGCACATCCCCACTGGGGGGTGTTCAGGAGGCAGCTGTTCAATGTTTCTCTCTCATTGATGTTTCTGACTCTCTATCCTTTTCCCTTCCTCTCTGTAAAAAATCAATAATATATATATATATATTTCTAAAAATCTGCCTTTGTTTTTTAACGTTAGATGATGAGGCAGGCTCCTCTGGACATGACTTGCTCTAAGAAGCCCTGGAGCTATAACTTTCTGGAGCTGGCAATGGTTGTGTCATGTGACAGGCCGGATCACCTGCAATACTGAAGAAGCAGGGACCCTGTGTCTGAGAGGGAGCACTCCACTGGGCAATGCTCTGTGTATCGGGGAGCTAATCTGACAGAATAAGCCACCCCCCTCACTTTGCAAGAACCCCACAAGTACTGTCAGCACTGAGGAAAGGGCTCATGGGTGATCCCTGAGCACCCACCAGGAGGGAGGCTGGCCTCGGCAAACCACCTCTTCAAAGGAAATAACATTAAAGCTGCTGTGGTCATAAATACATTTATTTCATTAAAAATGCTTAATTACAGTGCTGAGAGCATTTCCCCCTAGAAAAGTAGGTAAGCAATATTTCCATCAAAATGTTAGTTGTCTCTGCAAATACCTATTTTCATTTCACTGAACAGAGCACACAGCAAAAGGCTTCTGCTACTCCTTTTTTTTTTTCCATTTTCTTTTTTGTTATAAACACCATAGCAAATTTAAAAAGCTGTTTAAACAGAGAAAAATATTGTAGTTCTTGATTTTCTGCATGAACTTAACGCAATCCACGCTGTGCTTCCCACTCTTTCTCTAGGTACCAACGGTGGGACTCAAACGAAGGGGTCTTCTGGAGGGTTAGCGGCTGTTGTCATCTGTTATTTACTGGGAGACTTTCCCCTGTGGATGAGGCTCCAGATGCATTTTAACAGAATACGTGCAGTCACCTCCATTCAAAGCCATGGGGCCAGACGTGTGTAGAACTGGGTGGTTGGCTGGAGCCGGCGCTGAGAGCAGTGACGGCTCCACCTTGGGTCCTGTCATGGTCGGGCAGCCAGTCCTGCATCACTGGATCTGGATGGCTCCGTGCTCAAGCTGCATTTCGGGCTGCAATGTGGGCTGCAGGGTCTCGGCCGTCTGCAAGAGGGGAGAGAGGAGGGCTTTTCTATAAAAGTACCCACCAACTCAAGTCCAGGACACTCACTGGTCACAAAATACCAATGGTTTTCATGCACAGAGCAAACACACAGCAGAGCTGGAAGGTCCGGGTCCTAAGTGCACCCCTGCTTTGAGTGATGACTCCCAAAACTTGAGCTGCTTCGCAGCAGCTCTGATGAATCCGGGATGTGGCCTCTCCTTGCGGGACCGCCTGCTTGCTCAGATCCTGAACGACCCTCCCACACAGCTGCAGAGATCCCTGAAGTCTGCGGTGCTGATTTCCTATTCCCACCCCCTGCTTATCATTGGGGATACTCTTGAAGTGGTTAACACATCCTTAACCTAATATATTTGCCTAGAATTTCAGTTACCATTTTGCCTTTTCTTATAAAAACTGTTCCAATGTTCCAAAAAAGCATTTTAGGGGCAGCTAGCTTTCTCCCCTTAAAGACATAAGTTCTGAACAATGAGTTATAGATATTAAGATATTTTTAATGCATATTTACAATGTTAAGATACATTAAAGGGAAAAATATAACCTTGGAATAAGTCAGCAGTCATCCACCTAAACCATGCAGAACTGGCTCCCAGATGGAGATTTGGGGATTTTTAGGGTCCTCTAAGCTGTCTGTCAAAGGCAATGTCACAAAGACTAGACCCTCAAAGGTAGTCCTAGCTTCCCTGGCAGGAAATTTAGCTGGAGAGGCCTGGCATGGCAACTGAAGAGAGACAAAGAAAGCCACAGAGACTGGAAGGCGGAAGTCCCTGGGCATGGGGGCTAGTGCTACAACCCCTACTGCAATTTAAGGCTGAGATTTTGAAATACTATACAAATGGCATTTAACAGTGTTTCCTTGAAGCAGAGGCCTTCCAGTCTCAGACAAAGGACTCAGCACAGGCATTGCCCGTGCTGTCTGCCTAAGAGCCCACAGAGCGGCTGAGCAAGAGCAACAAAAAAGGGGCCAGCTGACACAGACGAGGTGGGGGCTTCCCCACACATTTCTGGACGAGGGAAAGTGGACTAGACAGTGCTGGTGTCTGCAGACAGGAGAGAAGCTACAGGCTGGGGCAGTGTGCATGCACCTCATTCTCTGCTCTTCTATCTGTCCTAATTGAATTGATCTTGAGACCTGCCAGGTGTGAATCGAGTCAAAAAAATAATGCCAGGAAGCCAAGGTGGCAAGGTGCTAAAATGGACACAGTTTTCCTCAACTCTGAAATCTGTAATGACGACAAACCTACAACATGGAAGATGACCCACCACAGAGCCCCCCAGGCCTGAAGAACACACACCGTGCCAACCTCTGCGCCACCCAGCAGCAGGAGTGAACTGCTTTTACACACAACCCTTTCACAACAGCTTGGGTATCAGACACCATCACCCGGCATGAGACGAGGTGGGTACACATGGGAGGTTTCTTCTAGGACAGGTTTGTTCTTAAATCACAACAGAAAACTGGTCGGGGAGAATACCTCTCCCCACACGCACACACCCTTCGCCGGCTCCAGGCCATGCCTCATCCCTCTCCACAATAGAAGGGCCTCTATGGTCACTGCTCTGAGGAAGCCCAACACCACTCAGAGTGGGAAGTGCCTGGGCTGTGGGAGCGGCTGGAGGGGTCTGGTGGGGGGTGAGGTGCACACCTTCTTTAGGACACACCTTCCCAAACTCTGGGCCAACTGGGGCCTCATTGTGAGTCAGGAGAATAAGGATTTAAGTCCTCAGGGGACTGCTGAGTTCACTGAGCTGGCACCTGGTCAGCAGGGTCACCATGGGCAACCTACTTGGTTCCATTCCTCAGCAACCACCTCACGAGGCTGCAAGAAAACCAAATGAGAACTTCCTTTCCTCCCAGGGCAATGGAGAGCACACAACGCCTAGCACAGTGCAGAGCAGAGTGCAGGAGGGAAGAGGGACCGCCTGGAAATGCGGGGCTTTAATTATAAACGCCAAAGGCTGACGGCATCGACACAAGAGGCTCAGCAAAAAGGAGAGGAGCAGACCCCGAGAGGACAGCAGACCATGCAGAAGGCGGGGCAGGAGGCAGTACCTAGCAGGCTGGAACAGAACATCCACAGGGTCCTGTGGGCAGGGAGCTCTGAGGCCTCCTCAGGCCAAGGCTGCCCAGACACATGCCCCCTGCCTTCCCATGGCCAAGCACCTACATCACAATGGCATTTGTCTTATCTCAGCAGTAAAGTTAGTGATTTAATCCCACGGCCTGTGAGGTCTGAGAATGCAGGCCACCGGCTTCTCTGTGCCCTTCACGGCAGCCTTGACCTTGTTTCCACGACTCATTGCCCTCTCAGGACCAATCCTACGGTCACTCTCAAGAAATAGGAATATGCACTGACTTTAGAACTGGTTGTTCTAAACACAACCAACCAACCAACCACACAGAACCACTCACACTGTCCCCTAAAGGGGATCAGGCTGTCAGGCTTATGCGAGCTCTTCCCACTAGATTAGGGGGTGAGAGGCAGGCCTGGGTCCCCTGCAACCAGGGTGACTCTTGAGAAGCCACAATGCTTGCTCCACTGAGCACACTCACCGAGGGGCAGCTCCAAGAACACTTCAAATATCTAAAGAAGCAACTCACTCATCTGACATTTCAGAAAGTGTCAAAACAGAGCATGAAAGCCGGTTTCCAGTGCTCCCAGGAAGCATGGATAAGGGCAGCTTAAGCGGAGATCCAGCAAAGCCAGATGCCGAGAGGCTTCCGTGGAAGCTCGTTGGTGCTCAAGCAGACATGCCGAACAAGCACACAGCAAACACAGGTGGGCCTCACAAATGCAGAGTTCCCGCCAAGGCCATCAGACTGCTATGCTAGAAGTATGATGTGGGAAGCTGAAAACCTGGCCAAATGGTGCTCCCAGGACCAAGTGCAGGCACCACAGCTAGCAGGGCCATCCTACATTTCCACCCTAAAGCAGCGGGCTGCTCAGAGGCAAGTGGCCCAAAAACCTGCCCTTGGGAAAAAGGTGAAGGCTGAGGGTGGCACCAGCAGGAACGGCCCCCGGCGCCGGGCCGCCCACACAGAGGAGCAGCGAGGTCTCAGGTCAATGGGAACCCCTCACTTTCGAAGGAGAATTGACCAGAATTTATTTTTTGCTTCTGAGTTTATAGACAAACATTTGCACAAGACAAAATAGCTCAAGAATCAGTTTAAGACTGGCACCTGGGTCGAGATCTAACTTCTCATTTTCCTCCCGGAAGAACATCAGAAGTAGAAATAACCAAGCTGTGTTCATACCTACAGAAGACCCAGGACTTGTCCACAGAGACCCACCTGAGCTGCCGTAGTGTGGTCAGTCACTGGCGCCAGCTGGACGTACTGGACCTGGATGTCACTGCCCTGGAGAGGTGACCCATCTATGCCGGTGGCAGTGGGGTCTGAGGAGGCCACGGCTATCAGCTGGGCCCCCTGAAGCACCTGGAGGGGCAAAGCAGACACCGTTAGCACCATCATGGGTACAAGGGCAGAGTAAAAGCCATGCCTGCAGACTCCACGTGACGCCATGGACCAAGGAAGACGACCCAGCACTGCACTCCACACTGTGGGGTCCGCCTGCCCACCAATCATCTGGAGTAACGTATGTGTGTGTAGAGGGCATGTGTGAATGGATGTGTGTGTGATCAGATTGTTCCACATCTGCAAGGGACCTCCCTCAAACATCCACATTTCAGAAAGATGGCTTTTTAAGCCTTAGAAGAAAAAAGCAACCAGCTCAGGGTTCTGAAGAGTGTGGGACGTGGCCAAAGGCAGGCCTGAGAGCACTGGGATGGAGAGAGTGTGGGACACGGAGCAGGAGATAAAGCACGTGAATACCTTGGGATATCACTGTTGTTCTAGGTTCACGGGAGGGAGACATGGAGGGCAGCCGGAGGGACAGGAAAGGCAGCAGGTTCTCCTGGAGCATTTGCAAGTCAGGGGAGATGAAGAAGTGCCCACCCCCCTCGCCCCCCGCCCCAAGAGTTAACCATCGGGTTTAAGAAACAGCAGAAACATGGGTGTGAGTTACAACACCCAATGCTCCAGATGGAGCCAAGAAGACCTGAGTATGAGGAGCGGCGGTTGGGAGAGAAGACAACGATGAAGGATAGCGGTAGAACTCTCGGGGAGGGGGGGCGGGGGGGAGAACAAGTCCCAGAGACAAATCACCAAGGCACGTGACCCATGACAACCAGGGACAGCACCTGGACTGTGCCTGGAGGTGGGGGCCAGGTGAGGGCCCAGAGACAGGGTCTGGTAACCCTACCACTCATGAGCACCCCCACATCCAGGCCCACCTCCAGCCCAGCCCACCTGGTGCTCTAGCAGCCGGAAGATAAGCTGGTGCCTTGACCTCCCGAAGGCCAGGATGGGGAGGTGGTAAAGGAGGTCTCTGAGGCTTTATATTCATGACAGTGAAATACCATAGCTGTGAGGGTTTTTATTTGGGCAGTGCACCCCACCCCTCCTTCAAATTATATGCCTATGGCACCACCTTCCAGGGTCACTTGTGGGCCATCCATAGTGGGGCAACAATGACCACAATTCCCAACCAGCCCACTACCTCCTGCAACAGCATAAGAGCTAAGGAAGAAGGTGTGGATCTGCAGAGAAAAGAGGGATTGCCCACTCTGGGAAAGGTGGGCTCGGAGTCCTTATGAAAATAGAGTCTGTGGTTTTAAAATATCATTCTAGTTTTTGATAAACAAGAGTTCTATTTCTTTAACAAGGAACTCATAAAGGAAAAACAGGTAAACTCCATTTTTAGAATAAAAGACGACAGAAGGTTAACTACTTTTCGTTTCTTCAAAAACCAGTTTCACATTCTAACACCAGCCGGCTATGTTGGGAGGATACTGCCCCCAAGATGCACACCTCCTTCTCCCCGGACCCGCAGGTGTGTGCCCTGATACTCGCAGAGGCACTCTACAGACGGACTGAGCTGGTCATTTCAAGATGGGGAGAATGCCCTTGAGTATCAGGTGGGCCCAATGTCACACGGGTGTCTTGAAAGCAGAGACTTTGCCAGCTGCAGAGAGGCAGAGGGATGCCACATGCGAAGAGTCACTGGCCATGGTTGGCTTGGAAGATGAGGAAGGGGCCACGGGCCAAGGACTGCGGAGCCCTCTAGAAGCTGGAAAAGAAGCCTCCAGAGGAACCAGCCCTGCGACTCCTGGCTTTCGCCCAAGGAGACCACGTTGGGCTTCTGCCTTCCAGTCTACACAGCAGCCACAGGATATTCACAACTGCACTCGCCATTTCTGAAACTGTCTTCTTTGAGCACACGAACTTGCTTCTGGATCCCCAGAGGGCTGAGCTGACAACAATGGCTCTTACTTAAAACACTACTCATTTCCATTATAAACTGTTTGCACTAATGAGTTTTTGAAAGGTTAAAAAATAAAATTGGAGAAAACTGAAGTCTCCTCTAAGAATTCACATTTTCTTTTCCCCAGCACTTACTCTCCTTCAGATCTTTCATGACCAGAAAACAGGGCACAGTTCTATCCAGTTCCATAGCTTTCCTTCCCCATCACCAGGGAGGCTGCCACCCTTCCTCCTCCCCGCACCCATGATCCATAGAGTTGAGCAGTCAAAGGCAGCAGTTGGTGTGGCTGCAGCTGGCGTGGCCACAGTCCACCTGAGGAGCCAGCTCTGCCTGGGAGCAGTCAGGAGACTGCAGAGCTTGGGGATATCCCCTCAGCACACCCACAGCTCTCCGTTCTCAAAGCTGAGCCCCCTCTGCATGGCCCAGAGGGCCTCCACTGGGCATCAGTCTCCTTGTGGCTTAGGAAAGCATCATTGTTTTTTAAGAAAGAGCAGCAAGATCTAGGCGGGCTCCCTAGGTCCCTCCAGCAAGCATCCCTATATACTCTTTACTCCACAAACTCCCAACACGAACAGGTCAAAGGACTCTAATCAAGAAACACTAGCTGGGACCTGAAGAAAGGGAGACACAAGGCTGTGTTTAGTCATGGAAGTGTTTTAGGAGCCTCTGTTCCTCAGAGGGTTCGGCAGGGGCTAGCTTGTGTTTCATCCCTTTGCCTCTTTTTGGAGGTGGACCACCAGTTCCTTCTCTCCACAGGTTGCTTTCACCCTGGTCTGTAAGTCTGAAGTTAATGACTGAATCACTCTGCTTCATTTTTCCTCGTTCCCTATCTTCACAACATTTCTCAAATTGTCAATTCTTTGTGCTACTTAATGTACAGCTACGTTCTTAGGAATCTGGAGATTCAAAACCTCTAGCTCGGCAAGGAGCCCTGCAGGAACACTGACTAGACAATGTGTCATTAGTTGACCCCGTGTCCCACAGGACCTGACTTCAAGTCTAAGACAACACAGCTGCGAGTGGGAGACCTGCTGGTTTGGAGCCTGGCACAGTGCTTGTGGCATCTGCACCTACATCTCTTAGTGAGCAGACTCACTCCTGACTTACAGGCATCTGTGAATTTTTTATGAAGTAGTCCTATGCAGGACTGTCCACGGTATGTTCTTGCTTACCAGCCCTCATGTCCCCCCAGTGTGGCACCTCATGTCTAATTGGCACAATCAAGTGTGGTTTATTCCCAGTGGCAAAGCTGAGGAAAAAGTAATGTGGGCAACAACATCCCACCAAGTGGAGGGTTGTGTTTCAGGTCAGAGGCTGTGCCAGGCAATAATGCTGTTCCACAACAGCTCGGAAAATCAAAATGGGGAAACGATGAAAGGCAAGAGACCTGGTAGGAAATCCTCAAAACCACACAGCCACCTGCCCTTTTGGTGGGTGAAAGCGAGAGAGGGTACAGACTGTGATGCCATGGCTGCCCTAACTCAGCACTGATTTCTAGATCCTGGACTGAACTTTAAAAATCTAAGCAATGTTTTCAAATACTAAGCTAAAATGTTAGGTATTTTAATGTAGTTACAGTTTATAATTGATGTATATTTTAAAGATCCCTTAACAAGTGAATTTAAGGTCAAATTGTATAACAATTTTTAAAGGAAACTTATGAAATCATGGAACTTATTTCCGAGAAGGTTCTGCCTGTACTCTGGTTCTGGCAATGAGCCACAACCCTCTACAAACGGAAGGCATTTTACGGTATCCTAAGATAGATTTTCCCCTGTCAGCATTGCCAATAAAGGGACTTCTCACATGATCTACACAGCTGATTAAATCTTAAGAATTATGTCAGAAATCTCAGAATCTAAGTGTGCAGAATTATAATAGTGAAGATAGGCACATTACCAGCCTGGCTGGTAAATGAAAATAAAAATAGGAAAATGTTCTCCATTGGGAATTCATTCAAAATGCTATGCCTTTTAAACATTTCCACATTGGTTTGGTTTTGCTCAGTGATCAGAAATGAGTTAAACATTTAACGTGCAAACTAATGGAGGAAAAGACCTTCAGCCACTGAGTTATCATTTTTCCCCTGCTCGTACTCCAGACCCTGCAGAGAAACTTGCCCAGGGGACTTCCACCACGTGAGGCCTCAGCGGAAGCCCTGCTGCTCGGCTCCAACACCTTGACTCCAGCATTGGGAGAGGGTGGGTGGCCCAGCACCTAAGCCTGCCTCTTGCTCCTCTCACCACAGCCCCATCAGCGGCACAAAGCTGGCCTGGATAAATTCCCACTTATTTCCCAAAAATGAGCTTTCAGCTCCTTCTTCATTCTTCCTGCTCATTTTCAGTTCGGTACCTTTTCCAAACAGGCTCTGGAATGTAGAAAGATCTAACTGGAATGCAGTGAGCTTCCAGGCCAGTAGCCAGAGGCAGCACCTCCCGGCTGCCAGCCACTGTGAGCCTGCGGCTGTACTTACTGTGGGGCTCCCCGAAGGGCAGCACATCGTCCATGAGGCACTCATGGGTGGGGTGCAGGCATGAGCCGTACCCCAGCTTCATTTAGAGGGTTCCTCTACATTTCTGAAGCACAGCCAATTATTTTCCAAAAGAAAATAGCCCAGGGCACAGATATAAAGCAGCCTACTAAGGGGATCCTGGACCTAAGAGCACTGTTTTGTGGAGCACACACATCTGGTTTTCCTCTCTATATTGCCAATTCTGAAACTATTTAATATCCAAATGAGATAATGCAAAACTGGTGCAGAACCAAAAATAAATGCAAGAAGCCCAAGGACTTTTCAGTAATATTCACATATAGAATTCCCAATCCAATCAAGAATCCACCCAGATTAAAAAAGAAAAGAAAGCCTAACACTCCTCCCCATCCCCAAAGAAACCAACAAAAAACCCTTAATGCACTTACAAGATCTGCTTGTAACAGTTTAATTAAGTTTGTAGCCAGGAACAAGACCACCAATCCTAAGGCCTCCTAGAAACAGATCCCTTACTTGTTTTGTGTCTATTTTAAACTAGAGGCCCGGTGCACGAAATTTTCCTGCCTGATCACCCCTAACCACTCGCCTGCTTGCCTCCCTGATGATCACCCCTAACCACCTCTGCCTCAGCCCCCGTGGCTTCGTCAGGAAGGACATCCAGAAGGTCGTTTGGCTGTCCGGTCTAACTAGCATATTACGCTTTTATTATTATAGATTGAACTTGTTGCCCTGGCCAGTATGGCTCAGTTGGTTGGGCATCATCCTGTGCACCAAAAAGGTTGCTGGTTTGATTCCGGGTCTGGGCACATGTCCAGGGTGCAGGCTTGATCCGCAGGAGGGGGTGTGCAGGAGGCAGCCGATCAATATTTCCGTCTCACATCCATCTCCCCCCCCCCCACTTCCTTTCTCACTAAAAATCAATTTTATAAAATATCGTTAAATTGAACTTATAAAGGTAATGCAATCAACTAACCAGGCTGACTTTCTCAGATCTGGATATTAATTCAAGGAGTAACTTCCTTGTAGAAAAGTGAGGAGCTGAGAGAAAGATGCCTGTCCCAGGGACACACCCAAACCAACTGGCCAGGAGATCTACCAGCCTGAAATCTTTTTTGTACATTTGTACAGCAAATGCCAAAAACAAATGACCATTCTTAAGCCTTTAAACTCTCTAACGGACCAGCAGCATATTTCCCTAGACTCCATTTTGAGTGCTTTCATAAACCACATCGCCATTAGTAGTTGGTCCAAAAGGAGCGCAAACGGCAAGGCTCCTCTGGGATCGGTCCTCAACAGAGACTTCTCACAGCCCTCAGGTTCAAGCCAACATTTGAGAAAAGCATTCTATGGCCAGCAAGGCTACAGTTGCAAAGCTAACAGGCTAGTAGCCATAAGCCAGATTTACAGCCTGGAGCCGAGGGAAGATGCCCCAGGGAACCCAGGTCTAGATTATGTGCACACAAAGATGCTGTGTGGCAAGCAGTAATAAAACGCAGGTTCTGCCATATGCTCTGTGGCTTGTGTGTTCCAGCATGGGAGCAAGAATCTCAAGCACAATCTAAGAGAAAGCAAAACAAAACCTAAAAAATAGAATAAAGCAGAAACGGCAGCCTGGAGATACTTGGTATTCATCCCCGTTTCACATAGCTTAGCCTTCCTGGGAACAAATCTTAACCATGTGTCTTAAAACTTTCCAGTTGATTGGGTTTGGGGATGGAGGGAGGTTTAATAACTCGCCCAGAGTCAAGTCTAAGGCCCTTCACTCT
>NW_006289713.1:3123661-3136857 GCF_000327345.1 Myotis davidii
CTCTAGCTTCTGGAGTGGGTGAGAAAGAGCAAGAACGAAATGAAAGGTTTACTTTAATTATGCATGTAAGTGATACATTAGATCACTATAGTGCCATTCAGACCTTGGAAAGGGAAAGGGTTGTCAGTCTGCCAGCCATCACACTTTCTGGCTGCAATGAGGTGGGATGCCAGCTATCGTCCCAACTGATAATGAGAACAAAGTGGCCACCACCTCACAGACAGAGACAATGCTAGCACTGTGCCCAGGGCTGCTTCCTCTCACTGTCCCATGACAGTGTTCTCACAGCTCTGACCTTTTTTCAATTCCAAAAACTCACTGCACAGAACAGCAAAAATTGTTGTGTTCACTGTGATGTAGCAAAACAAAACAACTAAAAAGACGTGATGCAACTTTCCTGTTGAGTTTAATTCAGTAAGAAGCATTAATAAAGTACTACTTTATAAATGTCCATGTTTTACGGAGTGATATGGGTGTCAATTAATGTTCCCTCCTAATTGAAATGGAAAAAAAAGTCTTTCAGTCATCATATTCTCACCTACAACCCAAATTGCAGGAGTGATCTCGGTTGCAGACCCACAGCCTCTCTGGAAAAGACCAAGAGAGGTGCCTCCTATGGCAGGTGCACCTACAGAGGAAATATTTAAGAGTTCTTGCATAAATTTAAAAGTTCATCATGTTGCAGAAACACAGCTTCGATAATCATGATGACTAGTGGGACATCTACATATTCCTCATACTGGAGACACAGCCTCCATCAGCCCAGTGTTATTATTCTATTGTGATAAACCACGGTGCCTGCCATCTCATAGAGAAGTTAAGATAGTTCAGAAACTGATTTGTACACAAGCTACTAATAGTAAGACTATTTTTTCAAAAGAGTTTTGCTTTTTTTTTAAATTTCTTTATTGGTTAAGGTATTATAAATGTGTCCTCATCCCCCCATTAACCCCTAACTTTCCCCTGCCCCCCACTCATGCTCTCATCCCTCTGTTGTCCGTGTCCATTGGTTTGGCTTATATGCATGCATACAAGTCCTTTGGTTGATCTCTTAACACTAAAACTATTACACACTGACTACTAATAGTAGGACTATTATCACTACTTACTAATAACAAGACTAATACTTAACAACTACTAATAGTAAGCCTATTATCACTACTTACTAATAACAAGACTATTATCACTACTTACTAAACAGCAAGACTATTATACACTGTATATTAATAGTAAGTCTATTATCACTACTTTCTAATAGTAAGACTATTACACACCCAGTGGACAAAGTCTCATTAGGTGTCGACCTATCTCTGTCTTCACCAGAGGCCCTTTGGTGAGGATGGCACTCTTCCCCTTTCAAGGCAACCGTTCTAGAGGCGACTCCACTCCCATGCCTACCCTCAGTGCAGTGGTTCTTAACCTTGGCGGCACATTAGAATCACCTGGGAATCTTTTTAAAATCCTGATTTCTGGGCCTCATCATTAGTAACAAAGAAACAGAATTTCCGAAGGATGAGGCCCAGAAATCAGGATTTTAAAAAGATTCCCAGGTGATTCTAATGTGCAGCCAAGGCTGAGAACCACTCCCTCAGTGCATCATAACTTCCATGCATTGAGGAGGTGCAGAAAAGTCTGCCCACTACTGAGTGTCCTTTCATACAAGTGAAGAAAAGACTGCGCCTGTGTGCACATCAGACAGTGATTGGGAGTCCCAGGAGGGACGTGAAGGCACAGAGAGCACACAGGCATCTCCCACAGGAAGCCCCACCGCACCCAGAACGTCACCAACTCACATTGTTTCACAAATAACTTGTGTCATGGTGCAGAGCCTGGATTTGTCACACATCTCTGTGGGATGTAGGCCCAAGGTGGGGGTGGTCAGCCAATGTTGGGGTCAGGAATATAGTGGGATCAATTATGTCTTCTAAGCTATCTCCTGGTCCTAACCTCTGAAATAGATAGTTGGAACTCTTTTGAAATGGGGTCTTGGGGTATGCAAAAGATGAGACCACATTAGAATAGGATAGATCCTAATTCAATGAAAAATATCCTTATAAGAAGAGGGGAATTGGACATAGATAAAGAAAGGAGAACACCATGGAAACACAGAGGCAGAGGTTGGAGTGATGCAGTCACAGCCAAGGACTGTCAGGAGGCCCAGGAACTGGGGAGACAAGGATGGATCTACCCCTAGAGCCTCTGGAGGGAGTGCTGCCCTGCTGCTGATGAATTTGGATTTCTGGCCTCTACAGCTGGAAGAGGATGCATTTCTGGCTATTTTAAGCCACCCAGTGGAGGTCACTGGTTTAAGGATGACGGCCCAGGAACAGTCTTCACACTTTCAGACCCTCAGCTAGAATACATGCCCAGGGCCATCTGGTCAACTGTATTTAGTTGACAAAAGTTCAGGCCTTTTGCTTCCTGAGAACATCCTGACAGTTCCTCTCCTCTCCCTAATCTTTGTCAGCTCTTCACAGGTGGGTCTCTCTAGGTGAGCTCAAAGGGTAGCTTGCCCCTCTGCCCTTTCAAAGGAGAAGCCAACAGTCTTCCCCCAAATTGCTGGGCTATAGGCTTCCTGGACACCCTAACAGGTGTGGGAGCAAGTCTGTGTTGGGTCCAGTACAGGCACGTCTTGAACCAAGAACAGCCAGTACAAGGCTGATGCCACCCAGCAAGATACACAGACATGAACTCAGTAGTGCGGGGCTGCAGACAAGAGCAGCCAGACACCAGCTCAAATCTTAAGTTGCTCTTGTTGCTTAAAGACCATAATAAGAAAGCTGCAAAATTCAGAAGACACAAGCCGATGGTCTATTAAAAAAATAGATCCCAGCCCGGCCAGTGTGGCTCAGTGGTTGAGCATTGATCTTTGAACCAGGAGGTCACAGTTAAATTCCTGGTCAGGGCACATGCCCAGGGTTTTGGGCTCAATCCCCAGTGTGGGTGTGCAGGAGGCAGCTGATCAATGATTCTCTTTCACCATTGATGTTTCTATCTCTCTCTCTTCTTCGAAAGAGACAGATTCCGGCCCTGGCCGGTGTTCAGTCAGCTGGAGCGTCATCCCATACACCAAAAATGTTGCAGATCAATCCCCAGTCAGGGCACATATAAGAGGCAGCCAATCAATGTTTCTCTCTCACATCAATGTCAATGTCTGTCTGTCTCCCTCTCTCTCTCTCTCATTAATATTATTAACATATTCTAGGGTGAGGATTAAAAATAAATAAATAAGTAAATACCCAGATTCCAATTTCCCATTGAGAAGAACTGGCCATGGGCAGGAGCTGTTCTCCTGACACTCAGTTCCCTTAACAAGACCCACTGAAGCAAATGGCTGCTGGGCTCCAGCTCCACCTGAGGCCAAGAACTTTCCAGGAGTTCTCAGAAAATTCCACATTGTGGTAAGACAGTAAGATTACTGTCTGATCAAGATATCTAGGACCAAGTAACCACAAATATTTTCAGGCTCAAATCCCTTTCTGCATCCACAGCAGAGCTCAGTCACAACATCCCATGTCCTTTCTAGGAACAGACAGGGTGCCCTGGACTAAATGCCTGTGGAATGCCCCCAACACAAAATTTGTATGTTGAAGCCCTATTCCCCACTGTGATGGTGTATGGAGGAAGGATCTTTGGGAGACAATTAGGATTCAGTGAGGCCATGAGGGTGGGTCCCTATGATGGAATTAGTGCCCTTCTGAGAGAAGAGCTCTCTCCATGCATGCACCAAGGAAAGCCATGGGAGGACATAACCAGAGACAGAGTCCTCACAAGAACCCAACTGGGCCGGCATGCTAATCTGACTTCCACCCCCCAGAATGGTGAGGAACAAAGGTCCATTGTTTAAGCCCCTACTCTGTGGTGTTCTGTTACAACCACCTGAACTCAACAGAAAGTGTGGTGCATAAACATCATCATCATCTTCCTTCTCGTGAGGTGAAACCAGTTTGGAGATGGCCAGAAGAACAGATAACTGTGAAAGAAAAACCCACTAATAAACCCACAGGCATCTCTAATAGATCAGCCTTAGGTTTAAAATTCACTGTTGTTAATTTTGTGGGGCTTTTAAATGAAGGGACAGTCATATACACACACTGTGTTATCTTCAATGATTTGTAAAGACCTAGTTCACATACCTTTCATGTTCAATTTAAGAAGAATCCCTTCAGCAGGTCCCTGGACTCCTGACACTATGGATCATTTATCTGGGATCATTTATCATTTTGAATTTGGGGACTTCACAGTGCGTTACCTCAGTCCCTTGGCACTGAGAGACTATCTTTCTAACCTCTAGGGTTCAGAAAGAGGAAAATGTAAGACAGGCAAGGACAATGGCAGTTTTAGTATGCCCGTTTCTGAAGGGTTCCTAGGCTTGAACCAGACCAGCATCCTATCCTCTCCCCTGTGCACCCTTCAGATGGGCCCAGGAGTCATTAGCACTGTTAAAGCACACATTGGGCCAACACAGAAAAGACTGGTTTGAATGTGACAACTGCTTGCTCTCACTGCATAGTGTGCTCGAGGCACCCCACTCCGAGGTCAGATTAACTGACACCAGGAGTAAGAAACAACACAACTGTGTAACTTCAGGTGTAAAAAAAATTTCTTTAAACTCTGTCCAAGTGAAAAACTCAAAAAACACTTCACACTCAGCCAATGGTGGGCCACCTCTGGGAAGGAGAGTGAAGGCTGCTCGTGAAGAGGGAGTTCACACTTTACAGCATGCTTCCATATTACCCAGCATGGTCTGTGTTCATGCTATCACTCATACACTGAAATGAGAAACCACCACCCCGGTAAAACCAAATGAGAGATGGAAGAAAGGAGGGAGGAAGGACAAACTTCCTCCTGAAGGTGATTCAACCTCAGAAAACCCATTTCGCAGATATGGAGTTAAAGCTACAAGCTAGAGCTGTGCTGGGGTGGGGTGCAGCCAGGCCATGGCCCGGGGCAGATCAGTGGAATGAAGGCCTGGAGCTCAGGGTTCCCTTCCCGCTATGCCCACCACTGGCCAAACCAAAGAGGAAAGCCAGTGGGTGAGGGAGCCTAGAGAAGACTGAGCCAGGAGTGCAAGGGTTCATATGAGAGAGGCCAATAACAGGGATATCCCTGGGTTCTGCTCCACTGCAGTGTCCTCTCTGAGGGACATCCTGGCTGCTGCTGATGGCTGCTGCCGATAGCTGCAAATGTCAGGACCACACATCCGCTATTTTAGTCATCAGAAGAGCCTGTCGGTCATCATTCAGCCCTAAAGTGAGCAGACAAGGACCCAAAGCCCTGGATGGTGGGCAGGACCATGGTGCCAGTGAGTTTACATGGGAGCAGCAGGACTGGCTGGGGTCCCAGGGCCCCGGCTGCACACTGGGCATTCAACACAGATGCCATCTTGTTTGTTATCATTAGTTCTACTTTGCCAAGAGGAAATGGGGCCTCAGAGGCTAACTTATGTGCCCAGGATCACAGGCCAATAAAAATACAACCAAACAGAAGAGGCTTTGAACACAGCTGTGGCAACTCCTCAGGGCTGCTCCCATCGCACCACAGGCCAGAGCCAATCCCTTGTGGGTGACTGAGACATGTTAGAAAAAATCGAAAAGAATGATTAGCCGAAACCGGTTTGGCTCAGTGGATAGAGCGTCGGCCTGCAGACTGAAAGGTCCCGGGTTCGATTCCGGTCAAGGGCATGTACCTGGGTTGTGGGCACATCCCCAGTAGGAGATGTGCAGGAGGCAGCTGATCAATGTTTCTCTCTCATCGATGTTTCTAACTCTCTATCTCTCTCCCTTCCTCTCTGTAAAAAATCAATAAAATATATTTTAAAAAAAAAAGAAAGAAAAGAATGATTACGCAGCAAATCATACCACTAAGAAATCTTAAGAGCTCATTTGACTTTAATAATCATTTCCCATTAAAACAAAGAGAATTATTTATGCTAAAATCCCCTCTACTTAAGCCTTAGTTAAGAAGAGAAAACAGCTACAAGGCCTTTACTCAGTTTCTTTTTGGCCAACTTGTCTCTTAGCTGAACACCTGCCAATCACAAATTATTGAGCCTTGGTGTATTCTCCAACTCTGGAGGGGCTTTTGGGAATTCAACTCAAGTGCGAACGGAACATCACCCCAAATGGAAGGTAACTCTCTCAAAAAGATTTGCCAACTGTTAACATCATGAGGACCTATTTTTAAGGAGCCACACTTTTCCATCCTATTTCAGCAAGCCTTCTATTAACTGGAGCCCGGTTTACCTGACTGTCTTCAACGCAATGAGATGGACCTATCAGTGGACTCGGGTTGGTGCCCATATGTGGGTGTGTGGCCTAGGAGAGTTCATGTCTCATTGTTCGGTCACTGCCTGCCCTGCTCTGGATGAGGTGCTACCTCCATTCATGGACAGAAGACCTACAGCTGGATTGTTGGCCCACACAATCACAATTCTAAAGGCTCCCACTTCAAAATCATCTGTATAAATCAAATCTCATCTTTCACCAGCTGGAATGCCATCCTCAGAGCTTAGACCAGCCTTCATCAGTAGGCACCGAGTTTATTTCTACAAACTATACCATAACAAGTACATGGCATTGGGTGCCATGTATACATCTGATGACATAGGAACATTAAGTGAAAATAGTTATTGAAAGCAAGCAAATAGCTCAAAGGGGCAGGTGAAGAGGCAGAATTAAAAATCTGTCTGTGTCACTTTACAAGTTTTTTCTTTTTTTACTTTGGGAATCAACATGAAACAATGGACTGAATTCTAACAGTAACTGACCAACTATATGTGTGTGCACATGAAAAACCATTCCTAGATGATCTGCCTAACCTGCATGTATATTATGCACAAAGCAACTATTAGTTCAATGTGTTCTTAATCTCCCCTCTCCCTGTCTCTACACACACACACACACACACACACACACACACACACACCTGATGGTCTCAGATATTACACTTTTTCTTCAATCCAAACTCAGTGGCATGTCACACATATTTCATTTTTGGACTGCAAATCCTTAAAGGAAATGTAAAGGAAGATGGTAATGAATTTTACAAAATATGTGCAAATTCATTACCCATGTGAGAGGACACATGGAACCTTCCAGCTACTCAGAATAAGGGGAACCATCCTGACTCTTTGATATTTTACCTGAACAGAAGTTGACCTCCACTCTGAAATTATATAAAAAGTCATAATACTAGCATTGGCACTGGTTCTGCTATGGATTATGTAGACACAGCTCTGTATGGTCCTCTGTAAACCTGTCAGTGTGAAAACACCCACGGATTGCAGGCTCCTGGTGAGAAAAATAGGGACTTGGTTCTCATGTCCTTCAGTTTCCCACAGGTTAGCGAGTGAGTTAAACAGCATAGGATTCTCTTTTAGTCAATTCAACACACTGTTAGAGCAGCAGCTTTAACAATTTAAGCAGGGACCCTGACCAGACTGGGTCCATGGTTTCTAGATGAAGATTTCCTCATAAACACACAGTGAATATAACAGTCCCCTAAGTGGTTCACTCTCAAAGTGAGTAAAAAGTGGGAAATCACATTGTGCTTGAATTTTTTTTCCTTCTGCAATAATTCTGCCCTTCAATGGTTCAAGGGCTCATCAAGATTTCAGTCATGTTCATTGGTGTTTTCTTATCTGTCACAACTCAGACACCACAGGCCTTGCTGCTTGTGCCCCTCACCACTGGACTGATCAGCAGGTGGTTCCCCAACTCATGTGCCCTGTGATGAAGATGATGTTCTCCCAGAATCTGCAGACCCTGGAGACCAACAGCACCCAGACACACTCAGTGCAAATTACGGTGCCACTCCCAGACCACACTCCTCTCGAGCTGGAAGAAAGGAACCACCAGAGCCCAAACACAACCACAGTTAAGGACATGGGGGACAATCTGCTGGTTTTATAAACACGGCCCAGTTAGAGCTCCTAGAGTTTGCACAAGGGAAGACCCAGGGTCTGAATAGAAATGGAATGTCCTAATAGGTGCCTTCCATTCATAATTTTTCTGTCTATAAAGTGAGACACCTGGAGCTAATAGTTCCAAGGGGTGTTCCTGCTTCTGAAATTTCACCTTGCACCCACCTTCACTCTCCACAAACCAGAAGTTCAGAAATTAAGTTCCTGGTGCAGAAGGGGTAATTTTGCTTCCTTTCAACAGATAGCAGCTTCTCTGATGGCTTACAGAATAGAATTCTTGGGTCTAAAGAATCCTTCATATGTTCCTTAGACGCTCTGCACAGGCACTCAAACCAACAGGTTCACTGGCCTGGCCCCAGACATGGGCTCAGGCTGCCCACCCAGTCAGGTAACAGTTTCTATTATGACACAGCAGCCTGCTAGCAGGCAATACATACACAGTTAAAAGACTGTGATAGAAAAGTTTCAGAAAAGCCCAAAAGAAGTCACCAAAGCGTCCTTAAACTGAAAAAGTTCTGCAACTAAAAAGAAAAATGGAATTGCTCAGGAGTCACAAATTTTCAGGTTATTGAGCTGTAGGTTTTAAATAAGAACTCTTCTAGCCTGGCATGAAAGGCTCAGTGGCTGAGCATCAACCTATGAACCAGGAGGTCACAGTTCCATTCAAGGTGAGGGCACATGCCCAGGTTGTGGGCTCTGTCTTCAGTAGGGGGTGTGTAGGAGGCAGCCAATCAATGATTCTCTCTCATCATTGATGTTTCTATCTCCTTCTCCCTTCCTCTCTGAAATCAATAAGTAATTTTTTTAAAAAAAGAACTCTTCCATACATTTCCAGGCTATTATTCATGGTTAAAATTATTGATGAGTATATACTACACTTTTAATGGTTTAAAAATGGAACTGTTCCAAAGTTCTTCAACTAACCTGTGTATCTTACAATTAAATAAGTGCCAATTTGTAATAATAACTATTGTATTCATTCATCAATCATTAAGTATTGATAATTTGGTACTACCTTAGGTACTGTGTAGAATAGAAATGAGCAAAATTTAGACCTAACAGTATTAAAACTATTTAACCTTTTAAAGACATATTTGACAATAATGAAATTGATAAAAAATGATTCTGTAATTTTAGGGACTGCCACCCCTCCATTAACTATCTGGTCAGAAGACTGATATGGAACTCCACCAAAGGGGCCCAGGGCGGTCGTGAGCACAGAGACCAATGTGCGATATGTCCAAATCTCTGAAAATTATCTTTGGGGTTTTATTATAAAGATACTTCAGCCCATACTAGTAAGAGCCCCTTCAAAGACATTGTCCTTTCAACTACCCAAATACTGAAAATATACATTTAAGTAATCATTTCATCCAGCTTCTCTCTAACATTATAATACCCTGCCCAGCCCAAACTGTTGCCCAGCTTTTTCCTGGTCTTTCCTGACCTGAAACAATCTCCGTTACAACTATAGGGACAAAACAAAAGGCCTAATGGGACACGCCAGCGTTCCTAACCAATCGTCACTGGAGCCTCAAACTCCTTCCTCACCGCTCAGGAGAAACCAAAGAACTTATGAGTTTTCAGGTTTTCTGTGCTCACTGGCATCTGGTCTGTTTTGATTCATATAACAAGCCTCTATTGGGGACCAGAAGGATTCCTGAAAAATGAGAGCCAGCAGCAGGAAATACCGTGGGCCTCTTGTCTGGTCCGAGCCAACCGCCTCAGACAGAGTGACGAACCTGCAGGGTCTTGCTTAGCCCAAGGCTGCCAGTGGGCCATGCTCTTCAACCAGTTGTTTCTGTGACTTTTCTAGGATGATTTTTACAACCAGTCAACTCCGCTCTGATCTTTAATGGCTTAAATTATATTTTCCACCATTTCTGGTACAGAGGCTTTTCCATAGGGATGAATCCCCTGAGCTACGTAGGTTCTCCAAGATTTCTGTTTGTGTTTTGGCATGCAATACAGAAACATATTTCCTTGAAGGGAACGTTAGTATTTGAAGTGAAATGATCAGTGTATGCCATCTGGGAAGCTGACGCTGTTCTCCCCAGTGTGACAAACCAATAAAAGCGGACTAAAGCTTCCCAGAAATAGAGACATTTTACATCTACAGATAAAGGCACCTTATACGTGCATGCATGGACACACATATCCTACACACATGCCTTATACACACATATACACACCTACACAAACACATCCCTCTATACACACGCACCCTACACAATCATGCACACATCCTACACACATACATATGCACACCCTACACAAACACACACACACACCCTACACAAATCCCCTACACACACACACATTTTTCTCACCTACTCCAAAAAAGTCCTACATATGAAATGTTGGATACTTCTCATCTCTGCAAATCTTTTTCCCAGTTGGATTTAGAGGCCTCGCTTCATGGGGAAAATTCTGACAGCCCCTGAAATTTATCTTGAAGCAAAGTATAAGGAAGGACACAAATGCCCAAGAAGTCGAGAGGTTTAAAAGTTTAAAGAAGGCCCAAGTTTGTTAGTTGGTTGTTAGTAACGTTATCTCATCAATACACAATGAGATTAACCTGGATTTATCACTGTATTGTTTAATACACATGTATCATATGTGTGTGTGAGTTGTATCCAGTATTACAAAGATGGGCTTACCAGAACACACAGAATCTCCCTAATTATCAAGTACTCTGACATTGTTTAGCCTATAGACATACAGTATATAAACTTTCTCACATACATCTTAGATGACATTAGATCCAACTGTAAAGAGAAAACCTATCGGTACCAAAGTACGCATCTAGCTAAACCAGTTCTAAACCATCTCATGATTCATGATCTAAGCAGCATGACTAAAACTCAAGTCTTTCAAGCTTTCCTAAGTGGCTGGAAACCTCCCAAATACAGAGAAATAATTGACCCAGAATTCAGTGTTTCAATACATATAATTTTACCTAGCAACAGAGTCTGATACAAAGTGAGTGTTCAAATCTTACTAAACTTCAACGTACTGGGTTCAAATTCCATACCCTGCATGCAGCCTGTATCTGAAAGCAGCCCCGTGCCTCTTCCTGGTTCTGCTCCACACCAAAGTGCCTACTGAACGCACACTGTACCAAGGCAGGAAACAGCTCCCACGATTTGTCCCATTTCTTATACATTTTCATAGCTTCCGTTACCTTACTCCCAACTAAAATTCCTATGAGCTGGGCAAAGAAAACACCACCATTTCAGTCCCAACTGAAAGAGGTAGAGAAAGCAATAAATAGACAAGACAGATTAGAACACAGTTCAAGATCATCAAAAAACTCACTCGATTCCTTGGTGGTGAGTGGTGGTGGTGATAATGATTATAGTGGTAGTGATAATGATGATTATGATGACGGTGGTGATGGTGATAATGGTGGTGGTAGTGATGATGGTAAGAATGATGATGGTGGTGGTTGGTGATAATGATGGTGGTGGTGATGCTGGTGATGGTGATAAATGGTGATGCTGGTGGTGATGGTGATAAATGGTGATGATGGTGGTGGTGGTAGTGATGATGGTCATAACAACAGTGATGATGATGTCCTAGACAACTGTAGCTACTCTGGAGCTTCAGAAGTCATGAGAGTTGGGTTCTGGATCCACCCCTGATTTCACCTCCCTCTATAATCCTGGAAAAACTACTATCTACTGCCCCCATGTGTAAAGGGGAATTACATTCACCAAGTTCCTGAATTTGTCTCATTTCCTCTAGAGACTACTACCAAAGAGGTTATGACATAGGAGAAAGCACATGCCCTGCTCCAGGAAAGAGATACCTGAGTCACTGCAGGCAGATGACTAGCTCCCTGTGATGTTTTGGGAAGAAAGGTATAATTTACCTGAAGGTAATTTTATATGACGGGAAACCTTTATACATTACATAGAAGTTAAAGGGACCCCTGACCTGTTCTTCTTGGCTATGTTCTTTATTAGCAACTTAGTATTAACTAAAACAACACATCCATCAGCACCCTCTCAGGAAGAGATGCCTATCCTTGGGTGTTAAAGAGCCCAGTAAGCAGAGGAGCTGCAGACATGGTGCCTAAGAGGAATCTGAGGTCAGCCAGCAGCAGCTGCCAATTATCCAAAAACGGACTGCTTTTGGAGCATTATTTCAAACATGAATAAATGTTTAGGTCTTTTGTTTTCTTAAACTCTGCAAAGAAATGAAATGAACAGAATGCAAAAGAATCTCAGAAATTGTAAAAATCTATATTTTAAAAATCTTATTTGTTTAAAACAAAAAAAATTTTAAGACTTTTAATAATTCAATAATTACTTGGGGTGGTGAACACACAATACAATACACAAACAAGGTATTATGGAATTGTACACCTGAAACCTATATAATTTTATTAAACAATATTACCCCAATAAATTCAATTAAAAACCACAATTCAATAATTAACAATGTATAATTATGAAAATGTAACAGATTATATCATTAGTCAAGCTGTCCCAAAAAAGCACACAGTTCATTAATCAATCATGTTAAGTTTCTTGATGTAGATTTTATGCCACACAGGTGGGCTGGTGTCTGCCTGAGGTCACAACACAGGCATAACCCCCAACCCATCAGCCTGAACAGGGAAGGTCATTTCAGGGGGTTGTAGCACAGGATTCACCCAATAAATGCCTGTGTGGAAATATGTCCATTCTCTAGCTGCAGTGGTGCCTCACCTTAGAATCACCAAACTCCAGTGCAGCCCATGCTTCCTGTGTGCCTCCTGTGCACTTGGGCAGGGCATGGCCTGCCTTAAAGAACTGAGTGAAGACATGTTAAGCACAGCAAGGCAATCCCACACCTCATCCTTCTCAATTCAAGATCCTGGCATGGGTATCCCACACTGCCTCTCCAAGAAAACAATCACCATGGGGGCTTGCAGGGCCCACAGCCTCAGCTCTTAAATGCTGGTTGCATCCCCTCTTGGAATCATGCCCCATACTGTGAGGGCCCAGGTCATGCAGGGAGCGTGGATGGAGGAGAACAGGCAGACAGCCCAGCTGAGCTCCCAGCTGTAAGCTAGCATACTCTAGCCCTGGGAGTGAGCCCCCAGACAGGGCAGCCTGCTGAGCCTCCAGATGACCCCAGATGATCCCAGAGACACCACTTGGAGCAGAACAATCACCTGATTTGCCAAATAAACCCAGAGAATCATGAAAGATAATAAATGGTCATAGTCTTCAGCCTAAGTTTGTTAATACAGCAAGAGGTAACTGAAACAAGAGTAACAGCT
>NW_006289713.1:3137157-3144368 GCF_000327345.1 Myotis davidii
TTTTGGTATCTGCAACTTACTATCAAATAGTTTAAAACACAACAAACATCCATACATCCAGACTTACTTATACAAATGTATGGATTTCTGGTTGTTTATACTTTTATATAATTGAATCAGGACTCATTCATGACTGGTTCTAATTCAGGCAGATTTAGAACTAGAATCCTCTGTATTTCAATGCCAATGTCAATTAATGTCTTCAATTTTTATGGACATGGTAACTTCTTGTTCAACCATCATTCCCACTTACATGACTATGTGGAGACAAACCACTTACTCAGTTTCACTGGCAACTCAAGTGCTCAAAGCAATCAAGAGTAACAATCACAAAGGCAGTGGATATACTAAATGCAAAGTGCCTTGTCCATGTTTAGCTGCACTTACCCAGTTGATCTTGCCGGAAATATCTCAATTAACCCAGAGAGGATTCACATCCTTGTTAATGTGACTGAAATGCTCAGCTGGCCTACATGCCCATTCTCTCCTAAAAAAATGTTCTTAATTTGAGTATTACATGATGCTCTAATTAAAACAACACATTTCCTATGCCTTATGCAATCTAAACCCCAAGAAAACAATTATCTTTAAAAAGAGGAAGAAAGTAAAATATTTTTGTTTCAGATCACTTAAATGAGTTACAGAAGATGTCTGGTTTTGATATGAAGTCATGTGGCTGGGAGCTTCATGTCACCAAGTGTGACCTCAGAGCACTCCAGCTTCCTCTGTGGTGCCAAAGTCAGGCCCCTGTCCTATGCTGACTCCACAAAGCCTCCCGCAGAGCAGGGCACACCTCACAGTTTCAGAACCACCTTCTCCCTCACCTGTCACACAAATGTAAACTTTAATACCTTATACTGAGGATATTTTTATAATAAATGTCCTTTCTTTTTGGCCACTTCTTTCTTCCACTACTCCAATTTAACCTAATTTCTCCACTTCCATGTTTAAATTTATAATTGCAATGCAATCTCCTAAACTAAACCAGATTTTTTTTTGTTGTTTCTCCAAATGATTAGATACTTCCATAAAATTATTTTGAGTTGGCCAAGTGTTCAATCACATCAAATTAATCAGAACCAAACCATGAACCTCTTGCTATTTAAACTGAGTATCTGAACATTCCCTATAAGAACTTGGGAATTTTCACCATTTAAATGGAAAAATTCACCATTTAAATGGAAAAACTGCTATAACAAGCTCGCAGTCAACTGTTGGAGGTGCACATGATTTCTGAGAGGCTGGCCTGCACTGCTGAATAATCACATCTGAACTTGCCCCATCATCTTTGCTCTCATGGTTTTAAAGTATCACCCGTCAGCTTCCACGCACCTTCCTGAGGATTAACCTCCTAACCCACAGTTTGCTGCTGCCAGCACCTAGGACACTGCTAATTACGACCAAATTTGGATAATAGCTTTGATATTATTTAATTACAGGACACAGTCCTAGCCATGTAAGTAGGAAGTATATTTACATACAACATTTTAGTGTATTACTGCAAGTGCACAACACACACGAGCAATGAATTTGTGAAGCCAGTCACTGGTGCTTTAAAAGGCTCTGAATTAAGCAGAAATGCTCTCAGGATGTAACATAGTTGTGAGAGTGTTTTAGTGATATCTAGGGAAAGGTGGGAGTTTGGGATAGGCTGGAATGCACTGTTCCCATTTAGAACATCAGAGTAGAAATCCCCCACGCACCGAAGCCTTGCTGTCCAGCGCGTTTCCGGAAGAGCAGGGATCTGAGGAGTGAGGGTGCCTGGCTGGGGCCAAACTCTGACTCACAGCCACGAGTGCTCTTCTCTGAGCCTAAAAAGGGCTCCCAGAACAGAACACACACTATACTTTATTTCACCAGACCCCACCACACGTAGGCTTTGCTGTAGAGGTGGCGTTACCTGTCCCACAGTGAGGTGGGCCGAGTTCAGAGTGTGACTTGAGCGACCTCAGGCTCTGTGTGTCCTCCCACCCTACCCCTGAGGGGAATGCTGCCTATTCTCCTCTCCTCACCTGAAGAAGCTCTCTGGCAAACTGCAGGTGAGAGCACCAGGCCTGAGCTCACCTAACGAGTGAAGGAACCCACGCCAGGTCTGAGTGCTGAGCTGCTGTACTCTGTGGGGACTGTTTGTGGCAGGCCCCACTTTTGAGGCTCAAATCCAAATCTGAAAAGTTAAACGGGGTTTCAGAGATCCTCTTGGTTTTCCCAGGAAGAGTTCAACTTGGAAGTAACACTATCTATGTCCACCAAGCGCCTCAGGCTCCTGCCCTCCAGGAGGTAGGAGACACACACAACCATCAGCCCACACCACAGGCCCCTGCTTCCTAAACAGTTACTCATAGGAAAGGCACTCATTTCAGAAAACAAATGTTTCCTCTCTCCTCCATGAGATTTGCATTTTGCTTGAATCCTCACTTTCCCCTGAAGAACAGCCAGTGTCGTGAAGAACAGAACCATCAGGCTGGCCCACCACGGCAGGTGATGGGACTCCTGGACAGTGCAATGCACACCGATATGTGACCTACGTCTAGAATTCCTGGGCTATGACCAAAGGAGTTCCTGTGAAAGGACAGCAGCATGACTGTTACATGAACACAAGGCACAATTAATCAGAATTTAAGGGTTGCTCCCAAAACATATTTTTAACCTCATCATTCTTCATCAGTACTCAAAACTGAGCCAGATTCTATTCATTTAAAAGTGTTTTTAAAATGTCTTGCCAAGGTTAAAATGCCCACATAACTTTACAAGTATTTTCTACGTACAAAGGAGCAAGGCCGAGAAGACCTGGTCACCAAAGTTAGCCAGAACTGAATGTTGTGCCTTGACCTTCCAAGCAACTGGACTGAGGAGTGTTCTAGTCACGTTTGACCAAACTCCACTTCCTGAATCAGGGAAAGGAACTCAGGCACTGAAAAACATGCACAGGCTGCCGTGACCAAGATGTCCATTCCACCTAATGAGAGTTGTAGGAAGTGTGACTGCAGTTTTCTCCGAGGAATTAGAACAAACACCCCCAGCCTTTTCTGACCCCAGCAGGACCGAGTTACACGCCAGTCAGGTCCAAACCTTGGCAGTGCTATGAACCATAATCTGGGATTTTCAATAACACAAACATAATGCCTCACTCCATCTGAGATTCCACTTGCTGACTGTTCCCTAAGGTTACTAAAACATTTAACAAATAATTTTAATTCATTTAAAAAAGCTAAGTTCTAATCTAAGTTGCTTCACAGTGATGAGGCTCAGATGATCTGCTTTCTTTGAAAGGTTCATTCATGGCCATAATTTTAACAAGAAAAGGAACATTTCCCAATTAATGCTTTAAATATATAGTTTTCTAAAAAATGTCTCTAAAATCACACACACACACACACACACACACACACAAAGGATGTTCTCTGCCAGACTCAACATGCAGAATTTCGAAGGGTCACAGTCCAGTGACATCATTCAAGAACAAAACCACTCTTACCTATTTTGGGGGGCTTTTTTTAAAAAAATTCTCACCTAAGTATATTTTTCCATTCATTTTTTTAAATGTATTTTTTATTTATTTCAGAGAGAAAGGATGAGAAAGAGAGAGATAGAAGCATTAATGATAGAGAGAATCATTGATCGACTGCCTCCTATATGCCCCAAACTGGGGATCAAACCCAAAATCTGAGCATGTGTCCTGACCAGGAATCGAACCATGACCTCCTGGTTCATAGGTCAATGCTCAACCACTGAGCCATGCCATCTGGGCTCCATTGATTTTTAGAGAGAGTGGAAGGGAGGGGGTTAGGGTTAGGAGAGAGGAACATCAATTGGTTGCCTCCCGCACGCACCCTGACCTGAGTAGGGAATCGAACCTACAACCGAAGTACACTCCCTTGACTGGAAGTGAACTGGGGACCCTTCAGTCTGCAGGCTGATGCTCTATCCACTGAGCCAAACCAGCTAGGGCTAAATCTTACTTTTATAAGTGTGTAAAGTAAAAACTTATCTCTTCATAGTCTATTCATCATTCTCACACCCTGCCTGTGTGATCAGTTTCGGGGGGTTTGGATATATGCACCCACTCTCCCAGAGAGGTGGCCACGTAGACAATGAGCATCTATCAGGAGCCAACCAGATACCAGGCTGAGCACTGGTCAGCCTCTGTTTTTGGGGAAGGCGCATCTTCCTGAAGCAGGTCCCATTTCAGCATCGAATGAACAGAAGCAGAACAAAGTAAAGTCTGCCCAAGACGACACACTGACAGAGTGGCAGCACCGTGGAGAGACATGGCCCCCAGTTACAACTCTCCCACCAACTGGCTCTCTTCCAAACAACATCCCACCCCAAACAAGGGTCTCAGGAGGTAGCACCATGGGAGTGCACGGATATGCCAGTAGGCAAGAACCCTGAATAGGTGCTTCACCTCTCACCCTTCACCCCCATCACAGAGCTTACTAGGGGCAGGGGGGGCCTCCTACTATAACTTTCTCTGACAGAGAGCAAGTGGAAGATGCATTAGGTCCAACATGGCTGTAGGGCCCCATGGAGAAAGGCCTCTGTTTCTGGCAGAAGCTGGCTCAACATCCCTGGCTGCTCCCAGCAGGACCTCCCAGTACAGAGCTACTGCAGCTGACCCTCCAGGACAGGGCTCCTTCTCTCCCCTAACCTTCCCCACAAGGATGACTAAGTAAGAAAGGAGACAGTAGCATGCAGTAGTATAAGACGTCATCTACACTCCAATAGTATCTATGATCAGACTGGGGACAAGAGAAATCAGCACAGTTTGAATTCGTTTAATAATATGACTTTTAACAACAATAGCATCTGGAACAAAGTCATAAACACATGTGAACATCTGGAGAACCAGCCTCTGGCCCATGCATCTTTCTCCAAGGAGGTGCCTTTGTCCAGAACCCATGACCAGAATTACTAGTAGAGACAGTATCTTAATTTCAACCCTAACGAATTTGGCCATCTGGTTTCCTCGCAAAACAGTAGATGCGATGAAGGACGATGAATAATAGCTACTAGAAGATATATATGCATGGCCGAAAACTGAGGGACGAGAACAGGAAACACATGAACACACTCAGGGCCCAATGCTGCCTCGAACCTGCTCACAGACATGGCCATCCCTTGAAATGCGGCTTCCGACTACACCTCCAGTTCACCCCGGTCTGCAAGTTGGTCATCTTTCCAGATCCTTCTTTCCCATGTTTGGGAAGCAATGGACACTGCTGCCCTAAGCCCCAATGTCTGTAATGTACCAGGCATTCACATGCTCTCATTGGACCCATGGTGGACCTGCCAGGTGCCACACCCCTACATGGGACAAGAGCAGGATCTCTTGATAATTAGTTTGAAGAAAATATATGACTCCAAAAGGATGGTCCACTGTCAGAACCATATTACACGACTATGTAAATGTAGTATAATAAACACCATGCCACATGAAGACATCAGATCTCTCTCCTGGAAATGAAATTCACTGCAGACTTGACCATACAAATCCCACCAGCAGCAGCAGGGATCAGCACAGCACTCCTGCCAGGAAGTGCTTTCACAGAAGCTCTGCCCTCAGCAACACAAACAAGGGAGCGATACCCATCTTAGAAGCAGAAACGAGAAAGCCTGTGATAAACATGACCATATTATAGAAACAGAAGTGGGCAGGGGCTCGACAGCCCTGGCATCAGGAAGGAAGTATCCCTGCCAACAGCTCCTGAATGATGCTTAACTGTAAGGATTTTGAGTGTTGTTACTTAACCAGCCTGAAATTAAACAGCAGTTAGACCTACTGAGTAAGAATTTAACTTGAAGCTCATAAAATAGTGGATCTATGAACTCAAAAAGACATGTAATTTTGTGTATATGATGTCATTTTACATAATTTTTAAATTACATCAATACATAAATTTCTTTTTGCACTTCTATAATTCAGGAGGATTTTCTGTTCCCCAGAGTTGAGATAACTACTCAACACCTTTTGCCCCAAAAAACTTGCATGAGCTTGGTGTTGTCAGTCTCGAGTAAATGAAACGCCAGCACTTACACCAGGACTGGAAGCCTGGAGTAGCCCCTGGAGCATTACGGAGGGAAGATTCTGAGGCTGTGTCAGGCTAAAGGGGAAAGAGCCCTTGACACTCAGGGCCTACCCTCTTGTTGGCATGAGAGACCGGGGGAGGGGAAGGGAAAGTGGAGAGGCAGTCAAACAGAGAGTGAGACTGAGGTGATGGGGGGGGTGGGGGTGGGGGGAGAAGGTGAGAGATGGGACCACAGGGCTCCTGCCTTCTGCACTGCTGTATGTCAGCCCTATCAGTGGCATCGAGTTGAGTGGGGTGTTTTGTGTCTGTGAAACCTCATTCTGTTTCACAAGTACTTGGTCAACTTAGAAAACAAAGTTGTTATGAGCAGGATAACTTAACAGGAACAAGAACTGGATAGATGATAAAATAACAAGGAAAGGATTAGCTAAACAGATGTTTAACAGAAATAGGCAGCTTCTTATGAACACGTACTGTTTATTTAAATCAGGAAGCAGAGTTTCTTTAGAAAAGAAAAAGGTGTTGGGTTTTCTTAGTCACCATCGGCATCAGTTTTGCCTTTATTTAAGTTCTGTCTTTAACTGGAGGTCGCACAAAAGTGACCAACAATGAGAATCAGGTGGAGATTTTCTAGGCAAAAAAATACAGGTGACTAATTAAATTATTATTTACTAGTGGCCCGGTGCATAAAATTCATGCATGGAGGAGGGGGAGGTTCCCTCAGCCCAGCCTGCGCCTTCCCACAATCTGGGACCACTGGCTCTTAACCGCTCACCTGTCTGCCTGCCTGATAGCCCCTAACTGCCTCTGCCTGCCTGCCTTATTGCCCCTAACCCCTTCTGCCTGCCTGATCACCCCCTAACTGCCTCTGCCTTCCTACTTGATTACCCCTAACTGCCCTTCCCTGCTGGCCTGATCTCGCCCCCAAATGCCTGTGCCTGCCTGATCACCCCTAACTGCCCTCCCCTGCCAGCCTGATCGCCCCTAACTGCCTCTACCTCGGCTCCCACCACCATGGCTTTGTCTGGAAGGAAGTCAGTCAACCCAGTCTAGTTACATATTACCCTTTTATTAGTATTATAGATAGATTGATTATATAGGATAGGATTGCTTAAATGGGGGGGGGGGGCTTTTTCAGAAGGAGGAGATGCTTTTGGCAGACAAAAAAAAATAATCCCACTTTTA
>NW_006289713.1:3144540-3174103 GCF_000327345.1 Myotis davidii
CACTGGTTTCTATGCCAGTCAGTGTCAGAAGCTCCACCTATGAGGCAGCCATTGGCTCCTCACAGTTCACCCAGATTTGGTTCTGAGTGGTCTGTTTCTATGCCAGTCAGTGTCTCTGGGCCTATCTCCGGGCCTGATCAGAGAGGCGGTGCTCATCAGCAGCCCCCGGAGAGGCCCGGAGAGAAAGAGAGGTGTGGCTGCTGGCGAAGCCCAGGGAGAGGGGGAGAGGGGGGCGGTGCAGAGAGAGAGAGAGGCAACAGCTGATCACCAGCTATCACGGAGGCTGTGGATCAGACCCTGCCTCTCTCTCTGGGCCTGATCTGCAGCCCCCTCAGCAGTCAGTGCTGGGTCGCTACGGCAACCCAGCACTGACTGTAGGACTGACTTCCAGTGTTCATCAAGCCTTCGGTCAGTCGTTACAGACCCTGGGTTTTTATATATATGAATGTGACACAGAAAGTGATCAGTGCAGTAGTTCTACTTATTTTGTAGTAAGGTTGCTAAGAGAAAGAGTCAGTGGGAACTCGGAGGCAGATAGGCTGGAACAGACATAAATCCACAGTAAATACCTGCTCGTGTGAACAGGCCGATGAGGCATGGACAGGAACTTAGGAGAGGCAGCAGCACTTGGTGAGTGTGTAGAATGGAAAAGCGCAGAAAACGCTCTTGTTTGGGGAAGCTGCAGAAGGTGGCTCTTCGGATGTGAACTTTAGGAGCCTTCCTGAGCTAACAATCATGAAGAGAGCTCATGTGCCTGCTATACCTATCCACAAAGCTGGGTTCTCTGCCTTCAAGATGTATTTGGAATGGTGCTGCCTGATTAAACACAATGACAGGATAGTAACATAATATAAAAACCTGATTATATTTCAAAATCTCTAGTGGAATTTTGCTCAGGCATAGAGACAGAAACAACAGGGAGATCAAGATCAACAGACTTGCCGTAACCGGTTTGGCTCAGTGGATAGAGCATCAGCCTGTGGACTGAAAGGTCCCAGGTTCGATTCCAGTCAAGGGCATGTACCTTGGTTGCGGGCACATCCCCAGTGGGAGGTGTGCAGGAGGCAGCTGATCGATGTTTCTCTCTCACCAATGTTTCTGACTCTCTATCCCTCTCCCTTCCTCTCGGTAAAAAATCAATAAAATATATTTTTTTAAAAAAAGATCAACAGACTTACTTTTCTCATCAATTAAAGTTCAGGCTATATCTTAATTAGGATCAAATTTCCCTCCCAGTATGAATACAAACCATTAAATTGTCAAAAACAAAGAGAAACTACTGATAGTGACCTGTACTTTCTTACCCCACCCCGACATCTCTGGCCTGACCAAGAGAAACATCACATTGAAGCTGCTGAGAACCAATTCTACTGTGCCTGGCCCACAACTTTATCACCAAGGCAACTCAGAGGAACTGTGGATTTTAATTTTTCATTTCTTTGGCTTTTTGGCTCTTTTCCATGGAAGCTGTTATAGTTATATGTTAATACTGCTTCAGGACACTGATTAAAACCTCATGTGTATGTTCAAGAAGAAATTTTCAAACCAAGAAACTCCAATTTAAATAAGTGCAATTCTCCCAAGGCCCTCTGAGGGTTCAAGAGAAAATCCAAGGTCTATAACTATCCTTTCATTTCCTAGTCTAGCAACACATGCTCTTCACGACCGGCTCATGGCAGACATCAGGCACTCATGGTGACAATGGGAAAACAGGTGTTTCAAAGGGGAGCACTGCACTTGGTTTTGAGAATAACAAGTATTATTATCTTGAAGTAAATGAGTTCTGTGTTTATGGTTCATGTTTTATAAAAAAAGGAAGATCATCCAGAATTCTGTCATAATTATTCAAAGGTTGCAAACATCACTTTAATAAAAACTCTTCAAAAGAACATGAAAAATTTATACATATATATCAATCACTGATTTCAGAGAGGTGGGAAGAGGGAGAGAGAGACAGAAATATCAATGATGAGAGAGAATCATTGATTGGCCACCTCCTGCACACCCCCTACTAGAGATGGAGCCTGCAACCTAAGCATGTGCCCTGACCAGAAATCAAACCATGACTTCCTGGTTCATAGATGGACGCTCAACCACTGAGCCATGCCAGCTGGGCAAGGACATGAAAATTTTAATCCCCCGAATTCACCAGCAATTTCACTAGATCTTAGAAAGCAAATCACTCCCTAGAAACCCTCACAGTTGGCACACTTCTCTTTGTGAAAACAATTCGTATCAAATGTATTCAATGATGGTCTCCGTTACTTTTGTCCAAGATTAGAAAAATTCCAGCAGTAGCTGGAGTTTGACAGCAATATCCATGAACAAAACCTACCTTGTTTTATTCTACAGCTACTGTACAAACACAGTGATCAACAACATTTATGTCAATTTACAGAAAACAGTTATAAACAGATGTGGAGTTTCATTTACAATTCTAAGAGCTACCTGAAACTCCACAAAGAGGCAGATGCAGCCCAGAGTCCTGCAGTCAATGTGTCCCCATCGGATGTCCTTAGCCACCAAGTAAAGCCAGTATTTCCCTGAGGCTAATGCAGCTCCGCCCTCTGGCTCCCCACTCCTCCATCCCTCCCTGTGGCAATGCAGTGTCTGGGGATCTACTACAGCAAGCAGCATGGAGTGAAGGCAGGTTAGCACTTACCTGCCCATCCTGTCCCACATGGTGTATCTGTAGATTGCCCTGCAAAATGGATGAAAAAAAAGAGAGATCAAGAATAAAAATGACTTCAAGACATAGCGGCAAAAACTTCCCCATGCCATTCGTGAGTAACCAGCAAAACCATGAACACCAAGTCTACAAAAACTCAACCCTTGTAGAAATAAGCGCTCAAAACAAAATATTTAAGCTGAGTTTACAGGTTACTATTTTTTCTTATAAAAAATAACAAACTAAAAACAAAACATTTTCACCCCTCCCTCGACTGCAAATGCAATTTTCTTCTAACTTTTATTTTGAGACAAGTTTAGATTCACAAGAAGAATCAAAAGTGGTATAGCAAGAAGTCCCTGTACCCATCACCCAGGTTCCCCCATGGAGACATCTTACATAAGAATAGTGCATTATCACAAACACGAAATTGGCAGGACACAATACAATTAACCAGACCACAGGCCTACTGGGATCTCACCAGTTGGAAATTCATTTTCACTTGTTTTTTAAAAAAAGTAATTGATTTAAGTTTGATAGGTTCTGCTAAATGTCTCTTTGCAGACATCCTTATTTTGACAAAATAATTATTTTTAAATGAACAAGGTAAAACTTTATTGTGATAAGACAATTGTATATTGTAACCTATTACAAAGTAATCATTAATATTATCAACAATGTCTTCTAATTCATTGCATTCAATTCCTAATGGAAACAAAAAAAAATACTGGATTATTTAGACAAGAGGGATTCAGCTATGAAAACTGAAAAAGGGGATAAAATCGGTTTCAAAAGTTTAAATTCAAGAATTAGTCTTATGCCCAGCCCTGGTGGCTCAGTGGTTGAGCATGGACCTATGAACCAGGAGGTCTCGATTTGATTCCTGGTCAGGGCATACGCACAGGTTGCGGGCTCAATTCCCAGTGTGGGGCATGCAAGAGGCAGCAGATCCATGATTTTCTCTCATCATTGATGTTTCTATATCTCCCTCTCCCTTCCTCTCTGAAATTAATAAAAATGTATATTTTTAAAAAATACTGATTCTTTTAGCAAAAATAATATTAAAATGTATGTTGATTATTTCCTTTTACTATTATATCAATTTTCCTTCTTTTCAAATGACTTACCAGCAAATTAAGCATTCTGACTAAGTGTACGCGCCTTCTAGATTGACACTTCTTAATTGTCGTTTGGCCATCCCTTGTCTGTGTCTTTAAAAATTAAGCCTCCCTGCCCTTCAACAGGACACCCCACTTAGTCTGCAGGTTTCCTGCACCACTCTGCACATTTCCCGAGGAACCCACATTAGGGTGAGCCAGCAGACTCTCTAATCACCATCCAGCTCTTTAACTCTGATAGGCCTCTCAAGGCCATCTCCAAGTTCACTGCCTGCTGCTCTCCTTCCCCTGCCACAGCTTCAGCCACACCAACGTGCTTTCTCTCACTCCCTCGTTTGGACACATGACGATTACTGAATTAATTACTCCTATGAATGAATCAATCCCCTCCTTTGACCAGGTATTTACTGCTCTTCTCATAGGAATTCATTCAGCCATGTATCCCTATTCTTCCCTCAGAACCCCTGCTTATCTCTTCCCTTTGCAGGCTGGGCCCACGGACAAATCTTCGGGGACCAAATGAAAGAATTTCCCTTAGAAAGCATCCCAGAGCCCCTCTGTTCTCTGCACCAGCGAGTGCTCGTCACTTCCGGCCCTCCTAGCACACTCATCTCAGTGCACTGTGGGGAGACACTACCTCACATTTTCACACAGCAACCTGCACAGACTGGGAGCTCAGCAAATGCCTCACACACGAGTCAGTAAGCAAATTACCACCACCTCCACCTCAGCCCCTGGGTTCTGGAAACTGAAAAGTCAAAGGGGCACGAATGCCTTATCTAGTTAAGGAAAGCAGCCTAGCATGCCACTAGAATGTGAGCAGAAGTGTCCACAAAGCAGCTCTGAAAAGCCATTAGGCACCATTAAACTAGTCAAATGCTTCCCTCGAAAGGTTCTCCTGAAAGGCTCTTTGACAAGTTAGCACTTGCACAGTCGCTGCTGGATCTGTACCTGCTTTCGCCGTTGGTGTGTGAGGAAACCCGACACCATGTAACAACACACCACAGTGCAGGTCTGCACAAAGCTGGTACTATCTTCCCAGCCTAGAAATAAGTATGTTTTTAGCTCCCAGTCCATGCTGCCAGGGGCACGCCGTTCCACACCATGCTTGGCCAGCAGAGCGAGTGTGCACTGCTCGGCAGCCACAGGCAAAGTCAGAGGAAGACAAGTACACTGAGTCTACTGATGCTCTCTTGTGCTGTAGGAAACGATCGTCAGTGTTCCCCTAACAGGCAGCCAACAACCACCCATGCCCTGGACAAGAAGGCTAGAAAGACAAGGTCCCCCCTGAGGGGCTCAGAGAATATCAGCGCCGCTCAGAGAATATCAGCGGCCTGTGGACTGAAGCTCACCTTCCAATAACACAGATGGTCTACCTGACCTTCACACACTGACCCCCTATAGCAGCTGATACACATATGCAACAGCACTTGTGCAGCTGGGATGGACTCCCTACATTCTGTTTTTATTATGGATTAGAATTAATGAAAAGCAGAACACCACCAGTGATTAGAAGCCTGGATCTCATGAACTTAAGGCAGCTGAGGCAATCCTAGGAGTGGCAGGAATGGGAAAAGCCATGAAAAGATGCACTGAAAGCTCACAGGACGTACACATGCAGTCTCACCAGTTCCCAATCAACCCACAACGTGGCACTGGTCTTCCAGAGACAGAGCCCAGTCTCATGAAGGTGAGGAGAACCTGTGAGGTCATGTCACAGGAGCAGGGCCCCACCTCCTGCTCTTCCCACTCTCCAAGCCGGGGAACTCCCTGGGGCAGGAGAGCAGGACCACAGCCATGCTGGGAATTAGATCTGCATCTCAGATGGGAAGACAGGAAAGCAGGATGGGCAGGGAGAAAAAGGGTATTCGGAGGTCAGCTCCAGCCAGAAGCAAAAACTGGATATAGCAAGTGTTGACAAAGAAAACTAGACTGCCCATATAAACCCGCAGTGCAGCAAAGGCAGGAAGACAGGCAGGGCCAGTTTGTGCCCAAGGAAATGAGAGTCGGATGGTCAATGCTGGACGTTGTGTTGTCTGGGGATTCCCAGTTGTCTGCCCCATCTGACAAAGATCAGAATGCAGAAAGGCCACAGGCAGTGCTGGTGGCCACGACTCACCTCGCTGTCCTGCGTGATCTGCACCTGCTCCCCTTGAGGCACCTGAGCAATGTGGAGGTGACCCTGTGGGATCCGCAGCGAAAGAAGACAACAAGAAGCATCAGAAGAAAATCAAAACCAGAGGAAACAAAAAACATTTTCTGAAATTTTTGTTCTTAACTATCTGCTCACGATTCAAAAAAAGACAACTAAATCCTGAATAGTGTAATATAATATGTACATAGTATTAGCTACTTAATAGCCTCTTGAAATTAAACTGTTAGTATATAACACATACAGAACATTTTGCAGTAATTCTTAAAGGAGCAATGGAGCCTAGGAAAATTCTGTTAAGTCTTTAAATTTGCTTAAACTGAACAAGCAAATTTCAGAATATGAAGAACATATACAAAAAAAAATAGAAACAGAAATTTCTAGAAAATTAGAATTATCTTTAAAAAAAAATCATACTATTAACTCAGAGTGATCAGAAACTTTGTGTGCCCTAATCGATTTGGCTCAGTGGATAGAGCGTCGGCCTGTGGACTGAAGGGTCCCAGGTTCAATTCCAGCCAAGGGCACATGCCCAGGTTGCAGGCTCAATCCCCAGTGCAGGGACATGCAGGAGGCAGCCAATCAGTGATTCTCTTTCATCATTGATGTTTCTATCTCTCCCTCTCCCTTCCTCTCTGAAATCAATAAAAATATTTAAAAAAAGAAAGACACTTTGTGGAACTACCCGGAAGGGTCTCCCAGAGATCTGGGAGCCTGGCATGGCTACAGAGCAGTGTGGGATTGTGGGGAGGGAACTTGTACATGTGCATCTACATCAAAAACAGGTCAGTCAATATTTTTTAAATTAAAAAAACACATGACTATTTAAACAGCTGGAATAGACACTAATAAATAAATCAAAACATCCAACTATACAATGCATTTATGTTTGTAGAAACAGGCAGATAAGTAGTTCCAATAAATCTTAACTTTGCTCAGTGATACTGCTCAGTGATATGAATACCCATGATTGTATTTAAAAATTCTATCTTGCCCTGGCCAATTTGGCTCAGTGGATAGAGTGTCGGCCTGTAGAATGAAGGGTCCCAGGTTCCATTCCGGTCAAGAGCACATGCCCAGGTTGCGGGCTCAATCCCCAGTAGGGAGCGTTGATGTTTCTATCTCTCTCTCCCTCTTCTTTCCTTTCTGAATTCAATAAAAATATATTTTTTAAATAAAATTCTATCTTAATAAAAATGAATATTAAGCTACTGTAGAAATTTCTATTGATTTCCTTTTACTATGTCTATGTGAACCCTGTGTCCAAGTTATTCTGAAATTCTTTCACAAAACTTTCTAAAGAGTAACTGCTTTTGTGACTGTCAATTAAACAAAGAATTCACTTCTTTTAACTGCTTCAACTCCTTTGGAAGAAGAAAAACTTCATTAAAAGTCCTCATCAATACTTTCTGGAAGCGCACCCCTTTCCAGGCAGTGTAACATCAAACTGAGACAGGTGACATCAAACTGAGGTCACCCTTGGATGGGATAGGGGTTCCAGGAGAAAGCCCTGGTGATGCAGATGTACAAAAAGAGTCTAGGTGTGACTTACACATCAACACAATCTCAGGGGCACACTGAAAACATCCCATTCTCTAGCAAAGTTCCTGCCCCCCACACCTTGGCTACAGGACCCACACAGAGCAACAAGGCTAAGTGAACTCACCGCTGAGCTAACTGCCCACACAAGCTCAACCCAAGTCCCACTAGCCAAAGGAAATGCTACACAATAACTAAGGTGACCAGCTTTTTCATTGACCCTAGAAGAAAATTACTTTTTCTTCCCCCAGTAAAAGGGCACTTGTGTTTCCAAAGTGAGAAAATATCTATGACACCTCCCAGGAGGACAGGCAGCAGCATGCACCCTTAGAGCTGACAGTGACCAGCGGGTGCAGTACAGCCATGAAGGGCCCTCGACAATGTCAGGGTCACCCAGTAATGACCTTCCTTTTGAAATGTAAGAGTTCGCACCCTAATTACTTCTACTTTAACATGCACTTTTAACCTCATCCCAAACTATCCATGTGATCCAGAAACACAGGGAGAACTGGTCTTGGTTTTCCTAATCCCTGCCACACCCTCCCTTCCAGTTCATTCATGGAGACAGGCTAGTAGAAAGGTACATACTACTTGGACCTGTCCATCCTCTCCAATCTGGTGGATCTGGACCTGTTGGGCGTTGGCCAGGGCATAGTGCAGGGCCTGCGGCTGGGGCTGTGGTATCTCACTGGCGGGTGGTGGCGTGCTCATCAGGCTCTCTGTGGGAAAACAGACGGCTCAGCATCAACCCAGGAGACAAGCATAGGTACACACATCCAGGCTGCCTTCTCTTCCCCAACCCCAAACCCAAACTCCCACAGAAGAGGGAAATTCTTCATTCTGAAATCCAAGTCAACATGCCCCAACAGAGAGCATGGCATTTTGTAGAGCTTATCAGTAATTAGGGTTAGATAAGAAAGATTTCTGACCTGTAGATAGAAGGAATCTAAAGAACTGACTATTCACCAATAGACAATTCACATCTACTTATTTAAATGAAGTTTCTCAGGATATATACTGACAAAATGAAAAATGTAAAAAAAGTAGATATTAAACTCTGTTTTAAATCAGCAATAAGTAGTATTTGTCCTTGGAGAATGAAACTAACTAAAGAAAAAAGCTCCACTCACTTATTTAAAGATACACCTCTAATAAAATTTTACTTTCTATATTTAATCCCAAATGATGTTTGTTTTGATAATGTGTATTAATTTTAACTGTAAAATCTCAATCAGAGAAATTTTCTTAAGTACTTTTACTAGAGAAAAGCTTTTCATGTATTTTTTAAATAATTTAATGATGAACATCAAATTGACATGGTATATTGAGTCCCTGCATGTATGTTTTTTAAAGTAATATAGCAGCCCGACCGGTGTGGCTCAGTGGTTGAGCATCAACCTATGAACCAGGAGGTCAACACATGACCAGGGTTGGGGACTCGATCCCCAGTAGTGAGTGTGCAGGAGGCAGCTTATCAATGATTCTCATCACTGATGTTTCCCTCTCTGAAATCAATAAAAATAAATAAATAAGTTAGTAAGTAAGTAATACAGCAGTATGCCAGAAATTACATCCTTTTAAATTATTTCAAAGTATAATTAAAAATTTTAGGTGACAACATTTTAAAATGTCAACTTAAAAATATGCGAAGAAGAACACTTTTCCAAACTTCTTTAAGAGGGTAATGATCAAAACATTTAAAATCCACTCTCCCAGTTAATAAGAGCTATATAGCTAAACAGGTTCCTAAATAATTTCTGCTACAATGTTAATAAAAATCAACTGATTTTGCTGGTTTTCAAAAATATAATCAAAAGGAATGACAGTCCCCAGAGTTCCAAAAAACCATAGATAGCATTTGTGTGTATAATTGTTCCCAAACCTAAGATTCAAATTATTGAATTTACCATTTAATCAATAGCTCCCTATAATTATACAACATAAAGACCACTTTAAATTCATGTTTTGTAATTTATATAGATATCAAAGTCTAGTACAAAAACTTGCATTGGTGACTCTGTGATCAAAAACAGACCAAGATCTACGGCAAGTGACAGGAGACAAGCATGGTCGGATAGACCTGAGGCCAAGAGACAGTGCTGGTGCGGCTCTGGAGCACAGTGCCCATTGGAAGAGACTGAAACAGAAAGGACAGGCCACCCAATGGGCCTCCTCTCCTCCCCAGCCTGGATCTTCTCTATGTCCAATGGAAAACCAGCTGCAAGAGCTGGTTCCCTGCAACTCTAAAATATGGGGCACTAAATAGATGCCTACCTAAGGTCTTCATCTCACCAATGAGACCTGTGGGGGGAAAATGCTGAATTGTATTTTAAACAATAAAATGTAGCCATCTTAAAATCAAGCACATATAAAAATTTATACAGTATTGCTAGATAAGAGAGAGCAACTCAAATGTTTCAATAAATTCATTTTTTTTAAATGCTTTGAAACTAGTGGCTTTATGGTTCGTGTTCAAACTGGCAGTACTAACCTTGGCTCAGAATTTTATTTATAGCATTTATTTGGAAGTTCCTTTGATGTCAGCTGATAATTCAAAAGTAAGCAAGACACCCCAGATGGAACTACTACCAATAATATGATCCTGGTTTAGTTACATTTTACTGAATCATTTCTGTCACCAGAATAGCCTTACATGATCAGATTTGCTTTGTTAAGCTGAGTTTGCATAAAGAACGACAAAAATTCCAGAAGTCCCTTTAACCACCGGCTGAGTTTGCATAAAGAACAACGACAAAAATTCCAGAAGTCCCTTTAACCACCTATTTTTGCTTCACCTAGTTTTAGGCAAGTACGCAGTATATTAAAACAGAGAACAATTAAAACAACACAAATTTAAAAAGCAATGTGCTTTTCTTGAAGTTTGATTTTAAAACTTGAATGTGCTCTATGCTTCTCTCAAAACTAATTTGATTCCAGCGCTCACGAGGAGGAAGCCCCTGGCCTCTCCAAAACTGAGCAGGAAGGCGGCACTTGCCAGGGTTTATTAGTAGGAGCATGAGACTAAATATAATGGCTCAGAAAGACATTCTACATCCTCTCCAGACAAATAAACACCTGAAGGCAAGGGAATATAATTATGCTCATCTCTCTCCTGGGTTTTTTAAAAGCCCACCTTGAATGCCACCCTCCTCCTTACCCATCTGTGTTACTTCCTACTCCAAACACCTCGCACCGAGCAACATGGTACATAACTCGGCAGAGGGAGGAAGTAAAGGAGCTGCTCAGCACAGCGCATGGCATGTCC
The DNA here is from genome assembly GCF_000327345.1 of Myotis davidii. Classification (NCBI taxonomy): domain Eukaryota; kingdom Metazoa; phylum Chordata; class Mammalia; order Chiroptera; family Vespertilionidae; genus Myotis; species Myotis davidii. The sequence goes on from NW_006289713.1 coordinate 3,155,283, forward strand.
TGACTGAACCGTCCTTCGGCCTCAGCCCACACCGCATCAGTGGTGGTGGCCCTGGTCCACATGCCCTCTTCTATTGCCAGCAAGGGCCTCAGTGGGTCTGCTTGTGGCTCCGCACCGTCACAGAAGCAGCCATTTTCTAAATAACTTCAGCTGGCATGTGTGCACAGAGTTAAGGTTTGAATTGCTAGTATCCGAGGGCAGCTATAGATTCGGCAGGTAAGGGGCCTTATTCAGGACCACCCCCCAAGTCCTGCAACGCAAACTGCTCCAGGCTGCTTCCCTAAGCGTACCTGATGCACTGTACGAGGAGGAGGATGGCGTTCTCCGAGAGAAGCTCTTGACGGCCAGGCTCTGGCCTCGCTGTTTCCGCCGCCAGGCTGTCCGGCATTTGGAGTCGATGCTCTGTTTGATTCGGTACCAGTCAGATTCTGTGATTCCAAATTTATAAAAGAGGTGACCTGGAAGAAAACGTCCCAAATAAAAACACCATGAGGTGAAGGCCTTCCTTTTGGGTCCTGGCTGTTTGGGAGCAATTTGAACACAAAAATGTGATTGGGGCTGAGAGTCCCTCCGCTCCCCACTGCAGGCATGCTGGTTATATGTTATAAATTCTTTTCATTTATTTAAGTTTTAAATAACTCTGACTGGACCCACTCAAACAAGCTAGGTGGTGAGGCTCACAGGAGCTTCCCAGATGCTCCACAAACTTTTCTCTCTCCTCTAACTTCCTTAATGTCGACAATAAAATCAAAGATTCCAATAATTTTATCAAAACTGTTTTTCCAGACTCCATCTATGTTTATTTATGTCTTCCTGGCTGCCTCCCTCCCTTCTTTCAAGTCTTGGCTTGAATAGGACCTCAATTATCCTACCCTTAACCAGTCCCTTTGACCCTAAGGTTCCTCCCACCTCTCCTTCCGTCCTTGGTCTCTAACATTTTAGAGAATTTATATATTTATTGTGTTTACTCTTTGCTTCTCTCAGAGACACAGGGATCTTTGTTTTGTGTACCCATGTATGCCAAGAACCAAGACTATCTGAGCCCATACTAAATGCTTCAACACTCGATGACTAACTGGTGACTACAACTCTTCTTAAAACATCTCCATTGCAACTTGAGTCTGCATTTGGCTTGTGGAGCTCTCCATGTGTCTCCATCTGCCTCCCCATCAGAATGGAAACTCCCTAAGGGCGGAGGTGATTTTTTACTCCCTAGAGCAGTGGTCGCCTACCTTTAAGACCTCACAGACCACAGTGGTCCACAGATCACCAGTTGGCGACCACTGCCCTAGAGCCCCCACACCCAAATAGAACTGAACTGCTAGTCACAGAGGGTGCATGTAGCCTTGCAGTCCAGTAGTTTAGCCTGCACATAACAGAGCATATTACTGGCACCCACATTTGTTAACCTCTTACATCACAGATAGCTCTCAATATGTGACCGAATGACATTCAGAGACCCCCTTATCAACAAAGAGGAACCCAGTGACATGGGAGGCCATTGAGGAGTGGGTGGCAGATCGAGACCCTTCATTGCCAGCCCTGTCCACCTCTCACTAGACCATACCACCTCTTCTTTATGCTGAATCAACAGAAAGTAAGGTCATGAACGTGGGAACTACAAGAAATGCTTCAGAGCAGGGTGACCTCCTCTCTAGCTGGCTCATGCAACTTCACTGATTAATGGGAAAACAAATGGATGAAATTCAAAACTTGAATAATAAAAAGATTAAGCTAAAAAACATCCTGTTTCAACTACTAAGAGCATTAAGTTAGGGCCATCTACTAAGAATTAACTTGATGCACAATTCCTAAAATCTGTCCCTCTCAAGACCAAAATACTACAAATAATCAAAACAAAGGCAGTATGTGTTCTATTAAGTATCAAAAGTTTCTTTCATCTTGGAAAGACATTTCTGGAGTTTTTCTATGAGCATATGCTTAAGACATCTTTGACTCTAAATGTAATGAAAACCCAAATTTCTATAATCTAGATTAAAAAAATTGAGGGAAGGAGAGATAGGATTTATAGGATCTGAAAGAACAAAAACCTGAGGGAGTTTTAGCAGCACTGTAATCCTCATGCATAAAAGGAAATACATAAATGAAGCAGCATGAATCTTTGCTTTCTGATATTCAGGTCATCTCTAAAATAATCACAGAATCATTCATCAATACCTACTGAGGGATTGCTACTTGCCAGGTATGGCTTTAGGTGCAGGGGATGGCCTCACAAAGTTCCAGGCTAGTGACCAACATTAGTGACAACAAAAGCCAACCACTGCCGTAGTTGCAGAAGAAACAAACATTAGCTGTAGTTGTATAGTCACTGGAGAACTCAACTCCTGGCTGTAATTACAGGGGAATGCAACTATCAGAGATACAGTTATGTATCTACAGGAGAACCCAACTCCTGACTGTAGTTATAGGGGAGTGCAACTATCAAAACTAGAATTATGTAGCTACAGGAGATCCCAACTCCTAACTATAGTTGCATAGTTGCCCAACTACAACTGTGGTCTCCACGACAAGAAAAGAAACAGCAACCACACACAGTATCAAAATATCTTATCTACATGTATCTATATCTATCTATCTGTATCTATCCATCTATATCTATAGTTAAATCTATATCTATATGTAAAAGCCTAAATAACCATTATGGCAGAACGACCAGAATGACCAATTGACCAGTCGCTATGATGCGCACTGACGACCAGGGGGCAGATGCTCAATGCAGGACATCCCCCGAGGGGTCCCAGATTGCGAGAGAGCACAGGCAGGGCTGAGGGATGCCTGCCCTCCCTCCCCTCCGCAGTGCACAAATTTCATGTACCAGGCCTCTAATTAGGTTATATGCTGCAAGAGAACATTCTAGCACTAGCCGATTTGGCTCAGTGGATAGAGCATTGGCCTGCAGACTGAAGAGTCCCGGGTTCAATTCCAGTCAAGAACACATGCTTGGGTTGTGGGCTCGATCCCCAGTAGGGGGTGTGCAGGAGGCAGCCAGTCAATGATTCTCTCTCATCATTGATGTTTCTATTTCTCTCTCCCTCTCTGAAATCAATAAAAGTATATTTAAAAAAAGAGAGAAACATTCTACAAACCATCCTCCTGTTCTCACACCTTCACATTCAAGGAAAACCAACTGAATGCCTCAAGGGATAAATGAAATTATATACAATTTTAAAAACTTGTCAGGAACAAAAAATATATACAAGACACACAGATATATAAATATAAAAAATGAGCAAAAGCATGAACATATAAATTCAACTTTGTAAAACCCAATTTGCCAGTGAAAACCTGGCTTACATCCTTTGACAAAAAAAAATATACATCATGTAGTTATATATTATCCATTTTTTAATTCTCCTAAGACATCATATTACATAATTCCTTCCAAAAGCAACTTAAGACTCAAATGCATGGCAAATGCCACCCTGGTGACTGCCAAGAAAAACTAACTAATGAATCAGCAACACAAATGTTCCCCTGCTGAGAGCCCTAGGGGGAGCGACAGGGGATGGATCCAATGGGGCAGTGGAGTCAGCTCTGCCCTCAAGAACCCTTGGCCACCAGCAGGCAGCTCCAAGAAGGAGTCCTGATGGCAGAGGATGCAGCCCCCTGACCTCACGTACTGCTGGATGCTGCTGTTCTGACTTCTCCTATAGCATTCTTCATTTGAACTTAACTGGTACTTCACACTTGTAAAGCATTTTATCTCATAAGAAAACCTCATGAAATAAGAATGCCATTACCCTCACTTCAGTTACAAGCTGAATTATCAGTTAGGAGTGAGACCGGGCTTTAAAGTCAGGCCTCCCTTGGAAGTGCCCGGCTAGCTCAGTCGGTAGAGCATGAGACTCTTAAAGTCAGGCCTCCCAGCGCCCACCCACGTGGAGAAGAACCGGTCACAGCATAAACCCCAGGAGGGCTTCACTCTGTCCTTCAACAGCACCCAAGAGACCCCCTGGGGGGACACTCAGGGGACCAGGGAGAAGATGACATCAATCTCACGCCACAGGCTCTGCTCGTATGACTCCCCACCACTAGGCTATCATCTGGCTGCCCTGTGTAGGAGACACTGCTCAACTCTAAGGCCATTTCTGGTTCGCTGCTGACGGGTCCTTGCACAGGGTCCCTGGGGAGCTGCAGAGCCATCTCACCCGAGGGTGAGCCAAATAGCTCTCTCAGCATCTTTGTGGGAGAGCTGCTCAGCAGGCAAGCCCCCAGGCCGCCCCCAGAAAGACAGCCCCTGAGAGCTGGCCCATCTGCTTTGCTAACAAGATATCGGGCCACCTCCTGAAGATCTGAGAGTCCGTCACTGTTGACTGCCTTCCCACTTTTCAGAATGCCCATGGTTGACAATGGTGGTTCAAATCACAAAAACAGATTCCCAGCTCTCAAATAATGAGCTCCACAGCGGGGCTGAGACACACTGTGGGAAAGAGAAACAGAGGAAATCAAATGCACAGAGACATAATCTCGCATCCCCGGTGGGTGGCAAGAGGCTTATCAGTCACAAAGGAATGAAAACACTATCACTGCTAATGTAATCTCAAGTTCAAGGGGGGGGAGGAGAGGGGGAGAAGCAGAAATCTGAGTGCCAGCAATTTATTTCTTAAAATTACGTCTTGACTTCACAGTGACTGGCCTAGAAAAACAACAGAAATCTTCAGCTCTGAGTGAGGGGAAGCTGGCAGCATGCTCCCCCATGCGGATGGGGTCACACGCCTCACTGACACACCATGCACCTCGCATACCCAGTGTGTCCTGGCTTCAAGGCCAGGTCCACCCCTTCTCCCTGAGCAGTGGTGATCCACTGACTAAAGATAAGCACGATAAGTGACACCACTCCTCAGTTTATAGCAGGGGAGCCCGATGCCGCTGTCAGGCTCTCCAAGCTCAGAATGTGACCTCCCTTGGAAATACAATCTTTGCAGATGTGATTAATTACATTAAGATGAGGTCATACTGGAGAGCAGGGGCTCTACATCCAATATGACGGATATCCCTATAAGGAGAGGAGACGAGACACAGGGAGAAGATGAAACATGTGACGACAGAGGCACAAGACAACAGGACTGTGTGAGACGGAGACATAGAGAATACGCCAGGTGACAATGAAAATACGGAGAAGACAGCCATGTGAAAACAGACACAAGGAAAGATGACCACCTGAGCATTACTGGGTGTCCATGTCACCCAGATTCTGCAGAAACAGCAGAGAATTGGTTGTGCGTGACCAAGTAGCCAATGCCTACACTCGCCACTATTTAAACTCAGTGCTCAGTATTTAATCCATTCGTTCATTTGTTCAGTTTTTTGAGTAACAATCAGCAATACAAACTAAATTGGGCCAAAAGGAAAAAAGGTCAACAAATACTTTTAACCTTTCAAAATTCCATCTGAATTTTAACACTGAGAAGGCAGCAATTTGCAATGGTTCCCAAATAAAGGAGCACTCAAAAGGTGGCCAATTTCCCCACCTGCAGGGAAATAGGACTTGCCTGTTCTGACGATGCAGTGCCTCCCCAACGCCACTCAGACTCCCAGTGGTGACTCCACAGCATGTCCATTCATCCCACCCCATCCCCATCCCCATCCCCATGTGCTTCTGTCTGAGTCCCACTGCCCAGCTTCCCCACCACTGCTGTGGAACATTCTCCAAGCCTCTGCTTAACAACCTGTGTGTCACAGTCTGCACACACGTTCCAAGGCACCCCTCCAAATCATCAGCACCCCTTGCTTGTAGCCCTATGACTCCCTACGGGAACAGTGGCCCACCACCCAGAGGCCATCACACTGCACAATGCTGAGCCAATCCAGGCCACGCTCGGAGCCTTGGCACAAACACCATTCTCCCTCAGGGCCTTCGCCATCAACCACTGCAGCATGGTGAACCGCCCTGTGACTCTTGGGGCTGCAGCTATTCACATATATCTGACTGCATACTGTGCAGCTGGAGCCACTTCTTGTTCATCTTTACATCCCAACAGCACCTCACACTGTGGGTTACACTGTCACATACCATCACATGGTTTGTCACCATGCAAACTTACATGTTCTAAGGCTGCACACACATGAGTGCCATGCCCACAGATCTGCGTGGTGCCCTCTGCTCTAGGCATCATGCTCTAAAGCAGGGGTCCTCAAGCTACGGCCCGTGGGCCACATGCAAATACAAGTATTGTATTTGTTCCCGTTTTTTTACTTCAAAATAAGATATGTGCAGTGTGCATAGGAATTGGTTCATAGTTTTTTTTAAAACTATAGTCCAGCCCTCCAACGGTCTGAGGGACAGTGAACTGGCCCCCTGTTTAAAAAGTTTGAGGACCCCTGCTCTAAAGCATGCATTGGCAGTCGGTTGGCAGACTTCTGTCTGCTTTTGAAAGTTAAGTTTATGGAACACAACCACACCTATTTGTTTACATTTGGTCTGTGGCTGCTTCAGTGCTGAATAGTTCACAACACAGACCCTATGCCCGCAGCCTAACACATCAACTGCATGTCCCTTAGGAAAAGTCTACTGACTCCTGCAACACTGTTCATCTGAGAACTGATGAATTAATTCCCACCTGAGGGACTGATGTCAGCTGATTTCACATACAGTTTCTCAGTAAGCCACTCAAAATGATTCTCAGGGTCTGAAAGGCCCACGCTCCCTGTCTTTCCCATGGGCTGGGTACCAGGCAATACTTACTAAAGAAAATGCTCGACCCAGAAACCCCTCTCCCTGCTCTGTGACTAGTTCTGACGTCTTCTACCCAATAGTGGAGATCTTGACTCGTCCCAAAGCCCCACTTCACAGGGCCCACCCTCCAGCCAGGTCCTTCTTTAAGGAGGTGAGCAGAGAACAGGAAACCCACACTTACACCGGATCCCATAGATGGTGAGGGGGTCGAGCTGCTTCTTGCCATGCTTCCCCTGGCCCGAGAGGTTGGAGACGGCCTGCACCTCCCGGTGAAAGAGGTAGTCCAGCAGCGTCAGCGCCATCTTCTCTGCCGTGCGGCAGTTGGTGCTGATATGCAGCATGTCGGAGGGGATAATGGCGCAGCGCACCCGCATCTCGGGGTTGTTCTCGTCCCCCAGCCAGGTGCCGTTGGGGTAGTCCTCTGAAAGAGAGAAGGGGAGTCTCAGACAAGCTCACACACTCCAAAGGGCCCAGTGCTCAGCTCAAATATGCACAAGAAAGATCCATGGGGGCTGTCGGCATATCGCTCCCCTAGCTTCCCCAAGTGTTGGCCAGGAAGACCGGGGCAATTCCTGTGGTCACAAAAGAGTGGTATGGGATCTTACAGTTGATCAACAACAGAAATAAGGACATCATTCTCAAAGGATCGGCCTGGGATTCTGTTGATCATCTCAGGAAGATCAATGTAATGTTTTAACATAAAAATGTTCTGCCTTGGAGACTGGCTTCCATAGGGCTAAGCCCACCTGATAACTCACAGAAGGCAGAACGCTGTATGTTGTCAGCATGCTTGCCACCGACCCCATGGCCTGCCCAGAGCTCTCACAAGTCTGATAACAGGTAACTGTGGAGGTCCCATAGCGCCGATGACAATGCTGCCAAGACCCCACACACAGGCCTGTGTGTCTGGAAGAGGTGGCATCAGACAAGCTCTAGCCTCAAACCCTGGGTTCTCTTTACAACTCCAGCAGGACGAGCCTTTTAATACTTGTGTTTGTTTTCAGCTTCACCTGAATCTGGAAGGGCAGCAAATGAGAGTGGCCTGAGAGTTCCAACATCAGGGAAGAGAGAGAGGCTGCTCACAGAGTACATTCGCTTGGGTTCTGGCTGTGAATCTGGCCATGTTAGCGCAGGACAGCCACACGGAGTGTTCCATCTCTGGGATGAGAATCAATGCACAATCCTGTGCTTACAGGACTCTGTGACTCAAGTCTCCACTTGGAACTGTTCCGAGAAGAGGCCGCTTGGAAGCTGAGCACATCCTAAGTGAGACAAACTATTTGCATGATGTAAGCTGTTGTTCTGACCTGCTGAGGAGTTGGGTGGCAGCCAGCTCAGCATGAATAAAGGGCTCAGGGGATGCTAAGCTTCCCACACTCCTCTCCACACTCTGAGTCCTTCCACTGTCCTTCTGTGTGATACCTCACCCCTCTCCCTTGGCTTCCCAGCAGTGAACCTGGAAGTATACAGATCAGAAGCACTTCCTGGCCTCCTGCTCAGAGCACCATGACCCCTCTCCTCTCCTCACGACGAAATTTCCTCTCCTGCCACTCATTCTTCCCTTAATCCTGTGGAATGCACATCTGTGGCTTTAAGATCTCAAAGGTTACTAATAATGGCATGAATACTACCAAGCCTTGTGTCTACATGCCCCAGCCTTTGTTTTTCTCAAGGGTCATCTCAAATGCAAACACCCAGAACTCGACATTCATGTGTGGGAAGGGCCCTGTTTTCTCTACCTTCAGCAAGGCCACAGTGAAAGAGGGGGGACAGTGAGGGGCCAGCTCTCCCACCCAGAAGGAGAAGCACTTCACTAAGACCACAACTCAGAAGAACTACCGACTTTGCCTTGAAACTCAGCAGCTTTCCAAACAATCTCTTCTGACCCTAATGTGGGTCAGAAGCAAGTTAAGGTACAAGATATAGTTACTGCACAAATACGCCACTGTGGGAGGGAAGGACGTCAACAGGGAGAGTTAGAGCCTCCCTCTGGCTGGCCGAGCTATCAGAGGGACACCAGCTTTCTGCTGAGTGTCCACTAGGCTCGGGCTGCCAAGTACTGTCACAGCCACAGTCACCACTGCTTCAAAATTTCTCATTCACTTTACTCTGAAGTGTCCTGATATTTACATTCCAGCTTCCATACGCAGAGAAGTCCTCAGAAAGGGTGGCCAACCTGCCCTGCTTTGCCAAAGGCCTGGGGCAGAGCAGAAAACTGAGTGGCGAGCTGTCTGTGACTCATACCCCCTGCCTCCTTCACAGGCGGCCTCTCCCAGCCGTGCTCTGGAACCATGAGATTTCCAGGAACATCAGGCGAGGCGTGGTAACTCTGGCAAGATGACCCTTTGCCACAGGCAGACCGGCAGTTAAAGGACCGTTTAGGGCAGTTGAGGCTAGGCTCCTGGCTCAGGCTAAAGCCAAAAAACAAATCACAAATCTAATTTTTGGAACTCAGAGTAAGAGGTGAGTAAGTGGTATCATTTCTCAGAAGCGTCAATGATTTGAGAGTGGAGATATGGTACCATGCCCATATGCTCAGATATATGCACTTTTCTGACCGTCAGTCAGCTACTATCACATTTAGCCATTTACAGAGAAACCTAAATATGGAGGAGATGGGACTCCAGCACAGAAGAACCACCGTTCATCAGTAGCAGTCAACCCATGAAGCAAAGCAGAGGGAGGGAGGGAAGTGGGAGGAGAAAAGGCATAGGGAAGGAGGAACAGGAATGGGAGATACAGGAGGGAGAGGAGGGCTGCTATAGAGAAAAGGGCAGGTGGTGAAGCAGGACAGTCTTCTGGGACCAGGAAACAATACTTTGGTTCAAAACATGGTTAAAGATAGTTAATGGACTCAGTGGGACTAAATATTCATGCCAGAGTCCCCAGGACGGGATGCAAGGGTGTGTCCCAGACACGGGGACCTAAAGGGGCAGCAGGAGGACTCGGAGGACTGGAGGACGGGGCTCGAAGGCCATCTACGCCTTCCCTGGGAGGCTCCCAGAAACAAACTCTGCCCCTTGTGCCAAACCCCCCAAAACACACCATACTGAGTTCCCATCAAATCAAGCCTGAGAGGGACATTTAGCACCTCATGACAGAGATCTTTGAGGAGTAGAGGCTCTGATCAGTGAGGAAGTTGCTAGAATGCAGGAATCCTGAGATCCTCTAGGTGGCTGGCTGCCTCACCAGCTAAAATGACAACAGGCCAGCTTCCCCACATCTGGTTCAGAATCACCTCCTCACTGCCCTGGGCCAAGCTGGAAGTGAACACACTGAAATTCTCGGCTACATCTCATGGACACCTGAGTCAGCCAGCAGAGCTGCCCATACTGAGCTGATGAGTGGAGAGGAGGGTGGGTACAATGAACAGAGAAGTGGCAGCTGCAAGACAGGAAGCGTCACACAGCATAGGGGCAAAGCTGACCATTTCAGATAGACCAGAGCCAGCCTCAGTAAGGAGAGGGTTGCAAGCAGCCACCCATGGGCAGAACCACAGAAAAGGTCCCAAAAGAAGAAGAATTTTACACTGGCCTGGGCTGGGAAGGGCCATGTGCTCTGGGAATGAAATGGAGCTAGTGTGACCAGAGCAGGAAGAACTGGGCAAAGAGGCAAACACAGAGGATTGGACAGGGAGTGACACAATCTGTGCTGAGAATGAATGAAGGGGAGACGGGGCAACAGAAAGAGTACAGGTGGCCACTTCTGGGTTGTTTAGCAGTTCAGGAAGGACCCATGCACACGGGCATTAAATCTCAAGATAGGACCTGTGGTGGGTGAACCTTCCCACATTCAAGCACCGATGCTAAGTGACTGTGAATACAGCCAAACTGAAGGTGGTATCTAGTGATACTGCGCATATTTAAGCTTAAGTGTTTAAGCAGAAGAATCCCATGTGAATCTGCAGTACGGGCGGGCGGCAGCATCCTGAACCACTAGAGATACTGGATGATGCCACCCTGCCTCCCTGACAGCCATCAACACTGCGCAGTGCAGATGTGAACTGGAGCTCAGCCTAACTACCAACACTGCCACAGACTGAGTGGCCTTTCTCGGGAATAACAAGTGAACTGAACTCTGCTTAGCAAGCTCCTGGTGTTTACATAACATATTTAAAGCAATATAAACACCGGACGAGAGCTGTGTTGCTTTCCAAACAGCAAGTCAACATCTTGTCAAAGTGAGACTGTGTGTGTGTGTGTGTGTGTGTGTGTGTCTGTCTGTCTGTGTGGAATGCCGGCAGGGCAGCCCTATTCTCAAGAAGGGATGACAACTTGAGGTCTCTGTAAACTCACAGTGAACCTTACTTCTTACTCCCACCTTCAGAACCAGCTTCCTACTAGGCTGTCCTCCATACTCTAACCTCTCCTTACACCATAGCTGTGCCCTCTGCACTATGAGGTTTCCCACTGGCACCATGGCGCACAGGCCCTGCCCAGCCTCTCGAATCACAGGTTGGGGGGGAAGCAAGAGGGCTTCTGATGCTCCAATACCTGCACTAGGACCACTTCGCCTTGTCCAAACCCTGTACTTGGCCCTGGTGCTGAACAGTGATGTGCAGGAGGAAAAGCCATCCTTCTTCTAAGTGTCACCCACGAAGAGCCTCATGGTTCCAGGAACAATCAAGAATACAAGCCCACAGCCCTGGACAGCATGGCTCAGTGGTTATAGCATCAGTCCGCAAACAGGTTTGATTCCTGGTCAAGGGCATATACCTGAGATGCAGGTTCGATCCCCAGCCCTAGTTGGGGTGCGTGCAGGAGGCAACCAATCGATGCTTGTCTCTCACATCAATGATTGTCACTCTTCTCCTCTCCCTCCCCTTCCATTCTCTCCCCCCGCACCCCCAAAATGGAGAAAATATCCATGGGTGAGGATTAACAACAAAAAAAGAAAACAATGCCACAGGACAGTATTGTAACTTTCCATTTACACAGATGCAGGAAACACACGTGTAAAGGCAGGTATTTTCAAACTGATTCTAGAGGAAGAATGAAAAAAATGACTTCATCTGTTCAACTTAATTCTTTTGAAGGCAAAACGATGTTAAATTAACACAAAAAATTTACAAATGAAAGTTAAGCCTTTTTTATGTAAAAATTACTCAGGGTTGCAAAAGGTTATATCAAAGGTTATATCTCCACTGATGAAACGACTGTCTGGTGTGCAGTCTGAGAAACGTGAACTGGGAGGGCTGTTTCCTCACTGGGACCACCACAAGGAAGTCAGCTTCAATGTCCCACGGTGACCCCACTCCCTGCTGGCACCTGCCTATGGACGAAAGCCAGTCCGCAGTGCTATGTAGACAGGCTTCTGGAAATGTACCAGAACAGTCAGGAGGATAAACAGTGTCATTTTAAACTCCTACAGTAGTTGTTATTTCAGGGAATATTATTCACTCCCCCCTCCACAAAAAGTAAATTAGTCTAAAAACTAACTTTCCTTATTTTCCCTCTTGTATCACTACAGAAAATAATGGCTTAAATTTCTCTTGTAATGCAGGAAATTATCCAAAAACTTTATTTCAATCTAATATCTCATGATTTTAGAAGGAATTTTATAACTTACTTATAACCTACTCATTCCTAACTTCACATAAATACCCTGTGAATTGCGGTGGTCATCTCTCAAGCAAGAAGTCTGAGCTAGAGGGTCAAGAAATACAGGCTGCAGCAACTCTGACCAACACAGAGGTGAAAAATCATCGCCATGGGAACAGGGGACCCATCCCATGGGGAAGAGAGGACCAGGACTCCACCATCACCATCGTGGGGCTCACTTCCGAACTCCCTGGCAAGAAGACAGGCTCCCTGGGTGTGCATTTCTCACCCGAGTCATGCTGCTGCACCTGCTAACTCAGCTCTGCTCCTCTGGAAATACTCATCTCTAACTTACCTCCAACTCAGAGCTGGAGCCCAGTCTGGATCCTCACTTCTCCCCAGTAACAATGAATCATGTCTTTCAAATGGAAAATAAGACAGAGTACCTGCCCACATAAATATTTGAGAAATTTGCCTTTTGACAATTCAGAAAGGATATATTTATTTTACTAAAATTGCTTGGTCCGGTTTTGGCATCTGAAACAATAGAAAGATTTTAGTAGCTTTATTTGAAAACTACCAGTCAGAATGTAAGAAAAATAAACTTACTTTCTATTCCAATCATTTAAATCTTCAATGAAATGAACTGGCACTTCTGAAAAACCTATTACAATGAAAACCCTTCAGCAGTAACCTGAATTTTCTGACCACTAAAACAGTTCAGAACACACATATTTGTTCCGAGGCCCATTTCAGTGCCAGGAAAATGAAGTGACCAGGAGAAAGCACTGAGGTGAAGAGGAGGACCACATACATTCTCAAGGTCAGTTTAAAGCCAAGAAGCACAACCAGCTGCTGTTATGCTTCCTTTCCCACCTGTTGACATACATACACATTCCCCTGAGATCATAATGCACATTCCTGCCCACAATGCCAGTCGGCCTTGGGTCCCAGTCACACTGCTATCCCAGGACCTAAACGTCAATAAATCTCTATTCCAAGGACAAGAGGATATTACATGGGACAAAAAACAAGACAATATTTACTCAGCATCTACTATGTACCAGGACTTCACGTCCATTATTGCAACTTGGGGGCTCTCTGCTAAGCTAACTCCATATGATGCATCCTCTCTCCTCCAAAGCAAATAGCAAAATCCAAGTCTGCACACATCTTGTGCGTGAAAGACCTCAGAAAGTACAAGGCTGGGCAGTCAAATTGCCTTCTAGCACCAACCAAGCTACCTCAACTCTTTCCAAAGATGACATGGCTTTGCCCGTGGTGTCCTGCCCCCCAGCCACACCAAACATCTCAAGAGGCGTGGTGGTGTATGGTGTCAGCAGTTCTGATGCAGAAAAGGTGAGGGAGTAAATTCTGCTTGGACACACCTGTGGATTCCCATTATGCTGCCTCTGCTCCTGGATGCCACCTCACTCTTGCTGAGAGCTGCCTGTCACAGCTGGTCCATTAGCTATTATTAAGACTATATAGTCAGTTCTTTGTACCCATGAGAGGTAACTAATGACCTATTTTAGTCTCTACCCAAAACAAACCAAAAGAAGTCAATACTTTATAATTCACTAAAGGCTTCAGGTTGGTTCAGAGACCCAAAACAGTGTCAATTCCACAACACAACAAACTTCATGTCAATCTAGTTCCTCAAGGTCAGTTCCCACCATCTTCAGGAAAGTCTTCAGAGAACAGATTCATGGTCATGAACTAGTGTCAGGCTGTATTTTCCATCTATACCCCAAAGTAATTTTCATCTGGCTTGTGTCAAGGCCTGCCCAAACTGTTTGTGAATTTCAAAAGCAGCATACTGCATAAAATAAAAGAAATAGTTCCAAATATGGATGTAATACAGAATAAACCCCATAGAATTTGCTGAGTAGGAAATCTCAGGCCAGTGTCCTGAAACCTGTCAGGCTGCATTACTGTAAACACATCAAGTGTTTCCAGAGCCAGGACATGGATTACTGTAACTGAAAATAATTAATTTCTTTCACAGAGGTGGAGAGTAAGAATCCTGTGCGTAATTCATGAAACACTTTATTGCTGTACCACTTACAACTATCTGTTCCATAAAGAATCATCTATTGGGGTATTCCAGGATCCTAGGGGCTATTTTTATTTATGTAAAAATAAAGCTACACTTTTCTCATGTCAAGTCTGGCCATCTGCTAGCTAAATTTCTATGATGTCATATATAGATGCTTCAAAAAGATCTTCATCTCAACCATAAATCAGTGGAATACTCATAATGGGGAAGGGGCCAGGATTAAAAGAGAATGGGAAGGCATGGTGTGTCCTGAATCACATGAATGGCTACATGCAGAGAGGACAACTGAGAAGACAGGTGGCCTTCCAACAGGCTGTCCTTTCTATGAAATCAGGACTTTATAATTACATGAAAGAAAATTTGAGAACTTCAAAAATCTTTAAGATTGGCATTCCCCAAACTACAAATTATAGAGATTTCAATTTAGAAATGGTACATTCTACTGTTTTCTTTTTAAAGTGCTTTTCTGGTATGGGCTAATTTTGCTTTGGTTTTTTTTAGTGGGATGTTTTAGATCAACAATTCTATTATAAAGATTTTATCAGTAATGCTCAAACATTTCTTAAAGTGAAAACACTATTCAACTATCCCTGAAGTAGTCGGCACCCTGAGTTCTCTGTAACTGGGCGCCCTGATGGCCTGATGGCTAACAACCACTTGAACAGAGAAAAAAGAAGACCTAAACTACAGCCTTGGTGTATCCTGACCTCATGACTCATGTCCTGCCCCAGCTTCCCTCTGCCTATCCTCTGTGCTTCTGCAGGCCATGGTGGGGTGCAGTTTAAATTATTGCACAATTCTTCTGCTCTTACATTTCCTCACTATCAATGATCTCATCAGAATCACAATTATGATTGCTACCTTTTCTGAAACATTTCTGTAAAAGATCTGAGTCTCCGCCATGTCCATGAGGCACAGGGGTGGGGAGAGTGGGGCCTTATTTCATTCCAAGGCTTCCAGGAGAGCAATGTCACTGAGCGGGAGTCAGGGTAGGAGTTAAGGGACAGGACATCTAGTACAGCAAGATGACATGTGCTATCTGAAAAGACATAGATCACTATGATATATTTCATTATTTCTGACATCTCCAATGTTCAGATCTCTCATGTTTCCCAAAGGAGTCAGGGATTAGAAAACGGAGAAGCCCTAACCGGTTTGGCTCAGTGGATAGAGTGTCGGCCTGCGGACTGAAGGGTCCCAGGTTCGATTCTGGTCAAGGGCACGTACCTTGGTTGCGGGCACATACTCAGTGGGGAGTGTGCAGGAGGCAGCTGATCGAGAGAAGCCTGCTCTAGGAGAGTCTTGTCTACACTCGGAATCCAGTACACCAGACAACTACACACAACACAAGGCCAAAACTAAAGCCACCATGAGCAGGGTCTGGGTGGGCAGAATTCTGAGATGGCTCCATGACCTCTGTCTGTGATTATGTCGAGGGACACAAAGGATCCCACAGGTATCACAAAAGCCACTGAGCAGTCAGCCTTAGGATGGAGGAGAGTCTCAGGTGGGCCTGACCGAATCAGATGAGCCCAGTAAAGGCAGATTTTTTCTGCTGGTGGCAGAAAGGGATGGCAGAGATGTTAGGGTCATGGGGACTTCACATGAGAGAAATCTCCATTATAAAATGAAGGGCCATGAGGTAAGAGCCAGAGCACAGTCTTGGGCCAACAGCCCACAAGAAAACGGGGACACTGGTCATATAACTATAAGAGCACAATCCTGACAACACCCTAACTGAGCTTGGAAGCAGATCTTCTCCAGCACCTCCAGATACAGGCCCAGCACGGTCAATGCCTTGACTTAGGCCTTGTGAACAAAGACTTCTGCCTCCTCCGAGCTGTGAGATAATAAAAAGTGCTGTTAGACCCACTATGTTGGTGGTAATGTGTCAAGCAGCATAGAAAACATAAGTGCTTCTGTAAATTTAAAAAGAAACAATTAGAAAAGGTTATGAAGGAGGCCTCTCGGCCTTTGCCCTGATGCACTGGGCTCTAAAGCTGTAGGACCACACTGTCCATCGTGCCTCTGGAGGCTGTGGGGCTGGTCAGTCACAGAGGCTACTTTAGGAAACATGTTGGATCAAACATTAATACATGGAAAGCGAGGTATTTAAGAGTTATTTCCAAAGTAATATTAAATCTACATTCAAGCCAATTGCTGTACTGCCCTTTCCCAGCTTTAAGTTCACCCACCAGTTTTTAAAACCCTAGTGTTCAATCCATGCCTAAACTGCTCCTGAAACCCAGTGTTCATATACCTCTCCTCTGACCCACTCTAAGATGCTCAATTCACACTTCAAATGTTTCAATGCAGTATCACCTCCGCCACATCCATGCTCTCTTACACCAATCTCTGAAGCAAACATCATTAACTCTGGAATGAAAGGACAAGTCCAGGAAGAGGGCTGTGGCTTTTAAAAGTGATAGGTAAGGTACCAGGGGTGAGGACCAGGGGAACCCGCAGGCTGGGGAACAACAGGTCTGGGAATGAACCAAATGAGCCTTTTCAAAGTATGTCTTGCTGGGCCAGTCCTCCCAACACTGGATCACATGGTACTTAGAATCTGGCACCAATTTCTGAGCCCTTATAAATTAAGGTGTTTACATTCTGACTGTGAACCTCATTCAGTAACACTCTATCTCCTCCAACAACCCATAAAAACTGATGGCCTTTTCTGGTTTTAGACAGTTAACTTTAAACCTGTGCCCCAAACACGCATACTTACTGGGGAGTGATGTGACATCTTTAAGCTGTAAACAGACTGATACTTTGGGGGTGTTAAACTGGCAACACAGACGGTTGAATTACATATAGGATAATGATATAGGAACAGAGGAAAAACAAATGGCTTTAGAACTGGAGTCCAATCTTTTCCTGTAGCTATGAGCACACTTCATATAAACAGCATGACCACACCACTGGCTGAGGGCCAAGGCCACCTACTCAGGCCCAGAAACCCCAGTTCTGGAGGTCAAAGCCTGGGCCGCAGGGTAGAACCAGGTGGGCTTCTTCTTTCCCTGTGAACTCCTGGCTGCTCAGCACAGATGTTGTTCTGAGCTCGGCCATAACTGAAACAAGTGCTGAAGAGCATCCGTTGGCATAAAGGAGTGGGAACCCCTGGGCACAGACAGAAAGTCCCTAATCAGTGTCACATGCTGTGATTCTGAAATGCAACATGAGATGCTGAAATGATGGCACTTTCCCAGCACTGTCCTAGATCACCCTCCGACCCCTCTTCTCTGATCTAGGACAAGCGCGGCATTCACTGCATGGTCGTTCACGCTCACACAGCCACCGACATTCTCATACTAGTTTCTCTTGATTACATTATGGTCATTAACTTGTCTGTAATCCTATTCTTGGCAGCCAATTTATGATCACTAGTAAAATGTTTTAATGTTATCACACACAAAAATATGCAAAGAAGTTTTATGTAAAATAAATTATCAAGAAATGTTTTTGGCTAAATTCCCTCTTTATGTATGCATTGCTGATGTTTTGTGAACACAGCAATTCAAAATGCTTCTCCCAGACAACACTGCACCACTCCCAATGAGCACATCACAGATATTTGTCATATAAGTCAACTTACTGACTGGGCTTTGGAACATTCATGAGGCCAATCTCTGATATTGATTAAATTATACCCGAAGTACAACCCTCTCACTAAAATTAAGTACCTAACATTTTATACCCAGGATTAGTCAAGTTTTCTAAGAACTACCAAATGCATGAACAGCATGAATTTAAACTCTTCATTAAGAATATAACTAAATCCCTTCATTAATCAACAGATCCCATTTTTGGTCCGTGTTGCTCATTTGTTTCCCTAACTCAATTAGCTTGCTTAATCTTTAAAGGATTATACCCAACACTTTGCCTACTTAACAAAAATAGAAGTACACCAAGACCAAAACCTCCAAGAGAAGGCAGGTGCAAGAAGTAAGAAGTTTACTGTTCACTGCTCTCAACAGTTAGCACTTCTTTCTCATTCTAATGGAGTTCATGCCATGAGAGATGAAACTGCCTGAGCAAAATACTGGGATAAAATGATACAGTATCTTTGCTATAAATAAAATAACTCTAATTTGATATAAAACAGAATGTTAATTCATGCAAACCATTTGGAATTCTTCAGAAGTAACCATTTTGATACCTGTGGTTCTCTAAAACTTTAGGCACTTAAATATGTTTATAAGGAGATAAGAACAATCTGTCTTGTTGTAGCTCTGGGCTCTTATCAGGAACTAAAATGACTCAATCTACAGACAAGCCTATGGCCCTTTAGCACTTTGCATATTAATAATGTTTCTCCAATATAAACTAGCTAACTTGACATTCCAGTTGAGCAAGCTGCTCTAGTCTTAGGGAGGACACGGCAGGAGATGGCTAATCCAATTCTCAGTGCATTCATAAATCTCAGAGAAATATTTAACAGATGACGCCCTACAGGTCAGTAGTAAATCTGATACGAGACATTAATGGGATTAGCTCTTCCCCAACATCACATACACAGCAGTGC
>NW_006289713.1:3174309-3184814 GCF_000327345.1 Myotis davidii
GTGTGTATTAATGTAGAAAGATTTCTACTATGCAAAGGAAAAAAGCAAGTTATAAAATCATAAATTAGTGTGCATGTTAATACAGAAAATGCCCAGGAAATTTATAGATCTCTCTGAACGTGGAATTTACCAGGTTATTTACACTTCCTTCATCATTTTTCTATTTTATCACTTTTCAAAAACAATAAACATATATTAATTTTCTAAAAGGGGGTGGGGGATACCTAACGCTATTCAGGCAAAGGAAAGGAAGGCTTTGTGGGCGCACCTTCTGAGTTCAGGGTGATGAGGGTGACGTTGTTTCCGATGTTCTGACTTCCCGACTGTCCACAGGTGGAAACGGAGTCACTGGCCTCGGACCCACTCTCCCCATCCTCATTGTGGCTGTCTTCTTGCCCGGGTACCTTCACCACAATGGTGTTCTGCCGACGCCCGGGAACCGCGCTGAGCGGGAAACAAAAACACCACCAGTGTTGTGAGAGCAGCACCACCGACAGGCAGAGACTAGCAATGAGTCGCTGTGTGTTCCTCTTTCCTTCCCTTGTCCGAGGCTAACTTCACACGGAGCAGTGGGCACAAGTCTTCCCATGCACCTCCTCTACTAAGATTAATAGCAATTTGATACCAGTAAATAGTTTGAGGTTGGAAGAAACTATGTAACATTTTAAAAATTTTAAAAAGTGTTTATATCATGAAGTAAAATCACAGCTTTCTGTGACTCAAGGCCTAAATGCTGTTTTTGGATTACAGAGGTATTCCTATAAAATGTTGACATTCACATAAAGTAACTTTTAAGCAATGTCAAAGGAAAAACTACTAGTAAATTAGGAGGAAGTATGGCTAGAGACTTCCATTGATCTAATCCACTCCATACTGTTAGACATTCTAGAAATGACTCAGCCTTTGAAAATGCAGTTATCACTCCCAATGATTTCCACTGACAAAAACCACTAAAGTAGATTTAAAAAGCCAGTCAAGTATCTCCAATGAAATATTCTCACCACCATCAGGGGTCCTATACGAAGCAATGAGATATTGTCAGAAAAACAGGACACAGCCCAGCTCAAAAAGTACTCAAAAAATAAAAAATATTATCTGGAGACTTGCTACTTGCCTTTTTAAAGACCCTTTCAACGGCCCTTCAACGTGGACTGCTAAGCACTGAGAAGGAAAGAGAAGCACAATTTCCCTGTTTACACATTAAAACATGTTTCAAATCCTAGCTCTACCCAGAGAAGGGAGGTATACTTTCTTGATTCCACAGAGGCCTGTCCAGGCTGACTTGGCTCCTAAAGGCTCAGACTCTGAAGGCTGACCTTCACCCGAGCCATCGAGAGGCACACCTGCCCCCGTCTCTTCTCCACCGACCAGACCTCCTCCACCTCTGAGCACCTAGACACCCAGACTTCACCTTGTCTCCCTACACCCCAGCACGCAGGCCCTCAGACACCCAGGCTATGACAACAAAGAAAATAGGACACAGCTGATGGAGGAGGAACAATCTGCAGAGGAGACTGAGAGAACAGGCAAAACAGAACGTTGTGAAGACACAGGTAAGAAACAAAAAGCAAAGAGCCCTCTTGGAGGAATGTTATCAGGAAAAGCTGAGTCCTGACCACTAGACAAGGCCACCTGGAACTCACTTCATCATCACATAAGGGTGGCAAGAATGCCTTTTATACACTCCCATCTCCGAAAAAGGTTACGTTTAAAATGTCTCAAAAGAAAAAGGTTGAGAAAAAAGCCATTACCTTGAAATATCTCCACCACTTAGCAAATTTTCACTTAGCAAATTTACATGAGAATAACTGTTGACTTGACATGCTACTGTACAGACAGACTGATGTGAGTAAGCCATGAGCAGGTAAGAGGATAAGGGCTTGACTGACTATTGTGAAAACACAGCATCATGTCTCGATACCACACACTACACTGAACACAACAGTCCCAAACGCCCAAATGCTGTCTGTCCTTTTTAACCTCTTGCTCTTATCCAGCTCATCTGATGGGACCTTGGTCCAAAGCATGGCACAGCCCCCCACACCACAAAGAAGTGTGGACAGTGCCTTTTGGGCTCAACCCATGTGAGGACAGAAATGCCCAACTGTGCCCAGTTCAAAATGCTGATTTGTCCTCAAGGGGACTCATCACAGTGGCAGTGGCAGTGGCAGTGAAAGGTGGAGATGGTGTTGTGGCTACTGACTTGCTAATGATATTTTCCAGGGAATCCGGTGCCCTGTTGCTCAAGGGGTCGTCCATCTTGGCTACAATGGCGTTCTGCCGATCACTGTTGAGTATTACTGTAGTCTGGGGGACGACGCTAGGGAACAAAAGAATCACAAAGAAAAAGAAGACCTTAAAACAACAACATTCATTGTAAGAGTGCATAAGAGTAATTCAATACAGTCAGCTCCCAATGATGGGCACTAAGGAAGGGAGGTGGCCCCAAGCAGAAACCACGTTTAAAGTAATAAACAATTTACACTGGGCAAAGAATAAATTGAAGGTGGGAATTTTTTATATAGAGAGTGCAACCTTCCTCTTTGTTGGTATTCTCAGTTTGCACATGGGGTAATACAGGAAAGGACTATTTAAACCTTTATACAGAATAGATTGAGATGTCATAAATTATGCACAATTAACAAGGTTTCTAAAGTATCATGTTTCCTGAAAAACATGCTTTTACTCATTCCATCCCAATGGATTCCTACATGACAGTTATAAATGCTACACTTATTAATACCATCCCAAAATGTTAGTGCTGCTCTGGAAAGAAAGGACCAACACAATAGAGGGACTGCGGGTGGGCCACATGGCATTGACCACCTCTAGGTTCCACTGGGAGAATGCAGGAACCAGGAACCAAGGACCTCAGGGTTTTGTTTTCAAGGAAAATTATCACAGGAAAGAACTGAGCTCTCACTGGGCATCTTCCTAGAGGTAGCACTGTGTGTTCACCAGTAGCCAAGAGCCTATCTCAAAGGGCACACTCATTGAGACTTCAGTCATTAATCTTCTAGCCCTCGGCAGTTATGGCTCCAGGAAATTTTAGAGTCTTCTCCCATTGTAGGGGTCAGAGTGCCACAATGAGCACTTGAAACACATGGCAGTATTACTTGAAAAGCATGTCATTCTTAGACCTCATTCTCCAAAACACAACTCGGGAAACAGTGCCTTTACGTAAGATCCATTTAGCCAACAGCACACGTGAAAACCTAGCCTCCTGTCACGGCTACAAGGCTGTTCAGCCCTCTCCCCAAATCAGGGCACAAAAGATTCTGCTTCAAAAAAAGAGCATGATCCATAGCACGTCACTCAAAGGTGTGTTGTTTTTTATTATTCTACTTGTTCTTTGGTGACAGCTAATCACCACCAAACCCTGAGGATGTTGCAAGTTACCTGGGTGCCCTTTGACTTGGCCATGTACCAAGGCTGACGAATTCACGCTTCTCCTATACCAGTGGTCGGCAAACTCATTTAGTCAACAGAGCCAAATATCAACAGTACAACGACTGGAATTTCTTTTGAGAGCCAAATTCTTTAAACTTACACTATATAGGTAGGTACATTGTTATTAACTTAATTAGGGTACTCCTAAGGCTTAGGAAGAGCCACACTCAAGGGGCCAAAGAGCCACATGTGGCCCTCGAGCTGACCACTGTACAGACAAAAAGGCTTGCATACATTTGATATTTCCCAAAGAGTATTCCACGGAACACTAGCATCCCCAAGGGCCCCCCTCACACACTCATTCTTGTTCTCTCTCATTCCATGAGCAATTAAGTAAGTTCTACTAAGTAGACAAGTTCCCTAATGGGGAGAGGTTCCACATTGATTAAAATTCATTTATGCCCATCATCGGCAAAGCTGTTTTAACTAAATTTACCTTTTCCCCCTAAAGACTCTTAAGATCAAGGAAACAATGTTCTGAGGCAACCAGCTTCAGGCTGGAATAAACGTAAACCAGGAGGCACTTGAAGACTTTCAGGAGGTTCCTTGGTGTGGGCCAGTTCCCAGCATCTCAACTGCAAGATCCTTGCCTTCCAGAAAGTACTATTTCCTAAAAATTATTCTCCTTGAGAAAGCATCTCTGGTCAATTTGTTTTACTTTTTTTAAAAAATTACTTCTTATTCTAATTATATTCACTCTAATTATACTCGGGTGCACTGTCCATCTAGGAAATGAACACCTGAGGTACAAACACAGGGCCAGTCTGAAACGTGGCAACACCTCCAATGACCGACTGGAAAACCCTGCGGTGAGCTGTTGTTCCATAGCTCTTTGCTTCCAACAAAACTAACAAGACCTAGTTAAAATATCCAGCTCACAGATCATCAAAAATAATTTTTGATGATAGACCACAACAATTTTTGGCATGTAACTTGAAGACCTGAGGAACTCTTTCCTCTCCCACAGATTTATTTATGGGAACAACATTTCTCAGAACTTAAAACTATAAAAACTAAAAAGAGAAATAAAAGTAATGCTGAATGAACCCTGTCTCATTTTAAGCAATAAGTCATGGATTCAGGAATTAACTAAAACTAAATCCTCACCATCACAAGGATACATTCACAATATAGGGTTATTAAGAATTCATTATAAACAAAAGTAACATATTTATGTTGTTTTGTTCACCTGTATACTAATAATTTTAATAAATGTCTTTAACCCTGGGGCCTTACAGTTACAGGAAATAAATATTTAGCTTCAATTTCTGTCCATATTTCTGTTACTGAGGAGTGTGACAGCCTGTCAGATAGGACAAAACTTTGGAAAAGAAATGGGAATGAAAGTTCAAAAAGCAAAGAAACAAGGTAAAATTTGGCTGTCAGAAGCCTAGTCACAGGATTTTTTAAATGGATGATGGTTTTAGATTAAAGTATTTAAAGAGCAATGAGTCAGTTTTGTTTTTAAATATCAGTATTACAATATGCCAGAAATTACCAACTCTTAACTAATGTAACTTATGTCAACCTCAAAATGTACCAAAGAATATTTCATTTTTCAAAAATTATGAAACATCCGTATCACATTAAGAAGAATGAAATAGTTATCTAAGGGTAGATACTGAAAAATTGTCACACTATTAGGTTTCTTGACTAGGCTGAACTACAGTCCCAGTCAATCAATCAGACACTAATCTGGGTGCTGCTTGGAGGGAATTTTGCAGATGTGATTAAAGTCCTAATTGGTTGAAGTTAACCAAAAGAAAGATACAGTAAAAACCTCGATATAACGGATTAATTTGGATGAGGGGATATCCCTTAAAGCCAAAATCCATTATATAATAAAGTAGGTTTTTTGAATATTTGTTAAAAAACTGACAAATTAGCTAGCTTACCTGTTTTAACTTATGTAGACATGTTCGTGTAATTAAAACTAAGTATGTATGAAAAGCTTAATTTCATAGAAGTTTTCTATATATATTACAATAACTTTAAATTTATACTGAATAGGCCTAGTAAATACATGCATTCACCAGTCACTGTGAGTAAACAAATGTACACAGCTGGGGTGTGGCTCAGCGGAGGTGGGAACATCGGCCAGCACATGTTAAAACTGCTGCAGAAAGTCATGCCAAGTTATAACAGAACCAACTACCGCCCACAATGCAGTGTGATCACATGCTAATCATTTATGGAACATTGTTTACAAGCAGTCTCTTGGACTTAAATATGTAGGCTATACTTGTACGTATGTAATATTTATTTATGCTGGTGAAATCCAGTGGCAGCGTTTTTTCCAACATATGGCCCATTTGCTAAAATTTGTTTAAAATAACAGTGAATAACAACAACAAAAATAAGCTATTAATTTAATTATAAGCAAATCATGGTTAAAAGCATTTTAAAATCATGGTTAATTTTCACATATGACATACAGATTGGGAATTTTTTCTGTTAAATCCAATTAAATTGAGGTCTGAATGACTGAGAGTTTACCATAATGTTGGATGGGCCTGGCCTGATCAGATGAAACTCTTCCCTGGTCTTGGAGACTCCAAACAGCTCCTGCCAGCTGACCATGATGTGTCCTTTCTGTCAACCTGCCCTACAGCCTTCAGTTGCCCCCACAATGTATAAGCCAATCCCTTGTGATAAATTCCTCGTGGGAGTGCTGTATTTCTCCCTCTCTCTCTCTCTCTCCCCCCCTCCCCCTTCTCTCTCTGACTCTGACTCTGACTCTCGCTCTCTCATATCTCCTACTGTTTCTGCTTCTCTGGTTGAACGCTGACATGTTTTGAAATAATTATAGACCCACAGGAAGTTACAAAGAAAGTATACCAAGTCCTGTGTCCCCAGTGGTGACGTCCTATATAACCTGTAGTACAGTATCAAAACTAGGGAAGTGAATGGAACAATACTGCTAGTGAGACTACAGGCTTCATTCAGATTTCACCAGTTTCTATGCAGTAACATGTCACATGTAGTTCGATGCAAATGACATCATGTGCAGATCCACATACTGCTCCATCGCCACCAAGGAGAGACCTAGTGCTGCCCCTTTAGACACACCCACTCTATCCCCTGGCAACCACTAACCTGTTTGTTTTAATATATATTTTATTGATTTTTATAGAGAGGGAGGGAGAGGAATAGAGAGTTAGAAACATCAATGAGAGAAAAACATCGATCAGCTGCCTCCTGCACACCCCCTACTGGGGATGTGCCCGCAACCAACGTACATGCCCTTGACTGGAATTGAACTTGGGACCCTTCAGTCCGCAGGCCGATGCTCTATCCACTGAGCCAAACCAGTTAGGGCTAACCTGTTTTAATGTATAGTTCCAACATTTTGGGAAAGTGATGGACATGGAACCATACAGCACATGACCTTTAGAGACTAGCTTTTTGCACTCAGCAGTGCCCCCAAGGTCATCCAGTGGCAGCGAGTATCAACAGTTCATTCGGTGTTGGTGCTGCACAGCTTTCCATGGAATGGGTGTTTGTTTACAGGTGGACCAGTTTGTTTAACCTTTTATCTGCAGAAGGGTATTGGGGGTGTCTGCAGGTTTTGGTTATTACAAATAAAACTGCCCTGACATTCTTACAGAGGTTTTAGTGTGGTCATACATTTTCATTTCTCTGGGACAAATGCCTAAGAATGTGATTACTGGGCCATATGGCAAGTATGTATTTAGCTTTATAAAATACAGCCAAACTTTACGCCAGAGTGGCTGCACCATCCTACATTCCCACCAGCAACGGAGGAGAGATCCAGTTTCTCCACATCCTGGTCACACTTGGTAGTGTCACTATTTTTTATTTAAGCCATTTTCATAGGTGTGGAGTGATATCTCAGTGTGGTTTTAATTTGCATTTCCTTGGTGATTATTGATACTGAACATCTAAATAATCATATGCTTATCTGCCCTCCTGTATCTCCTCTTTGGTCAAATATCTGTTTTATTTTTTACCCACTTTCTAGTTGGATTGTTTTACTGATGAGTTTTGAGAGTTCTATATTCTAGAAACCAGCTCTCTGTCAAATAAATGGTCTGCAAATATTTTATCCTCAGCTGTAGCTTGTCTCTTCATCCTCCTGGCAGGTCTTTCACAGAGCATACGTTTCTTATTTTGATCAAGTCAAATTTATCTCTTTATGCTCTTGGTCTCAAGTCTAAGAAGTCTGCCTAAACACCCAAGGATTTTCTTCTGTGTTTTCCCCTAAAGGTTTTCCAGTTGACATTTAAATCTGTACTCCATTTTAAAATTAATTTTTGTTCAAGCTGTGAGGTTGACATCGATGTTCATTTCTTTCATTTTGTTTGTGGATGCCCAACTGCTCCGGTACCATTTGTTAAAAGCCTGTTCTTCCTCCATTGAGCTCTTTTGCACCTTTGTCAAAAACTAGTTGGGCATATTTGTGTGGGTTTATTTCTAGGCTCTCTATCCTGTTCCACTGACCAATTTATCTATTTCTTGATTACTTTGTTTTTAAAAAAACTTTGTGTTTAATTCATTCTTTTGCAATCTTAAACCATTATCTATACTTTTACCTATAACTGTATGTTTGTTATTTAAGCTCCTTAATCAAGCCCGACCAGTGTGACTCAGAGGTTGAGCATTAACCTATGAATCAGGAGGTCATGGCTCGATTCCGGTCAGGGCACATGCCCAGGTTGTGGGCTCAATCCTCAGTCAGGGACCTGCACAAGGCAGCCAATCAATGATTCGTTCTCATCATTGATGTTTCTCTCTCTCCCCCTCTCCCTTCCTCTCTGAAATAAAAAAAAATCCTATATAATAAAACCCTAATATGCAAATTGTCCCCTCGGGCCATCGTTCGACCCAGAGACCCGGAGTTTGACTGCCTGCTATGATGTGCACTGACCACCAGGGGGTGGTGTGGAGCATGGTGGGCATTGGCAACGTGGCGCTGGCAGTGGGCGGCAGTGGGGGTGCTGCCAGCCCCTATGGGTCCCGATGAGAGCAGGACCCTGGTGGGATGGTGGAGCAGGTGAGCAGGGGCACCAGACCAAAGCCAGGTGCTGGTTGCTGTCATCAGGGTGAGCTTCTGGTGGTTACTGAAAATTATTTGCTTCCACCTATTGTAGTCCCACCAGGCGCTTGCACCTGCTGCCAGCACCAGCCCCACTCGCACCAACTGCCGGCACTGGAGCCGCCACTCGCAACTGCTGCTGGTGCCTGGTGCTGGCCCTAATCACTCAGCACCATCAGTGGGTGTGAGCAGCAGCTGCTGGCCATGATCACCCTTCAGAGCTTCTCCATCTCCCATCATCCCCTCCTCCTGAGGAGCAATCAGGGCAATGTATTAAACTTTATCAAAATTAAGGAAAAGGGAAATAGCTAGACCCCATAGGCTATCCTGGCTGTTTTAATTCTAATGTTATGCTCATTACACAAGTTGAACACTCTTGCCTAAATAAAGTATCGGAAGTAAAAAAAGGCCCTAGAACAGCCGTGGGCAAACTACGGCCTGCGGGCCGGATCCGGCCTGTTTGAAATGAATAAACTAAAAAAAAAAAAAAGACCGTACCCTTTTATGTAATGATGTTTACTTTGAATTTATATTAGTTCACACAAACACTCCATCCATGCTTTTGTTCCGGCCCTCTGGTCCAGTTTAAGAACCCATTGTGGCCCTCGAGTCAAAAAGTTTTCCCACCCCTGCCCTAGAACTTGGCCCAGTGACCTATGATGGGTGAAACAAGGACCATTCACCCATTGTGGACAGCGACTGTGAGTGTGAGTGCAGGACCCCCATGGACCCAGCAGGACATCCCCAAGGGCTCCATGTAAAAGGAGGCCTGGAAGCCTGTGGGGGCAATGCACAGACAGGTCAACAATCTGCCCAAGCCCACACAGCTGGTAAGTGACACACTTAGATTTGAGTTCAAATCCTCAAGCAGCAGAGCCAACATTCTTAACCAAAATCAGTGAAGCAATAGTCTACAGCCCCCAACTTCTGAAATATTAGAATTTCCTGTGGAAGCTATTGCCCACCCCCAGACAGCCTGGGACTTTGGGGGAAAAAATACAATTCCCAAGATGATTCTGATGAATGCCTCTCGTTTAAAACAACAAAATTACACACAACCCTATACAAGAGGCACAAATCTGTTCTAGCCACTGTTTCCCCACAACACTCAGCACCTTCTCTTCTGTTATTACAGTTTAGTTTGTTATGTGGTTGTCCAGGTACAGGGATCTTTTTGACTGTTTTATTCACTGGTACATCACAGCTGCTAAGGTGAATGCCCACTACATGGTCAAGCCTATGGGTTAAGACATGGGTGAATGGAAGAATAAGCTTCGTATCTGAGTGCAATTCTCTGGTTAATGCCTCTAGATTTCCTTGGTCTCATGCTGCTAATCTGGTGCTAAAAGAAAAAAGGTTAAGGATCACAAGCCAGAACAGAAACCTACGAACACAATGCAGAGGAAGGCCTATGGATGCTGTCAGTGCAATTTCTGAAGATACTAACTGAGTGTGACCTAGATCCTGTGGTTTTACTGGTGTGAGCCCAGCATGTATCACAGAGCCTGGTCAATATTAGACACAGTGAACAACCAACATTAATATTATTAATTTTTTAAACATAAGAGGGTTGAGGAAGATCAAGGAATACTAAACACCTATATGCATGATGGGAACCCTGGGAAGATTCATTTGATGTGAATCCTGAGAAAAAATTTATCTGTTAAAAATGGACTCCCTATGGTCAACTGAGGGCCCAAATTTTAGAAACAACTAGAGGCCCAAAGCACGAAATTCATGCAAGAGTAGGCTTTCCTTTCCCCCGGCAGCCAGTACCAGTTTCCGTCTGGCACCCGGGACCCGGGCTTCCCTCACAGTGCCGGCTTCATCCGGAAGGTTGTCCGGAAGGATGTCCAGTCTTATTAGCATAGTACACTTTTATTATTATAGAGAAGAGCCTAGTAGCCACTTCCTGATAGGGCCTTCTCACATTCTCTGTACCAGGACCCTCTCCTCGCTCTGCCTTGTTTGTTTACACCATAGGAGTAAGCCACTGTAG
>NW_006289713.1:3184953-3196713 GCF_000327345.1 Myotis davidii
GTAGGGAAACTCTGGTTTTTACTTTCAGTACTGCACAACTGGATACCTCATTTACATAAAATGGACCTAATTGAGAGCCTGGGCGGGAACGTTGCTATCCTGCCCTTTGTCTCAGACACAATTTAGGTTGCTACCTGAATCTGTGTCTCCAGGGTTACAGCTCCTTCTGGTTGAATAAGTGCTTTTTATTTTTTATTATAACCTGAAATTGATTTTATTGGTTTACAGTGATCTCACCCACAGAAACCTAGCTTACTACTTTTATTCTCATTTTACTGATGAAAAACTGATGCTTAGAAAAGGTAAGAATTTGCCCAGGTTCTCACCATTTATAGATGATGGAGCCTGAATCTGAAACCAAGTATTTCTCATATTCTTAGCCACTTGCTGGTCAGCAGCAGGACTAATCCTATTTCAATACTGTTACAACTGACCCTTTGCAGTGTTTAAGCATTTTAGTTGCTTTGTTTTTAAATCAATTTTGTGTCCTCAGCTTTCCGAGTTGTCATGGCAAACATTTTCCAAGCCACACTTAGGAAGTGGCCAACTTCTCATCGATTTCAAGAAATAGCTTTGTGACAGTACCTGTATTATTATTTTAAAACATCAATTTTTCTGCCCCCTTTGCCCATCAGTCACAAAAAATGGACTATCATTTGAATGCACACTTAGGAGCTTTATTCAAATCTGTGCAAAAAAAAAAGGGACTTAAATAAAAGACTTGGAAAATGTAGGATGTAAACTATTTTCCACAACTTTGTGTTTGCCACTTTTTATTACAAAAGGAAAACTAAAAACAAGTTGGACAAAAGCAGCCCCTTGGCTTGAACTGGAGAATTTGGAGCCCATAACTTGGTCCAGTGCAGGCAAGGACACCAGGGCAGGATCAGCAAACATTTCCAAGGTCAGTATCTGCCATGCAGAGAGCCCAACAAGAGACACATGCAGACCTGGGACAAGAGGTGGACCAGAGATTGCACCCAAATGCTCTACAGAAGAACTGGGTGCTTAGAGTACTTCATAGAAACTCTAACACAGAATCTGCTAAATCCTATACAGATTTCAATGACTTATAATTGGATTCTAAATGTAAACACTCACATATACACACACACCTCTTATTGTATATTAACAGGGAAACAGAGAAAATATAGAACCAAAATAGTTTAATATTTAGAGCCAGCTCCATTTACCTGAAAATACCACACTGATTCAGGTTTGAAGCTCACAGGGATGGGTCAACATCAATTACCAAGACTGCCATGGAAACTGCTAGAGGTATAGGAGTCATGCCTATATTCTCCATCTCTACCCAAGTTTCAGTGCACTGGGGTTCAACCAAACAAATATTTCTTAAGTCCCCTTGAAGAATGGAGTTCCCTGGGAGAATCTGGTTTGCATAAGCAGCATAGTCATTTCTTATATCCCATTTCCAACGATCAAGGAAAACTTCGAGTACCAAGAGCATTTAATCCAAGCAAAAAGCAATTTCCAACGATCAAGGAAAACTTCCACGAGTACCAAGAGCATTTAATCCAAGCAAAAAGCTCATCCAGGAAATAAGGAACCAACTGGCCTGGCTGGCGTGGCTCAGTGGTTGAGCATCGACTTATGAACCAGAAGGTCATGGTTCGATTCCAGGTCAGGGCGCATGCCCAGGTTTCGGGCTCAATCTCCACTGTGGAGCAGGCAGGAGGCAGCCAATCGATGATTCTCTCTCATTATTGATGTTTCTATCTCTCTCTACCTCTCCCTTCATCTCTGAAATGAATAAAAATATTTTTTTAAAAAAACAACTGCCACCAAGTCTGTAATATCACTAACAGTGACATGTCTGTAGATGTTCACTGAACAACCATTGAAGGCTGAGGGGACATGAGCATGTCACATCAAATCATCAAGAATGTCCACAATTATGTTCTTTGTTTAAACCTCACCTTACACATATGGGTACTAAGAGCACATCCTATTTTAGGAGAAACTACTCTTCCAAAGACAAGTTTAAATAACTTAAAATGCCGAAAGGCCAAATCCTCTGAACCCCTCCATCACCGACACTGTCCTGAATGGCAGTAAGTGAGAAGGCCACTCTGACACAGCAGAAATGCTTTACCCTCGGGGAGTTCACATTCTAAGTTATTTATATTAACCCAAACTAGGAGAAAACCTTAGGTAAGACTAAAACTGTACACAGCACGGTATTATTTGCAAATAACTTCCCACCCATTCCCTATATCAGGTGAAATTTCTATTCACACAGTGACCTCCAACTTTGTGTTTTGCGGCTGGGGTGGGAGGAGTTCCACCAGAATATTTGAAGATTATTTGAGAAAGTTTTTGCCTCCCTCCAACCTACAATTAAGCCTCACTAGATTATATCCTTCTGAAATTCAAAATAATTATTCACCAAGTTGAGTTTAGGAAATCTGATATACAATTAACTTTCTAATTTTTGTAAATTATCTCAAAGTAAACCTCTCAATTAACAAAAGCAAGCCAGCAATTCTCTCCAAATTAACCAACAGATTCAACTCAATTCCAATCAATGAGATATGAGTTATTCTAACACTGGAAGTACACCAAATTATTACAATATGCATAATCTATTAAAACATTTGACTATGCTTATTAACTGCTTATCAGATTGAATTTGAGTCATCAGATTATGTTAATGAATCATAAAGTGTATGTGTGTAAACTGTATGTTTTCTTTGGTTAATACTCAGTCGTAACATGTACAGGAAATCACAACAAAGTCACCAAAAGTCTGAAGGTCTGTGAGGGAGTGTAGACCAGTCAGGAATAGAAATCACATGCATACAAAATTAAATGGAAACATCAAAAATTCAGCCCTAGCCAGTTTTGCTCAGTGAATAGAGCGTCAGCCTGCGGACTGAAGGGTCACAGGTTCGATTCCAGTCAAGGGCACATGCCACAGTTGTGGACTAGATCCCCAGAAGGGGAGGCATACAGGAGGCACCAATCAATGATTCTCTCTGATCATTGATGTTTCTCTCTCTCTCCCTCTCCCTTCCTCTCTGAAATCAATAAAAATATTTTTTAAATTCAAAATTTGATAAGGAAAAATTAAAACGTCTGTCATTGCTGAGAACACACCATTCCCTCACAATTCAAACAAACTTACTCTGAGTTTGTCACATTCTAAAGCTTATGAAATGCTATACTTTTGATTGAGAAGGTCAATGCCCCAAATGGAAACACTCTGGATACTGGTGACCCAGGCCAGTGCTCCAAATGCCAGAACAAGATGCACAGAGCAAGCGAGGCCTCTTTCTACACAGAGCCATGGAGGCTCAAAGACCAGAACATTCCTTCCACAAATATCCAGCAACATGTAAAACAAAAGACCCTCTGGGAAGTAAAAGAGAAAATGAGCAACCAGCATAATTTAAATAATTTCTTGGTCAAATATTTCAGTTTTCTGTGGATCAATAATCAGTTCAGAGGAAAATAAAAAATGTTCCCCTTTGTACGTCTTACATGATACATCTCTAAGAAAAACTTTAAAAGAAATCACTTTTGCCCGGCAGGCATTGCTCAGTGGTTGAGCATCAACCTATGAACCAGGAGGTCATGGTTAGATTCCTGGTCAGGGCACATGCCCGGATTGGGGGCTCGATCCCCAGTATGGGGCGTGCAGGAGGCAGCCAATCATGATTCTCTCATCGTGGATGTTTCTATCCCTCTCTACCTTTCCCTTCCTCTCTGAAATCAATCAAAATATGCTTTTAAAAAAAGGAAATCTGCTTTTTACTTTGAGAGGATTTTAAAGAAGCTTCTGATTTATTACAATTGTTTTATATAATTATAAAAACACACTAAGCTGTAAAAAAATATCTAAGTTTTTAAAAATAAAAATTTGTTATGTCAATCTCAGCTCAATCAAAATAAATCACTTGTGTGCCCTGACCGGTGTGGCTCATTTGGTTGGAACATCATCCTGTACACCACAGGGTGGTAAGATACCAGATTCAATTCCTGGTCAGGGCACATACCCAGGTTTCAGGTTGAATTCCCAGTTGGGGTATGTATGGGAGGCAACCTATGAATCAAGAGTTCATGTATCATGACCCACCACCACCTCCCCCCAGCCCCCCGTACTTCCTCTCTCCAAAATAAAATAAAATAAAATAATAAAAGAAAAGAAAAGAAAAAACCTACTTGTGCATATAAAAAATAACAAAATGAAGCCCCTGGCTGGTGTGGCTCAATTGGTTCCCATGCATCGAGAGGTTGGTTGCTGGTTCGATTCCCAGCCAAGGCACAATGCTTGGTTTATGGCTCGGTCTCCAGTAGGGGGCATGCAAGAGTCAGCCAATCCGAGAGAGCAGTTTCTTTCTTTCTTTCTTTCTTTCTTTCTTGGTCGCGGATTTGATTCCTGGTCAAGGGCACATACCTGGGTTGCAACCAATCAATGTGTCTCTCTCTCCTCTCTCTCTCTCTCTCTCTCTCTCCCCGCCCCCCTCTAAAATAAATAAAGGCATATTTTAAAAAAATAACAAAATAGAAATCTACTGTCTTGAAAATAAGAAACACAAGCATTTTTCCAGTTAGTCAATATGTTAAGTTAATGAAAACAAAACCCAAACATCTGGGTTTTGAGTTGCTATCTGACGTATCAAACAGTCTGTTTCTACAAGAGCCCACTGGACAGCGGTATTCTATCCCATGATCCATGCACTGCGTGTGTGCAGTCATACTGGCCTTCCAGCTCAGTCTCCAACTAGGACAGCACCGCCATCAAGCCAACACCAGGCCCAGCTATGTCCTACTAATGTACTTTCTTCAAATGGCTCTATGTCTAATCTCAAGAAAGTGCAAAAGAGGGGTTTTCACACTGATCTATAGGATAAATGTGCCTGTCCATACACGTGATCCCTTCAGTCCACATAATAAAATGAAGGCCCTTCCTGGAATGGTCATAGCTGGGCATTTAAAGGAAGAGCCTACTCTATACGGACTTCCCCAATACCAATGTGAAACAACCTCACTATTCCAGGAATTACAATAAGCAAAATCCAAATATGGGCACACTTGCGAGGAAGGAAAAAAGCACCTACCTAAAAGAATTCAAGTCCATTTTTCTATTCCTCAATTAGAAGACCGCTGTGGGTGAGGCCCCATCCAAGTAACCTCACATTTTTATTACAATAATTAAGTTTTAGCATCAAAGAAAAAGATTTTCTTTCTTTCTTTCTTTCTTGAATTTATTTAAAGAATCTCATTCAGGTGTAGAATCTGAAAATCTGGACCCAAAATACCAGCTGCGGTTGGCAGCAGTCCACTGCCCTTACGCTCCAGGGATTAAAGAGAATAACTCTCAGAGCTGATATCATGGTCAGTCTGGGCCAGTTTTAATCAGAAATAATCAACAGGTGAGTGGATTTCAGTATGCAGAGAGAGATTCAAAAGTGGGCCCCGCAGCTGAGAGGCCACAGCAGGCCCTGCAAGTGGGGCTGGCTTTGGGCTCTGTGCAGCCTCCAAAGAGAAGAGAGAGTGGTATTTCAGTGAACAGCTTATCACCCAGAGGCCTCATTACTGAAAAGACCTTTACGGTGTCTGCATTCGGGCTGTGAGGTTACACTTAGACTTCCCAACAGGTCATTCACAACAAATGCAAATGGGCCTAAGGAATCAATGGAGAAAGTATTTTTGAGTGAGGATTTTAAAAAAATATAGACGTGAATGGAAAAAGTTTGATATACTCAAATAAAATTTATAAATACTAATACGGAGAAAAGATATCTAAAGACCCGCCAGATAGAAAAACAACAAAGAAACAAATGCACATCTTCCAAGATGTGATGGGTGAATTTCACAGAAAAGATGCACCAGTCTGGTTCATGTCAGAAAGAATACGTGAGGATGACTCCCAGCCAGTCCAGCAGGGTATCCCGTGTTTAGTTTGAGACTAAGTCAGTGGTTGGCAAACTGTGGCTCGCGAGCCGCAGTTTGCCGAACACTGGTCTAAGTGAAATAGGTGCCATGAAGCTGGAGGCAGATGCCCTCATGTGTACTACAATTTGGGAAACCGCACAGAGGAGCCGGGTGAGGAAGTGACCACGGCCCACACGTCTGTTCTTACCATCGCACTTTGTTGCACGTCTGTGTTGCGCCGAGAGGGGAGCCCGCCACCATGGGCACTTGGATGGGACTGTGCTGCTTGTTCGTGACCAGATCCAGCTTTTCTTCTAATGATTTACCAGTGGCCTCGAGAGCTTGCAGCTTGGCTTCAGTGCTCTCCAATCGCAAGCATATTGTCTGGTTAATGGAATACAGGAAGGACTGGAAGTGAAAAAAAGAAAAACTTCAGAAGGGATATCTTGAACTTTAAGGAACCCCAAATGGTTATTTCCTAATGTGAATCACATCTACTCTGATAGGACAATCCTGCACGTTAGCTCTTAAGTTACATGCCAGAGACATTTGAGTAAACAAGTTCAACCTCTTATATTTAAATGTGACTACTTAAATCCTTGTTTTACTTCTATGTGTAGTTGTGATTCTTAGTAACGTTTAAGTCCATATGATAAAAATGTAGTCTTTAGGATGTCCTTCTATTAATCAGTAAATTTACACATAAAAACTAGTCACATCTTTCTAACTATAAAAACACATTTACCTGTAACATCAAAACAGCATGGAAATGACTAGTCCTGCACATTCACACAATCCCCACTGCCCTGTTGTTGAAATTTGGTTTAAAAAAAAAAAGTTACAAATAGCATGCCTGCCACCTAGTGGTTGACATGAAGAGCAGCTTCACACTTGATCACTTTTGAGCCAAGTCCCAATTACTAATTTCAATTGATCACAGTAAGCAGTGACATACACGACTCCAGACCCAAGAAACAGATCAAATACACACACCAGACAGGAAAACTCTTCACTTCCCACAAGAATACAAACAGAAGCATGTTTTCAGGTAAGACTTCCACTGTGCAGTAAACACCCTAAACTAATCTCACCAGCTAGTAGAAGGATTCAGAGTGCTAATTAGAAGCAAGTTCATAAAGTATCCAATAGCTCAATTTAGTAGAAAGGCTGGTTTGAGAACCAACAGCTGAAAGTAATGAAGACTCTGCCTTTCCCCTTTCTCTCTGCTTCTCTGCCCACAGTAAAAGGCCAGCCTCCATTTGACTGACAGGACATGCCGTCTAACTGCTGCTGGCCTACAGTATTCCTAGGGCCTGCTGCCCTTCTAATCTGAAGCAAAAACAGCAAAATTAGAGCCATATCACATCATGTAGCTGGCATCGAGGTCTGGGAGAAGAAAAATATGGATATTCTTATTCAATGCATTTTCAATAGACTGAGGTTATCTTGTGAAGAAGTTAAATGCATTTGTCTAACTGCCTGTAGACATGACAGTAAGGGGCAGCAATGCGGTAAACAAAACCTGCACACTGTCCAAACAACTCACTTTGTCTCAAGCAATCACACCCCCTGATGAGACTCATCATGAGTGCTAACGTATAAAGCAAGGGCTAACCTCCACGTCCCCCAGTGACTGCCTGCCTTCAGGAGAACAGGACGTTGGAGCAAGTGTGTGACTGGGGCCAGAGGCACACACAGTTGACATTCCATCACCCATGATCTACAAAGAGGTAACTTCCATGGTTCACCCTAATGTAAATGATCATTGGAACCACCCATTGGCCACTGAATTCTTGAGATAAAAATCACTTAAAACTCCATTCTTCTTTATCATTTGAAGACATCAAACACTTGGCTCCGGAATTCTTAAAATACAGTAAAACCTTATTATTTTAACTCTAAATGACAAATGATTCTACCAAGGGTTTGGGCAAAATTCACTGTTATGTACTAATAAAACAATTATCAAACAAATTCATGATACAAAGAGCAGAGAACAGTATTTTTAATGTCTTTTTATATACAAGTGATATTAGCCTTTCACATTCAAATCTATTCATTGGAGAGAAGAGTTCTTGGAAATTTGGTGAGCAAACTTTTCCAAACAGTACACAAATGTGGCAGTATTCAAACCATAGCCCAAAGTTAAACTTATTGACAGTGGAACTAGGACTGAAGCCAGCCACTTTCATCTTTTACTTTATAAATTTCTGTACTGTTTATGTTTACAATGAGTATCTCCGGTGGTAAAATTACAACTGCATTTTATTTTAAAATATAATTTGGTGTTACTAATGCAGACACCTTCTAACCACTAGCCAGAAATAGAAATTTAACTGTGAATATATATTTTTTAAATATACTTTTATGGACTTCAGAGAGAAAGGAAGAGGGAGAAAGAGATAGAAACATCAATGATGAGAGAGAATCATGAATCGGCTGCGTCCTGCATGCCCCCCACCAAGGATCGAGCCTGAAATCCAGGTATGTGCCCTGCATGGGAATCGAATCATGACCTCCTGGTTCATAGGTTGATGCTCAACCACTGAGCCATGCCGGCCAGGCTGAATATACTTTTAAATCACCTACATGTTTAAGCTTACACTACTTCCCCTTTTTAACAAAACTGTTAAGTTCTGGGGGATATGAATGTCTCTAAATAGAGGGATTACACGAAAAGCCACTGCGGTTTACATTTGCATTGCTGAAACTTCGAACAGGTGCTGATATTTATCTCCATGACTCCGTAAACACTGAACCAACAAAGTAAATCCAAAGATCCAAAATCACTGACTGAATGACTCAGTGGTTTCAAAGACCACCTCTAGTAAACTGAAATTTAGGTGACTTACATGGCAGGTACAGAAGTACTTCGGCACTAGTGGGAAATATTAGCCACACAAACTGTCCTCTTTCCTTCTGTCCACAACAGGTCTGTAGTTGTAGAGAAAGATGCCTCACATGGCAGCATCTCAATCTAAACAATGTTGATTCTTTAAGAGGATTGAATGGTGACTCCCAAAAACAATACATCTATATCCTAACCCCAAGAATGTATAAATGTGGTCTTATTGGGAAAAGGGTCTCTGTAAATGTAATTAAGTCAAGGATCTTGAGGTGAGATCTTCCTGGATTAGGGTGACAGCTAAATTCAATAATAATCTATAATAATAAAAGCATAATATGATAATTAGACTGGACATCCTTTTGATGAAGCTGGGGCTGCAAGGGAAGCCTGGGCCCCGGGTGCTGGAGGGAAGCCAGTGCTGGCCGCCAGGGGAAGGAAGGTTTACTCTTGCACGAATTTCGTGCATCGGGCGTCTAGTTTCCTTATAAGAGAAGAGAAAGTGAAACAGATAGCAACACATAGGGAAGAGGCAGTGTGAGGATGGAGGCAGAGATTGGAGTGATGCTGCCACAAGCCAAGGAACATCTGAAGCCAACAGAAGCCAGAGGCAGGAAAGATCCTCCCCTAGAGTCTCTGGAGGAAGCACAGCCCTGCCCACACACTGGGTTCAGTCTTCTGGTCTCCAAACCTGTGAGAGGATAAATTCCTGTTGTTTTAGGCTCTGCAGTTTTTGAGAATTTGTTATGGCAATGCTAGGAAACTAAATAATAAAATATATTTATATTTTTACCTTTATAGAGGGGTCCTGGCAATTGATCTCTAATCGTTGGCGTTTCAAAGCTGGTTCATCTTCATCTGTCACTACATGATTCTCCAGTACAACTGAAAACCAAAGCAGAAACAAAAGACTTAAACTTTAATATGAAAAGTTTTACAGACTGTTTTAATATTAAAATAGTAAACCATTCTGACACCTTAAAGTTAAAATGAGAAATGGTACAACCTGTTTCATATTTTACCTTTTCATAGTTCTAAGTTAAAATTCTCAGAGAGAGCCCTAACCGGTTTGGCTCAGTAGACAGAGCGTCGGCCTGCGGACTCAAGGGTCCCATGTTCGATTCCGGCCAAGGGCATGTACCTTGGTTGCGGGCACATCCCCAGTAGGGAGTGTGCAGGAGGCAGCTGATCGATGTTTCTCTCTCATTGATGTTTCTAACTCTCTATTCCTATCCCTTCCTCTCTGTAAAAAAACAATAAAATATATTTAAAAAAAATTCTCAGAAAGAAAATAGGATCTCTCCTTAATCTCAAGAAAAACTGAGATACTGGATAAATAATTTCCCTAACTCCAAAACTACAGGATTCTCATTCAGTGTTTTATTCAGCTACCCTGTTTGAATTTCGGCATAACAAAACCAAATCAATAATAGGGATATTTTACCAATTTTAAAGTCATGTCTGTTGGCTACCTCATTTCAAATTTAAAAACTATCTGGGCTATTACATCTCCTTAGGTGTTGATCATCAAAACAGTCCCTAACTTAACATACTAAGTTACATGGAAAGTTACTCCACAGTGCCGCTGAAATCAATGCCTCCCCATTACAATGCTCAGCTGATATTCATGGCTTCCCCACAAATAAGCAACTCAGTTCATATTCAAGGCCTGCCACAATGCGGTCAGGTCCTAACCACCTTCCTTTCATTGGAAATTAGCTACAAAAACAATATTAAAGATAGCCAAAGAATCAAAGACCACAACTATCCGTAAATCACATCGTTTCTGCAAACCATGTTTCTCTGTTCCTGATTGTTTGTTCTAGACCTAGTCAATCACTAAACATTTACATATTAACAATTATAGATAGAATATCAGTCATTTTTTATTTAACATGATACCATGAGTACTTTTCCATTTTGCTACAGTATTTTTTCCTTCTCCTCTCCTTGCCTTAATTACCTATGATAATTCCTTGATATATTTCTCCTCACCTCTTTCTACAAGTTCACGCATGGAGATAAACATATTATATATATACCAGAGGGCCAAGGCCATCTTTTATCAGATCTGTCCGCATCTTTCATCTTCACTTAACAATGTAATGTGGACAGCCCTCCCAGTTAATGGCTTTAACTCACTTTTTAACAGTAATAAGTTTGTGAATCTATTCTACAGAAATGCGTACCAGTATATGAGAATATATATATATTATATATATATATATATACATATATATATACACACAGAGCATGTATATTATAATATTGTGTATATATACATGTGTACACAGAATTGCATTATCGTAGCACTTGTGGGAGTATCCACCCATGGAGAATAAACTATGGAGCCTGACCACTTTGGCATATTGTCAGACCTTTCAGATGCACCCCATGCTACAATCAAGCAGGATAAACTCGCTGTGGACAGAAGATGCCTGCCTCACCTGGACAATGATGTCTGATAGTCCCATCTCTTCCCCCTCCAATCTTCCCTGTGCTCAACCACCTCCACTCAAGAAAATCTATCCCTCTTCCACCAGGCCCACACGGGTGCTGGAAATAGTACCTGCTCATGCTGTGGCACAGCAAATACCACCAAAGGAAGGACCCCCAGCCCCTCACAAAAGGCTGTCCACAGATGTGGACACAGCACATCTGGCTGGCATTAGATCTCTCATCTGCTCAGGGAGGGTCAGGGTAAGCACAAGGGAAGCCAAGTGCATAGGTCACTATGGCCCAGGCCCCATCTCAATTAAAGCACCGCCACTTCAACAGGCTGTATATCTTGATATTCCAAATAAGATCTCAATTTTTTTTAAAGTGTCAATGCCTTTAAACTTATACATACTCGATAATTCATCTCAAAACTCTTAAGTATAAAGATACTGCATAGACCCATAACTCAAACACAAACCTTTCATTGTTCCTAGGCAGGAGCAGTAAAGTGATCTCCCGCAGGTGATTACCCAAAGCTCCTCTGCAGGAACCAGCCAAGGACTGAAAAGCACAGAAGT
>NW_006289713.1:3196787-3200544 GCF_000327345.1 Myotis davidii
TCCAGAGCCACACAGCTGGTTCCTGTCACCACAGAAAAGACAACTCCATGCCCCTTGGCAGCGTGAAGCACCTCAGGCTGGAAGCAAAGGGCAATGAAGCAGATTCGTAAAAGGAGACGTGTCCGTGGCAGACAGCACCGGCACCAGCACCAGAATTTACCAATAACTTCCCCCTGGCTGCAGGACTACAGTTTCTTTTCTTCTTTGTCCTTTGTTGCATTGCTGATTATAATTTTGTGTGCATTACTTTTAGATTTATATTAAAGAACTCAATACTCTCTTTTGTTAATCCTCACTGAGGATATTTTTCCCATTGACTTTTAGAAAGGGTGGAAGGGAGGCGGAGAAACAGAAAGAAACATCAATGTGAGAGATACACGTCGATTGGTTGCCTCCACACGGCCCGACCCAGGGCCGGGGATGGAGCCTATAATCAAGGTACATATCCTTGAGCGGAATCGAGCACAAGACCCTTCAGTCCAAAGGCCAACGCTCTATGGAAATTGTAAAGATACTGAGCAAAACCATCCAGGGCTTAATACTCATGTTAAAGCCGTCACAATCACCTGGAATGACAGGTCTGAAGAAAGTTACACGCAGACAAGTGAAGTAAGCGCAGCTGTATGGTGAGTACATGCAAAACCAAAACCTAAACATTTATTTTTAAATGGAAATTAGGTCATGCATGCCAACATTTTAAAAGCAGTTCTATTGCTAGGATTATGGGAAATTTTTGTTTCTTCTGCTTGCTTAACTACTTTTAAATTTCACAAAGGTCATATTTTAGAGATGAGGAAAAAATAATCTCAATCTTAAACCCATTCTGACTACAAACATGTGTAATGCGCCATGGTATTTGCTGGGTGTGTGCAAGTTCTTTTGAGTCAGAAATTGCAGGCTTTCTGCCCATAAAGGCCTCAGAGAGCCTTGCATACAGGTTCTCATTAAACAGTCAATAAACTATAATTCCCAGTTATTTAAGGAACAGAGATGAAACAAAACAAGATTAGAAATGACTTCTCTATGCCTTCCCTGGACTATAATCTACAGAGAAGGAATTTATGTAGGAAGTCAGCTATCAGAATTTGAATAGTTCTAAAAGTGCTTAAATTTTATGTGACTGGAACATTTCTCTTTTATAACATTGTAGTGTGTGCTTTCTAAAGAAATTGTTGTTCACCTACCAAAATATAAACACGGATATATTTTAAATTGCTATATACAGTGATAGCGCTGCTTCTTTTTAAGTTCAAAGGTTTCTAAGGTGTGGTGCTAATGAGGTCAGGGCTACAAGTTCTAGCTCTAAACAAATTGGTTAGTTTTTACAGAGAAAATTGTAGTTAATAGCTGCACTCATGTGCCCAACTTTGTTCAATGATCTGATGAAGCTCTAGATTTTGCCAGTTAATAGGTGATAGTGCTTCTTACTAAAAAAATCAGAAGCAGCTTTTGGCTCTCTGAGCAGCACCATGGTAGTTGGCAATAATTAAACAAAAGGCGTCAGGGGCAAACACAGGGGAAGCCAGGTGCACAGGTCACTATGCGACTAAAAGGGTGCCAAGAAAATGGGTGATCCCTTTTCTAAGAAAGATCAGTGTCATGTAGAAGCACCAGCTGTGTTCAATATAAGAAATGTCACAAAAACGAGTCAAGGAACCAAAATCACATCTGATGGTCTCAAGGGTCGTGGTTTTGAAGTGAGCCAAACTGATCTGCAGAATGATGACACTGCAGTTAGAAAATTCAAGCTAATTACTAAATGTGCAGGACAAAACCACTGATTTCCACAGCATGGATC
Organism: Myotis davidii; assembly: GCF_000327345.1. Classification (NCBI taxonomy): domain Eukaryota; kingdom Metazoa; phylum Chordata; class Mammalia; order Chiroptera; family Vespertilionidae; genus Myotis; species Myotis davidii. The sequence continues at coordinate 3,198,586 of NW_006289713.1, forward strand.
TTACCCGTGACAAAATGAAAAAGCATGACTGAAGCTCATGTTGATGTCATAATACCAATGGTTATTTGCTTCATCTACTCTATGTTGGTTTAACTAAAAAATCACAACAATCAGATTCGGAAGACCTCCTGTGCTCAGCATCAACAGGTCCACCAAATCCAGAAGATGATGATGGAAATCATGACCTGAGAAGTACAGACAAATGACGTCATAAAATTGATCAATAAGTTTATTCCAGACGGCATTGGAAAAGAGAGGAAAGGTTTTCCACCCTATTTATCCACTCCATGATGTCTTTGTCAGAAAAGTAAAAATGCTGAAGAAGCCCAAGTTTGAACTGGGAAAACTCATGGAGTTTCATGGTGAAGGTCACAGCTCCGATAAAACTACTAGGGATAAGTCAGGTGCTAAAGTTGAACAAGCTGCCCTAACTGGTTTGGCTCAGTGCATAGAGCGTCGGCCTGCGGACTGAAAGGTCCTGGGTTTGAATCTGATCAGGGGCATGTACCTTGGTTGCGGGCACATCCCCAGTAGGGGGTGTGCAGGAGGCAGCTGATCGATGTTTCTCTCTCATCGATGTTTCTAACTCTCTATCCCTCTCCCTTTCTCTCTGTAAAAAATCAATAAAATATATTTAAAGTTGAACAAGCTGATGGATAGGAGCCCCAAATCCAAGAATCTGTTTCAAATTTAGACTTTCAATGGTGACAAATAAAATAGAATCCTATCTGTGAAAAAAAAAAATCAGAAGCAAAATAAGGGGGAAACTGACCAAAGAATAGTATTCCTGAAAGGAAGCACTTCATTTCTTTATGACTGCTCATTTAATTCCAAAATTATTTATATTACTCTTTCCTTCTGTCGTAACTAATTTCCAAATGAAATGTTTCCCAATTAACATATCAAATAGATCATACAGGACAGACATCATGCTTTCTTATGAAATTTCTGAAAATTCTCTTTTATATTGGAAAAACAATTCAGTATTTCAATTCCACTATTCTAAAAGGAAAAAACAGGCAACATTCAGTGACTTAATTATGTGCACTTGTAACTATATATAAAACACTTAAAACTTTAAGGCAAAAAAAAAAAAAGAGGAAACCTACTGAGAAATCCTTTTACAAGTAAAAGTGTAGACAAAGCTTTTTCATAACTGAAGTTCTTGAAATTTAGGGTTTCCTTTATGAGGGGCCATATATATATATATATATATTACTGATTTTTTTACAGAGAGGAAGGGAGAGGGATAGAGAGTCAGAAACATCGATGAGAGAGAAACACCGATCAGCTGCCTCCTGCACACTCCCCATTGGGTATGTGCCCGCAACCAAGGCACATGCCTCTGACCGGAATCGAACCCGGGACCCTTGAGTCCGCAGGCCGACACTCTATCCACTGAGCCAAACCAGTTAGGGTTATGAGGGGCCTTCCTAAAACAAATATTTAGTTAAGGTTTCAAAGTAGATGTATGCTTTTAACATCAATAAGAAAAATTACCAGCCTTAGCCAAAGTGTAGGAAAATAGTTGTTCTCACTCAGCAGACGGAAGAGTAACACAGTAAAACATTTCTGGGAAATCTGTCAGTGTCTTATCAAAATTGTAAACATACAAAGCAATTCTGCTGGGAATTTACCATAAAAAAAGATTTTCCAAGATATACTTGCAGGGATCTTTATTGCAAGGGTTTACATGAAATAGAAACAGTGCAAAAAATATAAATGCCACCCACAAGAGGAAAGTTCAATAAATGAGGGGACACCTATAAATGGAATACCATGTAGTTGTCAAATAAGTGCAATCAATTTGGACATATCAACACGGTAACATTTCCATGACCATTCAATAGTAAAATTTAAAAGGAGGAAATTATAAGGAACTAAGCTGTCACAGAGGCCCCTATAGGTGGGGGAAGGAAGAGGGAAGCAGAGACTTAGTGCCTGTGCACATCAGAGGAG
>NW_006289713.1:3200572-3202832 GCF_000327345.1 Myotis davidii
GAAGGCTACCCATGTGAGAATGGACCTTTCACACAGTGCATGCATCACTTTTTCTTTCTTTAAAAGACTGAAGAAAACTTCTGGAAGCACTTTTGGATTTTTATTTTTATTTTAAATATGGTCTTTTTTATTTGAGAGAGGAAGGGAGATAGATACAAACATCAATGGGAAAGAATCAAAATTGATCATCTGCCTCCTGCACGCTCCCCCACTGGGGACTGACCCCATACATGGGGCATGTGCCCTGACCAGGAATCAAACCGGTGACCTCTTGGTGCATGGGTAGATGCTCAACCACTGAGCCACACCAGCTGGGCACACTTTTGGATTTTTAAAAAATAGAACAAAGTCCATCTGCTCTCACATAGCTCTATACCTGGGTGATGGTGACTCAGGTCTTCTACTGCAATCTGCACCACGTCCGCCAGATCCTGTTCTGACATCATCCAGAAGGAGAGGAGAGGGGCCAGTCAACAAGCAAGAATCAAACTCACACAGGGCTAGGATTCTGTCACCTACAAAACAAACACAGAGCGTAGAGGGAGATTAATGATTGTGACCTGTGAAATGAAAACTGCTGACCATATATATTCAAGAGCACATCAGGCCCCGGCCAGGTGGGTCAGTTGGTTGGAGCGTCATCCTGTGCACCAAAAGGTTGTCGGTTCAATTCCCAGTTAGGGCACATACCTAGGTTGTGGATTCTATGCCTGGAACATGTCAATATTTCGCTCTCACAGTGATGTTTCTTTCACTTTCTCTTTCTCTCTCTCTCCCCCCCCCCCTTCCTTTTTCTCTCTCTCTCTAAAATCAATAAACATATGCTCGGGTGAGAATAATACAAACAAAAATGAAAAGAGAGCATCAGATGTCCACAAATTTTGTTTTTAATATAGGGTTCTTCTTGCCCCAAACCACCAAAAGGTTAGCATTTTTGAAGAATTGAGAAACAGCCCAAAAAATGCTCATTGCTTCTGTCTAGCCCCTACCTGAGAGCCTCTCACTTTATCAATCCATTCCTCACACTACCTCCAAAGTCACCTTCCTAAAATGGCTTAAACACATCATCCCCAAGCCAAAAGTCTCCAATGGTCCCCTACTGCCCACAGAATACATCCTATCTTCCACCTGCTCCCCATGGGGTCTCAGCTCACACACCCCAGAAAACCACCACACTGTTGTCTCCACCAGTAATAAAACTCTCACCTACCAAAGTTTACCTAGTGGATCTTTCAGCCAAGGCTATGCCCATACTCCATCTCTCCTACTCAAATCCACCCTCTCTCTGAGCTCCTCTGTTTTGCTTCCCCTTGGCTTCCAGCACAGACCTGAACCACAACACAGCCCACTGCTATGCCCAAGAGCACTGCCATCCTATCCACAGGGCACCTTCTGGGGCAGGGCCACCCCTGGTGTGAGGTGTCATCCCTGAGCCTAGCATTGTGTCTGGAATAGAGTCAGTTATTTTCTTCCTGATCCTGAAACACTTTGATTAGGCCTAGAGAGACCTTACTTTCCAAAACAAAAATGAGACCATATCATTCCAAATGTGATCTCTCGATCAGAGATCCAAATATAGTACTTGAAAAAGAGGATGTCCTGAAGAACTCAGTAATCAATGTCACTGTAATATTTTTTATCTTATTATACTTTATACTAGAGGCCCGGTGCATGAAATTCATGCACTGGGGGAGGAAGGGGGTTGGGGTTGGTGGTGGTCGTGGTGTCCCTCAGCCCAGCCTGCACCCTCTCCAATCTGGGACCCCTCGGGGAATGTCCGACTGCCGGTTTAGGAGTTGGGAGCCTGCCTGCCTGAATGCCCCTAACCGTTTCTGCCTGCCAGCCTGATCACCCCCTAACCACTTCCCTGACAGCCTGATTGACGCCTAACTGCTCCCCTGCCGGCCCAGTCGCCCCCAACTGCCTGCCTGGTCCCCCCCAAATGCCCTCCCTCCCCTGCAGGCCTGGTCCCCCCCAACTGCCCTCCCCTGTTGGCCTGCTCACCCCAACTGCCCTCCCCTGCAGGCCTGATCGCCCACAACTGCCCTCTCCTGTGTGACCACATGGGGGTGGCCATCTTGTGTGAGGGTGTGACAGTCAATTTGCATATTACCTCTTTATTATATCAGATTATGTATTTACAAGTAATTATTTACAAAAGAAATTACTTTCCCACCTAGACTACATGCTCCCTGAGGGCAGAAACCATACACTCAACTCTACAGCACAGCTCCTTTCATCGGTAAGTACTTACCATCCC
>NW_006289713.1:3202856-3230337 GCF_000327345.1 Myotis davidii
TGTGGGGCAGCAGAGATAACTTACAATTTTCAGATCATCTACTTTCAAGTTGGAATCTACTGACAGCAACTTTTAATGGTAAGTTCCAATGAGCATTAAATTAATTTGCAGGTTTCACATGTGTTCTTAAATCCTATAAGTAACATGATTCCTCTTCTCTTTTGCCCAGACTTAAATTCTACAGCTTAAATGGTAGCTCCAGAATTTCATAGGGAAGACAATTTGTAGGAGGAACAAATCTCCTCTCTTAAGTCTTCCTTTGTAACCAACTAATTAAATGTATGATCACTTCATACAAGACTGAATGAGGTGAGAAAACATCAACTGTCCTTAACAAAAAAGAGATTGTAACCCCCAATCTGGATGAGAAACAAAAGATCTCAGAGCAACTTTGACTGAGTCCTTTACTAAAAGATTTTTAGTCTCCTCAAATCCCCCCATAAAAACACAGGGAGCAGCTAGGATAGCAAAACCAGGCCAATGTCTATAGCAGAACTGAGTGATGAGTTCTTCCTAACAAACGCCAAAATGCAAGCAAGTGGGGACACACCACTGACAGTGACAAGATCATCATGGTAGAAGCAGGGAGCAGAGAAGTAATGTGTCAACCTGAGAACAGCAGCTGAAACCAGGAAGTGAGCACAGTCCCAGAGAAGACAAATGCAAGAGGTCTGCAATAGAGTCCAGAGGCCTAGAACATTCTGGGGTCCAGGAACTCTTAAAAATCATCATCCTTGCCCTAACCCAGGGGTGGGCAAACTTTTTGACTCAAGGGCCACAATGGGTTCTTAAACTGGACCGGAGGGCCGGAACAAAAGCATGGATGGAGTGTTTGTGTGAACTAATATAAATTCAAAGTAAACATCATTACATAAAAGGGTACGGTCTTTTTTTTTTTTTTTTTTTTAGTTTTATTCATTTCAAACGGGCTGGATCCGGCCCGCAGGCCGTAGTTTGCCCACGGCTGCCCTAACTGGTTTGGCTCAGTGGAGAGAGCGTCGGCCTGTGGACTCAAGGGGCTCAGGTTCGATTCTGGTTAAGGGCATGTACCTTGGTTGCGGGCACATCCCCAGTAGAAGGTGTGCAGGAGGCAGCTGATTGATGTTTCTCTCTCATCGATGTTTCTAACTCTCTATCCCTCTCCCTTCCTCTCTGTAAAAATCAATAAAATATATATTTTTTAAAATAATCATCTTCATCCAAAGCTCCCTTTAAGCCAAATACACTAAAATGAAATGACTGAAAACAGAATACAAAATATACAGGACAATGAAAACAATGACAGAGACAAATCAAAGTCTAATTAAAGGTGGGAGAGAAAAACAGAGCCAGGAGAGTTCAGAAAATGAACTGCTAAATTTTTTTAAGACTTCCTAAAAAACATGTAAAATAAGAGCTCTAAAACACTGAAATTAGAAAAACTATTCTAAATCAAGCCTCCCTTCTAAATAGTCAGGAAAATTAATTCCACATCAAAATAAACAAAAAAAAATTGAGGTCCAACTGATGAAAACATAATATATATTAAAAGAGAATAAGAAGCAAAATAGCCTGGGCTGTGTGGCTCAGTGGTTGAGCATTGACCTATGAACCAGGAGATCACAGTTCGATTCCTGGTCAGGGCACATGCCTGGGTTGTGGGCTTGATCCCCAGTGGGAAGTGTGCAGGAGGCAGCCGATCAATGTTATCAATGTTTCTTCTCTCATCATTGATATTTCTCTCTCTCCCTCTCCCTGCTTCTCTGAAAAATAAGAAGAAGAACAACACCACTACCACCACCACCACCACCACTAAAGTCAGTGAAAACAGGCTAAAAAGACATGTTACCAAAAGAGATGAAAAGTGCTAATCTAATATTTCAAAACAAGTTAAAATACATGAAGGAAATGATATGGTACTATTAACCATAAACCATCATGAGAAAAGCTCAAAAATGAAGTGACAGAACTCAGAAAAGGTTAGAAACAAAGGCAAAACAGTTTTGGAAATGAAAATTAGAAGGAATCCAAGAGCAAATAAACAATAAATTATGCCTTCAGAAAAACAAGAGGAGGAATTTTTTTAATTAAAAAGAAATGAAAAGTTCAAGAAAAAGTAGCATAGTGACAAAGAAGATCCAGCATATGTGTAACAGGAGGCGCTAAGAAAAAAAAACCAAAGCAACACTTAGTGTGGTACACTGTATTGGAAGAGTATTGGGAAATAGAAAAAATAGCTCTCCTGCACTTCTGGTGGGAGTATAACCCTGGAGAACAACAAGCAAGATAGCTATCAAAATGCACTGGACACAGCCCTGACCATGTCATTCCCTATTCAGGAATCCTTCCAGCACATAGATTCATATATCTGTACATAGATCTACATACCAAAAAACAAAAAAAACAAACAAAAAAACACAACTAAGGCATTGCTTTTAGCAGCAAAAGAATGGATGCAACCTAAATGTACATCAACAACAACAAAATGTATGGCACAGCCAAACAATGGAATTTCAAAGAAATGTAAAAGGAGGCAAATATCTCTAAGAACAACTCCCAAGATGCAGTATTACACAAATATAAATGGGGCAGGATGCGCACAACATACTTTAAAAAAAAATGCTATACAAATATGCACAGAATTTCTCCAGAACATAAAGGGTAAAAAGAAAACCATTTTTTACTTTTCACCCTTTTATACTATTTGCATTTTTTATCAAGTGCATTTATCACCTTTTCAAAATTAAAAAAACAAAAACAAAAAAAACAAACCACCACACACTTTTTGAAGATGTCCAGACAACTAAATATTTAGGCATAACACAACTAAATATTTAGGCATAAACTGTGGGGGACATTCTCAATTCCAACCTCAGTTATATCCAGTAATATTCTCTGAACCTGGTGCCTGTGCTGAACACTGGGAGTTTCTTCCACCTTCATCCTCAGCAACTGCTCCAGAGCACCTGTCAGGATAAGGAAATAAGGTGTCGTGCTAAATGTGTGTCCTCTGAAGATGACCTCTAAGTCACCTGGTGGTTAACTGGTGGTGAGTTTAAAGATCAAAGCTACTCATGCCATAATCTCAGTCTTCTTTTTACCAAATTAAAAACCAAAGCAAAAATTATTAAAGGGATACACTGAACTCTGTAATGAAGGCGGTAGTCCTCGGTTAGATACCACCCAACTGATCTTTGGCTTGATAGATTTAAAACATTTTAGAGTCACAGTCTGCTTTAGAATTTAATTAAAAACAAGCAAACAAACAAAAAACCATGGACCTTTTCCCTGGAAATTTGCACAGACAAAACTCTACCAAGTTTCACAGGCTTCACCAATACCAGTGTAAGAGCCCTAATTTATAGGGCCATGAGGGCACCAAAGGAAAGCTCCCACCTCTCCTACAGCACACTGTGGCTACCTGACCAAGTTTGAGCCTATGGAGCATGAGCTCAGACACGGTGCATGGCGGCGCCAGCACCTCATCAAAAGAAAGGTGGCAGTGACCATGGCCCTCCTGCTGCTGCTAGACTCTAGGGATGAGGATGGACAGGCGCTAGAGCGTTGGAGCAAAGAACAAGAAGCAAATAGCCTGGGTCCTCACATCTATGGAGCTGCCGCGCCTCCTGGACTGCCTATCTCAGGCTTTCTCATAAGAAAGGAAAATAAACCACCACCTGCTTTAAAACAATGTATATTGTGCAGTCTGTCACATGCAGCCGAGCTTAACCTAAGTGATACACCTGAAGCCCATTCATGATGGCCCTGGATCCATAGCTTCCAGGTTAAATACCTATCTCCCATAAAGGTCTAGTGCAGCGGTTCTCAACCTGTGGGTCGCGACCCCTTTGGTGGTCGAACGAGCCTTTCACATGGGTCACCTACGACCATCCTGCATATCAGATATTTACATTACAATTCATAACAGTAGCAAAATTACAGTTATGAAGTTGCAACGAAAATAATTTTATGGTTGGGGGTCACAACATGAGGAACTGTTTTAAAGGGCCAGAAGGTTGAAAACCACTGGTCTAGTGGAAAGTTTTCAGGGGCCTTTTTCAAGCCTTTTCTTGATTTCTGAAAGCTCTGCAAGTGGCTCAAGAAAATACTCCAAACTCACCATAAAATCCTGAATCTTAACCTCTTCCAAATGAGGACACCATACGTTATCCAAGTTGTTTACTCAAAACGATTCTCTGGCCAGGATAAAGAGTCATTTAAAATTCTGCTAACACTGAAGGCTTGAATAGAAAAGTAGGGCAACAAGCCCAAGAAAACTGGAACAGAGCAATATAAGCCGTTGCCATTTTGGCAGATTAAATTTGCCAGTTCTCAGAAGTCCTGGGGACAGTCCAGTCTTAATATAATAAAACAACTGGACTGAGATTAATGTTCAATAATGTCTTTAATGGCAATGACTAGTTAGAACCCTGCTTTAAACTAACGTATTTTGGACTCTGTCACATGAGCCACCCTGAAGCCCATTCATGATCCAAGGCTTCCAGGTTAAATAAATGTCTCTCAGAGAAGGCTAGTGGAAAGTTTTCAAGGGCCCAATTCAAGCTTTTTCCTGGTTTCTAAAAGTTCTACAAGTGGCTTAAGAAAATACCCCAAACTCACCATAAAACCCTGAATCCTAACCTCTCAAGTGGCTGAAGAGAGCCTCTTCTAGGGGGCACATGAAAAAAGAGCCCACCAACCGAATCAACAACCTAAGTGCTCAATCTTAGGGGAGTGGTAAATGAAAGTACACCCTATTATAAAATATTGCAGACACTAATGTCAGTGAGTGGTTTGATTGCATGAGCCATAATAGAAAGGTCTCCTGAATATACTAACAGAAAGGAACATAAAAGGAAAATTGCAAAACAGTATATGATCCCTATTCTGTTTTCTAAAAATGCATGTATGTATAGTCACATATCCATGTGTGTCTGAAATGAGCTGGCTTTCATTCTTGATCCTTCAGGATTGTTGAATTTTCTATAAGCCCATATTCATTTATCACCTGTGAAATTGTTTTTCTAAAACAAAGTAACAAGTATATAACCTACAACTTGTGTGCATCCATCACACACAGCCATGACCACTAGTGCTGATGTGTCCGAGGCTGCAGACACAAAGCAGCCCTTCCTGGAACACTTCCATTCTCCTGGACCACTGTGTCATGCTTTCTCCTCTCCCTTCCAAACCCCAGCTCCTCCTTCCTCAGTGCTTTCTCTCCCCCATCCGAGTTCCTTTGAACTTAGCCACCCCACCTGTGGCTGCTTATGGGCACCACCTGGCCTTGCTCCGATCCAAAGATACTGGTACACCCTCCCCTCTTTACCGCCAGGGGCTCCCGTACTTCAGCAGTTCTCTCCAAGTCCCTTACCATCTGCCTCCTAGGTCATTCCCAATACACACTGCACTGCTACTTCCCCACCTCCCCTTCAGAGCAGAATTCCCAAGAGTTGCCTGTACATGTGTCTCCATTTCCTCCCTTCACATTCTCTCTAGAGCCAGTCAATCAGACTCTGGCTTTTCCACTGACCAAATTGCCCCTATCCAGCCTGCCCTGGCCCCCACAAGCACCTGCCCAGGGCTCACTCCCACCTGCTCCACAGCCAGCCTCCCTCCCTCGCCTTCTTGGCCTGGCTCCTCTCCTGGCCTTGTCTTGCAGAGGTTCTCTGAAGGTGTGCATGATCTCCCTGATGTGGAAGGACCAGGGCCAGGTGCTGGACCTCTTCTCAATCATTCTGAAATACCATCTATGTGCTGATGGCTGATTCACCCTTCAACTCAGACCTCAGACGTGAACTCCAGATAGCCTGCTGGACAGTTCCCCTGGGTATCTAGTCCCAACTGCAAAGTACCGAACTGAACCCGATACCCCACAACCAAGTGCTCCTCCCAGACTTTCCATCTCAATTTATGGTAACACCAGTTGCTTAGACCAAAAACCTTCAGTCCTTGGTTTTTCTCTCTCTCTCATGTTCCATCTGTGGGCAAATTCTCTGAATAAGCATGGGCTCATCTGGAGTCGTGCATTGGCCTTCACAGGGGCCTTCCTGCTCTGCCTTTACACCATAATTATTCCCAATGCCTGGTTAAAAGGCTTTCAGGATCACATCAAACACATGCCAGACTGTCCCTCATTTGTTTAGAGCCCTCTGAAGGCATTCTGCTTACTCAGGATGGCTTTCCCAGAACCCAGAAGCCACCAGCCAGCACCTCACAATGTCCCTCAGGCTCTCCCTGCTGCTCCTCACTCACCCCTATCCAAAGAGACCTCTCGAGTGCAGGTACACCCAGCTCAGGGCCCTTACACGGACACCCGCCTACCCCTCCACCACCTACTGCCAATTCCGTAATTGAATTACACCCATTTAATTACACCCACCACCAGCACCCACCTCCCTGTTCCCTTCCCACTTCTTCGAAAAGCACTTACTGTCCAACTTACTACATGTGCTAAATGTTCATTCCGTTTACATTTGTCTTCCCTACTAGAAGATCAGCTCCATCAGGGCAGGAATTTTCATTTTGCTTCCTGTCTAGCACAGGGTTGGCACATGCTGGCCCTCAATGAACACACATGTGATGAATCTAGTGGAAGAGCCGATTATAGTTACACACAATGCAGAACTATGAAGGTCAGCATTTCAACTTAAAAACCATGGATTAGGTCTTCAAAGTTCTTTCAATTTATGTTTTGATTTCAATAGGAATGTACCATTACTAAGTCACGAAGCTATTTAGTTTATAACTGTGAACTTCATGTGAATTACACTTTCCGCTAACAGTAAAAATACAACAAGCTGCTTGTCAGCCATCAGCAAAAGACACAGCAGCTGTTCATCAGCTGAAATACAGAACTGCAAATTTATTTTTAATTTTTAAATAAACTTTAAGTTTGGACACCCATACAATAAACTCACAAGGTCATTAAAACAGGAATAAAAGAAAAGCTCCTGTGACTGAGCAATAAGCTTAGCTTCAGCAGTAAAGGTTAAAAAAGAGAACACTATAAACTATCAGCTCTCATTATGTAAAAATGGCAGCAAGAAAAAAATAACCAAACGAAGCCTCGCTGTATGGACACAGGGATATCCTCAGTTTCTGTGAAAATGACATCACTTGGATCATCTCATTAGGGATGTCACAACATATGGGACAATTTTCCCATCAGTTTTTTAGGGCGGTCTTCATAGACCAGTTTCTGATACCAACCCTGATGCTGAGTCTGACTTAGATCAGATGATTTCCACAGGAGGTAGAACAATGTAGCCAGGTGTATAACCTCCCAGGGCAGTGACCTGCTCTACTAGACTTATTTATCAGATACACGAAGAGTGGCTAAAGAGAAGCAGTCCACAAGTCATGGGTAAAAAGCTTGGTATACCCTTTTCATTTCTTGGAGGGGCCTTGGAAGTCATCTAGTGCTAACCTAACTTCACTTTACAGATGACAAAAATATAATCTGAATGTATTACTCTGAGGGTTAGAACTGTCCATGAACAAGTACAAGAGGGAGATGGGCCTAAATACACGTCTTTGAATACAATTCTGCAGAAAAGACACTTGGTACAGGAGTGATGAGGAAGGACCATCACCAAGGTCCTATAGCAGGCTCCACATCCCTGGAGCCTTAAAATTAATGAGGCCCCAAAAGCTTGTGCTTGTACAGGTATATGGTTGTATTCTTGACATTACATCACCCACCACGCCCCACCCAAATGTCAAGTCCACAATGCCATAAAAATCGTAACAGTAATTTCCAATCCCATGTGAGGAAGTAGCTAAGTGGTGCCTAGTTAAAAAGCTGAATCTCCAGGAACAGGGAAACCTCCAAGAAACTAAAGAGCATTCCATCTAGTCAAATTTTTTTTATATAAGTAGAGTAATAAAATAATTAATTAAAAGTCGGTATGAAGTAAGCAAAGAAACAAATTTTTATTAAACTGAGATATAGGGGAAAGACTCAGTTTACTTATTTTTCTCCCAAAATCAGTGTGGGGTGGGAGGGGAAATATGCAAAGGATGAAATAGGGAACAAAGAGCAATTTGACTAAATGACTGGTAATAAACTAGGAAATTAGGAAGCAAGAAATACTTCTTCCTATGGTTTCCAATGAGGAAAATTCAGGCCATATTGTTTCTTCTTTAAGACAGCCCCCCCTCCCAAAAAATGTTTGAGTTTAAAATTAGGAAAAGATCAAACTAGCCTGAGAGAGCTAATTTAATGTTTGATTAAATTAGTCACTTTTATTCATGTTTTCCAAAATATGTAAACCTCCTCAAATATAAACCACAAATGCAGAAAAGAGAAGAAAATGGATTTAAGTTGATCTCACAGCACTCACTGTCACAATCCACAGACTCACTGGTCTAAAGACCCCCTTTATCATCTTAAAATTAGTAAGGCCCAAAACCTGTGCTTGTATGGTATATCTATCAATAGTTATCACATTTGAAATTAGAACAGAAAATGTTTGAATATTTCTTTATTCATTTAAAATTATAAAAACCAACATATTACATATTAACATACAAAACATTTTTATGAAAATAAACTATAGTTTCCAAAACAACAAAAGCAGCAAAATCTAAAGAAGAGGAACACAGTTTGGCATTTTTACAAATCTCTTTAATGTCAGACTTAATGGAAAACAACTGGATTCTCATATCTGCTTCAGCTTTCAATCTGTTGTAATAGATTGTTCTGGTTGATGCATATGAAGAAAACCCAGCCTCACAAAGAGGTGCATGCTGGGAAAGGGAAGAGTATGTATTTTATTTTATTTTTTAAGAGTATATATTTTAATAACCTTCAGCTAATTGTAGATATTCTTCTTTAATACAATACCAAAACTCAACAAGTGTTTTATTTTTCCTAAAGGCTTGCTGCAATGTGAAATCTAAAACCATATCAGTGAACTTTTTGTATGCTATTACTTTAAAATCCATTGGTCTGTACTGCCCTTTAAATGGACCTTTACACAAGTGTGATTTTGAAACACAATGCACTTGTCATCTGGAAAATACAGATTCACTGAGTTCTGAATGTTGTTTATAATATACTATCAAAAGCATTACATTCATTGATATGAGCACTGATCACATCAGAAAGTCTTTAAGTATTAGGAAGCTATCAGGCTCATAGCAGCAGATACAAGCTTTCTGAAATTCCAATTTCACTTGAAAGTTCAATCTGTATCACTGGCAATTGTGTTAGTTGCTTTCCTTGAAGTGGCAAGCTGAATTTGTTCACTTAGTAGGAAAGCTGGTAGTTTGTCAATTATTCTTTTCTAGTGGTCCATGAAAAAAAGTGGCTAGTTCAGCTAGCAACTCAAATAATTGCAGGACTTGTCCTTGAGGGAATCCTCTAACTCCAAAATGCAGCACAACTGCTTTCCACATACATTCTGTCTTAAAAAGAGGTGTACTGGGTTGAGATTTACCCTGCTTCATCAAGTACATTCTTAGGTGAATACAATTTTTTAAAAATTGCATGGCAGTAAAGAATACAATGGCACAACTGCAGCTTGGGGCCTCAGCCTCAACTGTGCTAAAGCAGCATCAGTTTCACCACCACTGACCCTGCACCATCAGTGCAAACATCAACATGCAAAAAAGGCAATGACCACTTACGATCATTATGAAAACTGCTTTGATCTCACAGACCCTCTGGGAAAGTCTCAAGGACACCCTGGGGTTCTGTAGACCACACTTTGACAACCACTGCTATCAGGTACATTTTTAGAAAGAAAACCTAAGAACCACATATGAATTAATGTGAATTCCAGATTAATCCTACTATAAAATATAAACTATAAATGCATTTAAAAGCAACTTTTACTTGGTTTACCAACTGCCAACGGTAAATATAACTAATATTGCAGAAGCCTGCATATACCTTGCAACAAAAATTTTGGTTTTTACATATATAACACCCATATATTTTAATCTTCCCTGACAGCTACTAAATTACTTACATTGTGAAGTATCATCTGTTCTGATCAAATAAAATACTACAACTGCCAAAGATGCATAAGTCTAATAATGTACAATTGACTGTAGGCTAAAACACCTTAATCTTATTTCGTAGTTCCAAGTCAAACTTTAATAAGTCTCTTATGAACTCTTTTACACAATTAGTATTGTGATCTTACTGCGTTCATTCATAGATTATTTAAAAAATAATCATTGGGCACACACTGCACATACATACAACTAAACATACGCTACAAGAGAGGAGAATGTAACCCTACCCTTAAAATGCATACTAAGAAGTAAAACTTGGGATCTACTGCTTAGCCATAGCTAAAACAGCATTAGGGGAACACAGACTGAGGCAGCTACCCTGGCCTTGGAAGATCAAGGAAGGCTGCCCAGAACTGGGGGAGATCTGAGAGAGTCAGGAGGGGACAGAGCAAGAGCAAAGGGGTCAGAGGTGTAGGTCTACTGGTTGGGAGTCTTCAAAAGTCCATGGCACAGAACTAGCAGAGGTCTGCTCTCAATTAACTAAGGAGACCTGCCAGATGAAGTAAGGTCCTGGGGATGGGGTGGGGTTCAGCCATAAAAGTTTCAAGGGAAATTTAAATATGGACGGAATCTTTAGTAACACTGAATTATTGTTCATTTTTTATGTGTAGTTTTGTAAAAGAATGTCATTGCTCTCAGACATGAGTGCTCAACATTTAGGGATAAAATAAGGTGAGCTCTCTAACTTACTTTCAAATACAGGAAAAAAACCCACACATATGTTAACCCTTTGTGAATCTAGATCAGCGGTTCTCAACCTGTGGGTCACAACCCCTTTGGGGGTCGAATGGCCCTTTCACAGGGGTCGCCTAAGACCACCAGAAAACACATATATAATTACATATTGTTTTTGTGATTAATCACTATGCTTTAATTATGTTCAATTTGTAAGAATGAAATTGGGGGTCACCACAACATGAAGAATTGTATTAAAGGGCCGAGGCATTAGGAAGGTTGAGGACCACTGATCTAGATGAAGGCTATACACGTGTATATTCATTGTGCTCTTCAGCAACTTTTCTCTAGGTTAAAGTTAGGAGGAGGTAGCACAAAATCACTGATTTAGTGAAACATGCTCACGCTCCATCAAGCAGAGCTTGGAGAGCTTCATGTTGGCAAACACTGTCCCACATCATGGTGGTGCATGTTGTTAACGGGGAGAAACTGGGTGTGGGGTACACAAGAACAAGCTGTACTATCTCTGCTATTATCTGCAAATCTCAAATTATTACAAAATAAAAGGTTTTAAAATAAGTCAGTCTTTAGATAAAAACAAAAATAAAACTCTCCAATCCACTCTGCCTGCCACCAGCCACCATCATCACATCTCTTCTGTGCCAAACTCCTAGAACATGTTCTAGAGCCCAAGCCCATCCACAAACATTGTCTCTTCCCACTCCCTTCTGAATCCCCCCCAAAAATCTGTTTTCCAAACTTGCTGTTGGACTGGAACTTTTCTCCAAGAGACCAGACAAGAGCCCTGTAAACAATTTCTGACTGCCTTTTAGCATCAGCATTTCTTTTTCTTCTTCACTCAGGCCACCCATCCATGCCTTCCTCCCTTTCCTGGGGCCTTGCTCCAGGGTCCACTTGAGACCTCTGTCCTCCTCTGAAAGCTGTCCCTTGCAGAGCATGTCCACCCCCCTGGCTCCATGTCACATGGGCCACTCCAATTGCAGTGCAGTGACTAACCAACAGGCTGCAGGTGCCTGTGCGGCCCCTTCCGGGCCTTCAGGAAACAGAGCAGCACAATGGAAGGCATTGTCTCCCAGAGGGTGCTGGCAGGCACTCACTTTGATTACGGAACTGACAACCATCTCTCCCAAAATTTTGCCACCTTAAACTCGCACCAACGACTTTCCCGAGTCCAGTATTTCAAACAACCCTATGCCCATAAGACAACAGACAATGAAATCTATTCCAATATTTTCAAAGATGAACTCTTCTCATGTCCCTATTAGCTCCTTTTCCCCAAGAATATTGATCAAGGAGATACCAACCCCTCTGAGAAAGAACCCCGCACCTTTTTTTTTTTTAACTCTCTCTGCTCTGTTACCCATAAGTATCCAACCATCACCAGACCCTATCCTATAGTTTCTTCACGCTTATTGATTCCAACCTGACTTTCTCTCTTCCTCTCTCCCACTGCACCTGGTCTGCTAAGTGCCTCATTATCCATGAACTGGCCTCCTGCCCAGTCCCTGCCTCCAGTCTGATGTGTAGGCATCATCTTTCTGGGACACACTCTAAAGCTGAGTCCACTGATCTGACAGAATGAGTGTCCCTTTGTCCCTCCCAAAGTTACACATGGCTGAGGCAGGAAGCCAATCCTCTCTCATCCATCCTCTAAGTTCCAGAGTGATTTTTCTGGAGGGCTCATCCTCTCAGAGCCCAGCTCAGCACCTTCCATGGCCCTCCTCTGCTGATGGCAGCACATCTAAACTCCTCCATCCAGGTTTCAAGCCTTTCCTAGTCTGGTTACCTCCTGCCTGCCTGTATATAATCTCATTTTATTTAATCACCCAACAAATGCATTCTAAGCCAATGGTTGGCAAACCATGACCCTATGGGCCAAATCTGGCCCTCTACCTGTTTTGTACAACCCATGAGCCAAATCAAAAGAAAAGCAATATTTTGAAATGTCAAATTATATGAAACTCAAATTTCAGTGTCCACAAGTGAAGTTTTATTGGAATACAGCCACGCCCAGCTGTTGCATACTGTCTACAGCTGCTTTGGGCTGTAATGGCTCCTCTAGTGGCTGAAAGTCTCACTTTAATGTAAAAACAATTGCTCTCTGCCTTGGATCATCACTAACACAAGCACCACGCTGGGCACACAGGAGTCATCCACAAATGCTTTAGTGAAGAAAGTAATGATCTTCAGGTTCAAATGATCCTGCAAACACAGATAATCCTGAAGCTCATGCCTTGATGCCCTGACAGCTCTTTCAAACCTTCTGCTGCAAGGACAAGAGGAATCTTGGTTTAATTATCTTCTAATTTTAGAAGGTCAAGAGAAGCCTAACTGGTGGGGCTCAGTGGTTGAGCGCCGACCTCTGAACCAGGTTCAGGGCACATGCCCAGGTTGTGGGCTCCATCCCCAGTGTGGGGCATGCAGGAGGCAGCTGATCTATGATTCTCTCATCACTGATGTCCCCCCCCTCCCTTCCTCTATGAAATAAATTTTTTTGTAAAAAAAATTTTTAAGTGAAAACATTAAATACAGTGGTGGGCATGATGGGAATGTAGGTTTACAGTTGTGAGTACATGAAACAGTTTAATCTTGTATTATTATTTATTCATTATTGTATTATATATTTGTATTACAACTGTAAGCTACTTTTGCCCCCCTCCCCCCCCCCGTATTTGGAGACCACAGTTGATGCTCTCTCCTACACTTTCACTGCATTTATACCTCTATATTTTACCGTTAAAATGAAAAACATTTAGAGATGTGAAAATGAATTAAATGACATAAGTCAATGTTTGTACCTCTACTGAAAAAAGTTATGTTTCAGAGAGATATTATATTGATTTTGATATTTATATACTTAAATTCAACTATAGCTCACTTTATAATCAGATACTGAATTAGAGGTAAAATTTTAAAGTCATTTTTCCACTGACATATGGAAAATGTTCTTTTTTTTTTTCCTTTTTTTTTTTAAAGCCTCACCCAAGGACATGCTGAGAAAGAAAAAGAGAAACATTGATTGGTTGCCTTCCGCACATGCCCTGGACGAAGGATCAAACAGGCAACTTTTTGGTGCACAGGATAAATGCTCAACCAACTGAGCCACTCAGCTGTTCTTATAAGAAATATTGGCCCTAACACAGTACAAATTCATACTCAACATCACAAATTGTCTAAAATCATCTAATAGAATTTAAAATTATCACTGAATATCAAATAATACACCAAAATTACAACACCATATAGTAATCACAATTTACAATAAAAAGTACAACAGAAAGGTCACTTCCCTGGAGAGAACAGGAGGGTTCTAAAGACTATTAAGGACTTCTGCTGGGTCAGGGGGCTGTGATTCCACGCCCTCAGAGTGTGGGCCTACAGGTGGTACTGGCAGGTTCCTCACAGAAGTGCAGTTATCGTAGGTTCTTGCACTTGTTAACAAGTGTATACTTTACAACCACAGCCAAGCTTTTAATTAGCAACTTGTACTAATTTACAATACCTCTAAGCTCCTGTCAAACTCTAAATATCTAAAATTATATGATGTAAGTTTATCACAGACAAAATTCAGACTATATGCAAAACCTCTACCAATTAAATCAGCACCATTTGAGGTTGGCAAGCATAAAAAGATATAGGACCTGACAGGTAAAGTTGATAACAATAATTATAGGAGCTACCATTTATTGAATCATAAACACTATATTAAACATTATGTCATTTAATCTTCCCAACCTTTGATGTAGGTGTGTTCCCATTTCACAGAAATAGGCCCATCCCTAAATGCTCCCCTTATCTGAAACATTCACCATGAATATTAGGGGGACATGAGACCAGAGAGCAGTGAAGTGGGATGGGGGAAACAGCACACTCCCACAGTAACACATTCTGTGTCCTTAACTAAGCCCACATGTTAGCCATCACCATGTGTTCCCGTTTCCTTTCCCTGGAGTTTGGGCCTGTGCATCCATCCATCTCTCAGCTCCCTCTGAAAACTGAAATCCTTTTATCACCCATCTGTTCCTCCTGTTTATGGCCTCATACTGCAAAGCTTGGGGAGGGAGGTGGTCAGCAGTTCAGGGCTAAATGTCCTAATCTCCTTTGTCCACCTCACAATTTTACAAAATCCAAACCAAACAACTAGATTATGCCAAAATGTTAAGGGAATTTATAATCCTAACCAGCAACATAAAAATAAGAGAAAATTAGCTCCCGACCTGAGCAGTCATTAGAACAAAAAACAAAGTTTACAATGGCAGGTGGCAGATACAGATGCAGGGACCATTCCAGACATTTCTGACCCACACAACAGATGTCAAACAAGTGCAATCCCTCAGAGGCAGAGTGGATAACCAAGGAGAACTAGTTAACATGATCTAAAGCAGCAAATGGACAAAAGCATGGACAGGCCTGCTAAGGTCATGTGGCAGACACTGGCTGACCACACACGGCCCTGGCAGACACATCCACCACAGTATCATCATGGGGGCCAAATATTCTTGGGGGAAAATATATTCATCTAAGTTCATAAAAGAGTCCCCTTTTCTTTCAGTATAAAGGACATTATTGAGATAATTAGTAAAATCTGAATTAGATCTGTTGCTTAGATAATAGAGCTGCATCAATGATAAATTCTTCATTTTAATAATTGGACTGTGGTTATATAAGAATGTCCTCCTTTTTAAGAAACAGATACTTGCCCTAGCCAGTTTGCTTCAGTTGGCCTGTGGACTGAAGGGTCCCAGGTACAATTCCAGTCAAGGGCACATGCCCAGGTTACTGGCTCGGTCCCCAATATGGGACATGCAGGAGGCAGCCAATCGATGATTCTCTCATCATTGATGTTTCTATCTCTCTCTCTCCCTCTCTTTTCCTCTCTGAAAGAAATAAAAATATATTTAAAAATATATATATATATTTTTTTAAATGTAAGTAGTTAAAAGAGATTATGTCAAACTTCAGGAAAAAATATGTATATATACACACACACATACACAGAGTTATAGAAACAGTAAAGCAAATATAGAATATTAACATCTGAGAATCTAGGAAATTATATAATTCTTTGTACAATTCTTACAACTTCTAAGCCTGGAAAAAAAAATCCTACAGAGATGTTGAGGCTTTTTCTCCAAAAAAGTGGTAGTGAGGATGGATAGAAGCATTTTCATTTGAAGGTGACTTTGCCAATGCTAATTATACTTCTAAGAGGCTGCCACTGACAATTTCTTTCCAAGTACATTTTCTCAAAATAAACTAAAAGATTCTGACCTACACTCTCAGATGGTTCAGTGGATCCCCCCAGATTGCCCCCAAACTCTCCAAGTCAGCAGTGAAGAGCATGGATGCTGGAGGAGACTAAGAGAGTAATGCCTAAAATGACACTTTGCACAGTGCTTGGCACCAGCTGAAGTATGCTTTACGATCATCATACTGTTATTGAACTTACAACCATGATTTCTTTCTCCAACTTGCAGTAGAACTTTTAGTCTAGTCTACAGCCCAAGGGCCAAATCTAGCCTGGTGTCAGTTTTTGTAGGTAGGTTTCATTGAAAAACAGTCATCCCCATTCAGGCCTCCACCTTCTGAGGGCAAACAGAGTTGAGCAGCTGTGACAGAGATCCCAAAACCAAAAATATTTCTGACCCTTTTACAGAAAATGTTTGTTGGCCTCTGCCCTCGTGTTTAATGATGTCCGCAGCATCTACAGAATCTTGAAACTGCCTCTTGAGACTGAAGGATAAAGAAATTAAAGACAATTTTTGAAGAATAGTAATCTTGACCTCCTTAGAGGTGCCTCCGCTATTATAGGATTGTTCAGTTATCTAGAGGCCTGGATTGGTTCTTGCTGATCCACCTCCTGTTAGCTACAAAGAGCAATTTATGATTCAGGTTCTAGTGGATTCACAGACATCCCAATAAGGCAAAGCAGCCTTACTGACTCTTGAATGATCCTGGGAGAATCCATGAAGCAAGCTGAACAGAATTTTTTATTAACAGCTCTGTGTGGAGGGAACCCCTAGCAGTATGTATTTGCTTTCAGCTTACTGTACGCCCTTGAGCTTCCTTTCTCCTCCCTAACATAGTATGACTGCATTTTATACAAATACAAATTATACAAATTTAAATTACACAAATTTAAAATAACAATAAATAGTAAGTCCTCATTTTGCAAAAATAAAAAGTGAAATTAGTTAAATCCTGTAAATATTAAAATGTGTAATTTCAATTAATTGAAAACTGTGCTTGCCCCCTGACAGCTGCAACTTTTAAATGGTTAACAGAACACCAGCCTTTTTTTTTTGTCAGTCAGTCTAAACACGTGGGTTGTGAACTACTTGGCATCTTCGGAGAAGTGTTCTGGGCATAAAAGCCTAACACAGTGCTTTGCTCCCAAGGCCCACTGATGAGAGTATCCATAAGGCAGGCTTGGCAACAGAAGTCCCAACCTGGCCACCCACCTACCAACGGAATTGCAGGGCTGCACTGCATGGTGACAGCAGGAACTGCAGCTGGAGTTCTTCCCTGCTCCATATAGGAAGATTAAGATGCCTGTGTCCCTGGCCATGTTCAGAGGACATGTAGTTCACACCAATGAGGAAATGCCAGCAGCACACATACTATGTTTTCACTGCCAGTTTATCCAAACCCACTTCTAATTCAGAAAGGTTAACCTTTGCTTCAAGTTATTTGATGATTTTCCACCTTAAGGAAAAAGGGAAAATCACTGGAGACTACAAGCAGCAGCTTTTGAAGCACACAATGTAAATCTATTACTAAAAGGTTTGTCAGTACAATCACAAAGTCCACAGGCTGACTGGTTCGACGCAGGCCCAGGTTTCCCGATAGCGCTCTGGTCAGAACGAAGGGGAAAATAAGACATGGGGGTGGGGGGTGGCGGGGGGGGCTAGCAATCTGAATCTGTGCCAGTAACCTGCCTCCCAACACACACTCCTACTAGCCGATAACTAACTCCGCTGATGCTTGTCCTGTCTTGCAGAACCAGTTTCCCAGAACACTCCCATTTTACCGAGGCCATAACCAAAGGGGGTTATCAGCACTGTGCCAGGCCAGGCCTTTGGGTGTGGTCTCACGTCCCCCATCCCAACACAGGGGGCTTTTCGAAAAGCCCACGAAAGATCCGGAAGCCTGCCATATTCGGGGGACAAAGAAACCAAAGGGTATAAAGGGAAAGCATCCTCCGTATTCACTCACTCGGAAATAAATAGGTTTTCCTGAATCTCCGAGTACTCCCTGTGTATTTTTTGGTCACCTGGTAAATTCTGTAACAAGAATAGCCAGGCCTCCACCCCAACCTGGGCCCTCTGCCCAACTTTCACGTTTGATGCCTTATTTGTGCTCAACTATTTAAAATGCTAATATAAAAATAACTTAGGACAAGGTAATGGTAGTCAATTTCCCCACATTCAATTCCACTTATCTTTTTCAGGGATTTAACTAAAAAAACTATTCTTATCTCTTCACTTTCTCTGGCCGATTTTATTCTTCCATGCTCATACCTTTTAAGAAATCCCACCTTGTGTGTTACCTGTCTGGGGCACCTCATCATTCACACCCCACCCTGCCCAACGTGAGGCTTCTTAAAGAGACAAAGTGAACTTTACTGTCACTCCATCATGGAGGTAGATAATCCAAAACATTTTAATCACATCAGACAGTTCCTAACTATGGGTAAATGTGGAAAATGCTGATATGTCAATTCAAAATAGGAACCGATTTTACAGCATTTGGGGCAAACTATCTGCTTGTGGATTAGAAGTAAATGGTTCTATCATACTTTAATTCAAAATATCCACAGGTTTCAAGCAATGGGAGGCTCTAGGCGCTGGTGCCAAGCTCCACTCCCACTTAAGAGACTTCCTTTGGAGCACTATGAGGTGATGCCCAACCTCGCCCCTGCAATGGGAGTGGGAAGGGGTCAAGGGCATGCCTTCTGCTCCTTGACTTTAGGACTGAGGACAGGCACCCTCTCGCCCATGGCGACAGGCTGCGCACAGCCCTGGACAGTGGACAGAGCCAAAGGCAAGGCAGAGGGCATAAATGAGATGAGAAGCTGAGGCTCTCATTTTTAAGTGGTTTCACATCCTGCACAAAAGTGGGAAGCCTAGAAGTTATTTTTAAAACTATTTGCGAAGGCAGAGATGACTGCTAGGATTCTTGTTCTGTGATGTGCTAAATGAGCTCCAAAACTGTCCATGAACAAGAAGACAAGTATAGCTTTTTAAGAGCAAATTGCAACCATGTAATCCCACTCAATATTTGCTTTCCAAATCCTAAAACTCCTCATATCCCCAAAAATGAATATTTCAGAATGGTTCAGAGCACTTCTGACAAACAATTCATTATGTGATTTTGTTTTTATGTGAAATCAGAGAACACAATAACAATCTTTATTTACTTCTGGTTTGGGGAGGGCTTTTAAAACTTTTATCGGAGACATTCTCATTGAGACCCTTAATGTGTATTTTCCCCCAGAAATCTTTTCTTCAGATGAGAAAATGTTTATTGTACATGGGCATTTAAAAGTCAGTCTTGTACCGTCATGTAACATATTTAATTGTATAGCTAATGTTTTCAGGATACATGTAGTACAGATGAAGATCATAAGGAAAAACTAAAGCTAATAAGCTATAACAGATCTTGTCAATAAATCATTAATGAAAAATCATCTAGAACTTGTGCCTAGCACACCTAAATAACCAACACACAAAACAAGATTTGTGGTTCATTATTTCTTATTTCCTTGACAACCATCTAACACAGAAGCATTTCTTCAACATCAGAGTGAATATGCAACCCTGGCAACTTTTTAAATGCAGAGAGAGTCTTTCCCTGTCTTTCAAGACTGGCACTTCTATTAATGGCCACATTCCATCTATAGGTTAACTAGAAACAACCTAAATGACCAACAATAAAAAAACTGCTAAGCAAGTTATGATACATCCACTCAAAGAAATGGATTAGATTATCATGAGAAGTATGGAATGGGGAAAATAACTGTCATGTTTTTAAGTAAAAGTCACTGAAAATGTTATGTACATATGTAGACAAATTATGTTAAAAATCTTTTGCAGATAAAAACTGGAAAAATATTCTCAGATATATAACATTAATGTGGTAGGATTACAGGGGTTTTTTCAGAATGTTCTTTTACATTGATGTGTTGCTTTACAATAATAAAAGGAAAATGTTTGTGAAGAGTCTAAGTTTTAAGATAAACAACTGTATGCTTTATCCTGAAAATCAACCAAGAAAAAAGCAAATGCATTTAACTCAAAACAGTGGATCAGACAAAAATCCCCAGACTACTATGTGGTGAGAGGGAATACGGAAGAAAAAAAAAAACAGGAAAAGCTTATTAAATTTATAATTTTTGCCCAGCCAGTGTTGCTCAGTGGTTGAGTGTCGACCTATGAACCAGACAGCACAGTTCGATTTCTGGTCAGGACACATGCCCAGGTTTCAAGCTCAGTCCCCAGTAAGGTGCATGCAGGAGGCAGCTGATTGATGGTTTTCTCATCATTGATGTTTTTTTCTTTCTCTCCCTTCTCTCTCCTTCTCTCCAAAATCAATAAAACATATTAAAAAGTTTATAATTTTTTCCAATTATATCAAAACCTGAAGTTTATTTCCTGAAGTATTATTTGTAATCAACTTTAAGCCACAACAGAAGAGTATGGGTATGCTAGAAACCATACCTATTTGCCTTTTATGCATTTTCTGACAGCCTTTGTAAGATTTTACTTCAGCTGATACTAACAATTACACCAAGTAGGTGATGCCCCAAGAATTCAGGGCATAAAAATTAGTTTTCTCAAAAATCTCTGAAACTGCCTTCTCTTAATAAAATAAAACAAACAAACAAAAAAAATAAAAATAAAGCCTTTTATTGGATTTGTCACAATATTGCTTCTGTTTTAGGAGAGAAATCAGTTCACAAAATTGGGGCTACTATTAGCCCAATTGAGTTGTTTTACAATAACTTCTGGGGGAAACCAGTATGTCACTTCTCCACAATACAGCTTATTAGATAAGTAACTCAGAACCTCACAATATTCAGTAAGTGGTTGACTGCTAACTTAAATCAATTTAGAAAATATATTCACAGCATTTCTTTGGTTCTCTACATTTTCATTGTGGCAATAACTTTGATTGTTTGACATTATTTTGTACATGTAATAAAGTATATACATATAAGCTGTCTGCTTCCCAAGAGAGATTTGAGCCTTAGTTTCCAAATCTGTAGCAATCTCATTTTTTCTGTGCCGATCACATGCCATAATATTCGTAAAGTGCTTAATTCAGGTGCGTTTACCTCACAGGGTTATTGCAAATAAATGAATTTTTGCATATGTAGAGAACTAGGACAGTGTCTGGCATATATTCAGGGTTCACTACCCGTTTGCTATTATTATATTTTCTCCTGAGCATCAAGACTGTAATTTGGATAAACTGCAGCAAAAGAGGCTTCATTGTCTTTCGACAACTTTAGCTATCAAGCTGCCAGTATTGAGACACAACCTTCCCACTGGCACAGCCAAAGGTAATTAGCATGATTTCTTCCTCTGTTAAAGGGGTGAGAAAACATTTGCAAATATTAGTATAAAATTATACTTTAAAGTGGTGATGATCAATGGACTTTTTTTAAACCATGGGAGATATTTTTTGTTTGCTCAAGTGATGGAGAAAAGGTGCCACTGGCAACTGTAAGGGGATGGGGCGCTGTACATCCTGTAATTCTTGGGTTAATCCTTCACAATAATTGTCCGGCATCCCTTGACTTTCAAATGCCCAGAAGACATTTCATGTAAATGAAAAATCTATATCACACATAGAATCTAACTGTATTTTAAATGTAAACACAAATACTTTTGTTCTAATATTGTTGCTTTTCCAAATTATAAAATAACTAGAGGCCCGGTGCATGGTAGGGTCCCTAGGCCTGGCCAGTGATCAGAACCTATCAGGTTCCCCGCCTCCTCCTTCCCTCGCTCCCTCAACACCCCACTGCCGTTGGTCACCTGCCATGTTCTGTGTCGTCCCCTGGTGGTCAGCACACATCATAGCAAGCGATCGAACTCCCAGTCTCCTGGTCAAACTCCCAAGGGAACACTTTGCATATTAGCCATATATGTATATATGTATATGTGTGTGTGTGCACATATATGTATATGTGTGTATATATATATATTATACACACACAGACACACACACATACATACATACTAGAGGCCCGGTGCACAAATTCGTGCACTGGTGGATTCCAGCCAGCCCGTCCCTGATGGCGGCCATCAGGGGCAGGCTGGCTACCGTGAGGGGCCACAGGTGGTTTGCCAGCTGGTCCCACCCCCGATTGGGGTGGGGGCAACCACTCGGAGGCTGGGCCGGCCAGGGCATTCTTGAGGGGGAGACCTGGTGCATGAATTTGTGCACCAGTGGGTCCCTCGGCCTAGCCTGCGGGATCCGGCCAAAACCGGCCCTCCAACATCCCCCAAGGGGCCCGGATTGCGAGAGGACGCAGGTCAGGCCAAGGGACCCCACCAGTGCACGATCGGGGCCGGGGAGGAATGCGGGAGGTTGGCCAGCCAGGGAGGGACTGCAGGAGGACTCCAGGGCGTGTCCAACATGTCTCACTCAGTCCCAACTGCCTGGACCCCAGAGCAAGCTAACCTACCCGTCGAAGCGTCTGCCCCCAGTGGTCAGTGCACGTCATAGTGACCCATCGACCAGTTGACTGCCTGCCTCCTGGTGGTCAGTGCACGTCATAGCAAGCAGCTGAGCAGCCTTAGCATACCATTACCATATTACACTTTGATTGGCTGGATGGAGGACCCGACACTTAGCATATTTGGCTTTTATTATAAAGGAAGAATATTAGGCTCCTTGTAAAATATTAAAACATTATATAGAAATTGTAGAAAATATTTAGGAAAAGTAAATCTGCCATATTGTCACCTGTTATGGACTGAATTGTGTCCTCCCCCCAAAAAAATTCATGTTGAAACCTTAGTCCCAGTAACTCAAAATGTAACTGTATTTGGACACAGGGCCTTTAAAGATGGGGTTAAGTTAAAATGAGCCATTAAGGTGGACCCTAATCCAACCTGACTGGTATCCTTATAAGAAAATTTTGACAAATGAAGAGACATCAGACAAATATGTACAAAGGAAAGACCATGGGAGGATACAAGGTGGCCATCTATTTGCAAACCAGAGAGAAAGGCTGGAGAAGGAACCAAACCTGCTGGCATCTTGATATCAGATTTCTAGCCTCCAAAACTATGAGAAAATAAATGTTTAAGAAAAACAAAAACAAAAAAAAACTGGACATTTCTGAAAAGTACTCGGCAGTATTTTGGCAAATGTCCCTCTGAGTTTTCTCATGATTAGACTGAGGGTATGCATTTCGTCTCAGTGGATCACACCTGATATTATTATGTATTATTAGTGGTGATGTTAAGGCAGTATCTGCTGGGTTTTTTCACTGTGATGCTACTGATTTTTCCTTTGCAATCTACAAATATCTTGGGAAAGATACTTTTGGGCTATGTAATACCACGGATTAGAGATTTAAGAAGACATAATAACTGAATAAATTGTGGGATCCTGGATTAGATCCTGAAACAGAAAAAGGATATTAGTGGAAAATTGATGAAGTTCAATAAGAACTATAATTTAGTTAATAAACTGTGCCGATATGTTAATTTTTTGGTTTTCCTAAGGATACTTGAGTAGTAAGGTGTCAGCATTAGGGGAAGTAGGTGAAGGGAGCAGGGAAGCCCTCTAAACAATTTTTGCAACTCTTTTGTAAAATTACTTCAAAATTAAGTTTACAAAACTGCAGATTCGAATTCCATATGTCTGGGCAGGGCCTGGGAACATGCATTTTCCTAAAATGCCTAGTGTGGTGATGTTGCTGGCCTATAGACCACTTCACTAGCAAGGCCTTGGCAAACACAACTGATGTATTTCACTGTCTGCAACTTTCAAAGGACAATAGACTAAAATGCATCACAATTACACTTTCAGTTCAATAATCACTGCCTAACTAGAGGCATTCCTTAAACTTTGGCATGCTGAAGGCTCTCCTAGAACACTGATAGTGAAAGCTGACTAAAGACTCTGAACTCACAATCTTTGCTACAAGACCCATCTATGACTGACCTTCCCCAGCTGAGCCTGGCACCCACTCAAAGGCTGCAGAGCCAGAAGAACCTCCACAGGGAACAAACACCATCCACCCACACTTGCAATATGGAAACAGCCATGGGGATCATGACTGGCCCCATGTCCCACTGACGGTGGGCATCGTCACTTAGACCACTGGGAGGCAGGAGAGGAGCACGTGATGAGAACAGGTTCTGGAATTCTTGCTCATAGTAAGGAACTGGCTGTTCACATGTGATCACTGCTCATCCCATTAAAATGAATTTAACAGCATATAATAAACGCACAAGAACGAAAATAAGAAGGCAGACAAGAGACTGCAAATTTCTGGCAGACTAAGAGAATCTAACGATGACATAGCAAACAGCAAGGTAGAGCATACAAGAGTGGGTACAACCAAAGGAGGGCTCTAAGCCCACATGCAGCATACTGGGACCCAAAACCCAGGACTCTCAGCAGAACTCGAAGTCCGCGCCTGCACACAGAAGACAGTCCTGGTACAGAAGAGCTGTACCACAGGCCCTCTAGACCAGTGGTCGCCAACAGGTGGTCCACTGGTGGTCCGTGAGGTCTGATAGGTTGGCGACTGCTGATTTAAGGAAACCTTTGGAGCAGCGGTTGCCAACCAGTGGTCCATGGAACAACTGGTGGTCTGTGAGGACTGAAAGGTTGGCGACCGCTGCCTAGACCAAGTGGGACACCCCCAACCAAAGCAGTCTTCCTTTTGCTGAAAGGCCCAGATACAATCTCTCAAGCCATCTGGCATTCCAGGTCCAACCACAAGTTCCCAATCACCCAAAGGGAAACCCACACATTTTCAAAACCAGCCCCACAGACTCAGATCTGCCAGTTTCCTCTTGCTTTAGACAACAATTACCAATAATTGAGGAGTATTTGCCATACGAAGCAAGAAGCCAGTATTTTTTAAAAGACAACAGCAACATTAAATGAAACAAGAAATTAGAAAACAAAAAAGAAACAATCCTTATTTGTATCCTCAGTGTCAAGAAGATAATTCATTAAAAAACAATAAGCTACTATGAAAAAGGAATAAAAGAAATATACTCTTGGAAATTAACATTTCAATTATGGAAATAAAAAACCTATATACATAAAAGCCTAAAGGACTGTTCAACTGGTAGCTATGACACGCACTGACCACCAGGGGGCAGATGCTCAATGCACAGGCATGTAAACATGGAACAGACTGATGAATCTCAGAGGGAAGGAGGGAGGGTGAGGGCGGGAAGAGATTAACCAAAGATCTTATATGCATCCGAGAGGCCCAGTGCACGAATTCGTGCACCGGTGGGATCCCTCGGCCTGGCCTGTGGGGATCAGGCCAAAACCAGAAGTCCAACATCCCCCAAGGGGTCCTGGATTGTGAGCGGGCCCAGTCCAAGCCAAGGGACCCCACCGGTGCACAAATCTGTGCCCTGGAACTCTAATTTAAAATAGAATTAGAAGATAAATTGAAGCCTTCTCTCAAATATAATAAAATGACACAGGAAGAAGATAAAGATAGATTCAGGAGGTCAAGATGTCCATTATCAAACTAACAGGAACTTGTAAAAGAGAAAAGAGAAGAAGAAATTCTCAAATAAATGAAACAAGAGACTTCCCCAGAGCTGAAGGACAAGACCCCAGGATCAAAGAGCACATCCTTTGGCATGCTGGAAATGTCCTAAAACGAAAGAGGATCCTAAAAAGTTAGCCAAAAGGAATAAGGCTACTTGGCCGAAGGTTCTCATTGAAATGAAAAAAGCCAAGATTAAAATATGGAGTCCTGAACAAGTCCAGATGTATAACAAAGGAAAATATCAGGATGATGCCTGTGCTGGCATGGAGTAGTTAATCCAGGTTAAAAAAAGGGCAGAGGGTTGGAGGGGACCAGGAAGGTTAAAGAGATTTGACACTATATTGAGAGTTTAACCCCTAGAGTGCGGGGGAGCACGACCACACTCCTCCTGTCTTTTGCCAAAAGTGCTGCTCCTCCTGCAGCGTCACTGTTAGATGCTAGTAGTTCACTCTTTATTGACAGATGGCACTTAAATGCAGAAAACAAATGTAGTAAAGGTCTCCTTAGGTTTTTGAATATGTAACTTCATTTACCTGCGACTCATAAATTTTTCCTAAACTGCTGTAAAATCAGCAAAAATGCCTTGGCAATTTTAGCATAGTTCCTAGGATATTGGTTGGCACTCAAAGGGTTAAAACACTGTAAGGAGTCAATGGACGCAGGAAACACAAAGAGAAAGGCCATTACAAACAACAGAAAAAACAAACAGCTGAATTAGAAGGAAAATGCATTAACAAACAGTATTTACATAGTTCCAATTTGAGTTAACTGAAACAGTGAATTCGGCAGATAGAAAAAATATATTAAGAGCTAAATCATGCTAGCGTAAAGTGAAAAATGTGTAAAATTAGTATCAGCCTATCATTTAGAGCTATTAAGAACTTCTTGAAGAAACAACAAAGATATATAAGGAGGAGGACTGAAAGGTGGGACAGGGGACTGTTGTTTTTCTCTGTAAGTCTTTCATTGTGTTCATTTCTTTAAAATATTAAATACACGTACGTTTAATTTTTTAAGAACATTCAAACCTTGGCTCTGTGTGTCGTAGGCAAGTCACTTAACCTCTGGATCTGTCACCTCATCCATAAAACAGGACAGTAGCTCACTGGGTCGCTGTGATGAGAAACACTGGAGATGATTAGCAGTCCCCGCCAGGGCACATTAATGGCAGCTGTGTCTCTGTGTGTGTGTGTGTGTGCGTGTGTTTTAAAGCCCATGATAGAATACATGACAACAACATATTATTTTAACTGCAAGACAAAGGGGAAACGGAGCTGGATAGATAGAACTTTACAGGCAGTTCTCAAGTTTCCTTTTACCGCTGGCTATCTGTACCCAGGGTTGTCCTAAAAGCTGGACGTTACGTTATCCAATCATCTATTTTCTAATGTACCGTTTCCCTCACTGAAGACCACTCAACTATCCCGTTATTTTTCTGTTTCCCAAACTTCCAGTTACAGCTCTGCCCTCTCACCAACTGGTTTAGTTTAGTGCTCGTTCTACCAGCGCAGTCGGGTCTCAGCGCACAGTCCTCGGCGGACATCTGGGGAGAACAGGTCACACCAACTATCGAGCAACCACCTGTTCCACTTCCAGACGCTAAACTGGGCCTCCCTGGTCGGGAGAGGCGAGCTCTCCATCCTCGGAAGTCACTCTTGTTGACAGTTCTTCGGGGAATATTTATTTCTCCAATATCAAGGCAATCCCTGCCATCTCATCAGACAAATCAGCCCTCTATTAAGGCAATGTATGCAATCCGCTCACAGTGGACGTGGAAGGCACGGGACGGGACGGGGAGGGGTAGTCTTCAAAGCAAAAAACTAAGGTCACATTTGAAAAGGATTAAACCACAGAAAAAGCAAAAAAAAAAAAAAAAGTATAGGGGGAGAGGGAAACACACCCTGAAATCCTCATTCATCCAGGGGGGAGCCCTGGGCCGGATCCGCCCCGAGGCTAATGCTGCCTGCTCCCCAGAAGGCCCCGTACGCCCCCCTCTGCCGCCGGGAAGCCGCG
>NW_006289713.1:3231197-3246950 GCF_000327345.1 Myotis davidii
CCATCTCCCGCGCCCATAGCCGCCGAGCATGCGCACGCGTCCTGCTCCCGCGCCACAGTTGGGACCCCGAAGAGTTTTTACTTCCTTATGGTGCGCCCGGGCTTCTCGCTTGCCGGTTAGAAGTCGCGTTGGTGGGCCGTTGGAGGAATTTGCATTTTCTTTGATATTGAAGGAATAGAAATTAGCTCCCCCAACGACTACATATCCCGGAGGGCCCTGCGCGATCCGGGAGCAGTGCATTCTAGGACTTGTAGTCCCGGCGTCTGCTCCATGCTTGCCGGTACTAGTAGTTTCTACAGACTCTGGTCGCCCGGCCCGCGAATTGGGCTGCTGGGACTTGTAGTTCATATGCTCGAGCTGACTGCTCTCGAGTGTTCTGGCTTCCGCTCTGGCCGGGTTCCTTCCCCACCCCCAATTAGGTGTAATCAGGGGTTCCCAGTGTCGTTAATACAGTCTTGAGTGTACGCGAGTGGAAAAAATATAATGTGATATATTTTTACATGTAATTAATTTTATGTTATATATTATTATCTGTGCCAATGTAAATATAAGCTGTATGAATGCAAATATAGCATGAATGTGGATATAATATATGTATGTAGTATAACTGCGCGTTTGTGGGTACTCATAGGAAAAAAATCCCCAATTATGGAGAATTCCCAGGAATGTTATTCCTGTGTATTGGTATCACCATTGCTTTTCATGTGTGCTGGAATTACCATTACTTTTCGTTTTTCTTCCTTATACTCTCCCCTATTTTCTGAGTTGTTTACACTGAGCAAGAATTCCTTTGGTCATTCAAATACAAGACTGTGGAACTATTTTCATTTGGAAAAGAAAATGCTTTACCATGATCATTTCCTTTTTGCCAACAATAAAACCCTGATTCGGGGTGGCAAGCAGTTGTGCAATGTTGGGCAACCTTGTTGAGATGAATTTGCATTTTCGTTGATATAATTCTTCCAGAATTAACACTCAGGGGTTCTGCTAAGGCTGGTCACTGGATTCCTTTCCAGGAAATGTGCCTTAAAGAAATTCCGAAGAAGAACCCCAGAAGGTCCTCTGGAAAAGGTATTGTTATGGAAATTAGATATGTCCTATGTAGAGATGAAAAGTCCAAAGAGATTGGAAAATTTTTCTCAACAAGGCCTCATGGCTGGAAAGAGACCAAAGCAAGATTTGCAATCCCAAACACCTGAGTCTGCTCACGTGGGAGATTCTAAAAACTAACCACAAAAAATCCTGAGGCGAGGGGCAGGGGGGTGTCCTCTTGAGAGCTCTGCCTTCTATCCTTCTGCCTCAATCACAGTCAAATCTATACACTTTATGTAAGAATTCTTAACATTTTGCATCTGACAGGAAAGCAGGTAAATGTAGGGTAATATTTTTCAGATTATTTCAAAGTATCACAAAGTCCTTGCTTGTAGCTTCCTTCCAGGTAAAGGTTTGCGTGCTCCTTCCTGCCCAGCCTTGCACACTGTTTGGCTTCAAGCCACTGATGACAAAGTCACGATCAGAAATTAAACCAATCAGGGAGGAACCAAGATGGTGGTGTAGGTAAACACCTGTACTCGTTACCTCCCACAACCACATCAAAATTACAACTAAAAAACAGAACAATCACCATTCAGAACCACCTGAAAGCTGGCTGAATAGAAGTTCTACAACTAGAAAAGTAAAGAAAGCATATTGAGACTGGTAGGAGGGATGGAGGCACCGAACGGGCTGGTCTGGCACCCATGTGTGCCACTTTTATATATATAAAGTTATTGATTTCAGAGAGGGAGAGAGATAGGAACATCAATAATGAGAGAGAATAATCAATTGGCTGCCCCCTACACGCCCCACACTGGAGATTGAGCCCGCGACCCAGGCCTGTGCCCTGACCGGGAATCGAACCATGACCTCCTAGTTCATAGGTTGATGCTCAACCATTGAGCCACGCCTGCCGGGCACGTGTGCCACTTTTTTAACGAGAAGGGAGATCATCTCTGTGGAGACCACCTGTGAAGAACAAGGGGTCCCAACCCCACACCAGACCCTCAACCCAGGGTTCCAGAGCTGGGAAGAGAAGCCCCTGTTACTGTGGGCTATAAAAACCAATGGGGATTGTGGCTAAGAGACACAGGCTACTGAAGACCTAGCTGTTCCTTTTAAAAAGAGCTGGGGCACAAATGCACTCTGACTTGATACCTGTGAGCTCCAGCAATGGGTGGCTCTGGGGGACTCAGACACATATGGGAAAGAACTGGCTTGTCTGGCATCCGGGCAGGAACTCAGGGGCAGCTTTCTTCCAGACAGGGGTGCTCTCAAGGGTAATTGTTCCTGTGCTGGGATCTCCCCTTGCAGGGCTGACTGGAAGCTGTAGTGGGGTCTCAATCAGCCTGCAGCACGCTGTTAGCTCCAACCTGAAGATTCCCTGAGACCTCACCCCATCCAGTTTGCAGCCCCAACCAAGCTATTTGCAGCAGCTTTTCCATGTGAATGGCCTGTCCTGGCTGAGGCTTCACCAAACTAAATTCTCTCAAACAAGCTGCAGTTGGTGACAGCATGCCCCAAACCTATCAATAAAAGGCCCAAGACCCAGCACTAGCACCAACCTGCCTTGCTTCACAGCTGGGCCTTGCCTCCTACATAGCAGCTCTCCCACTGTAGTTGCAGCTGGTCCTCACAGCCAATGGGCCTGGCAGTCAACTCCTCCCAGAGATGCCACCAGCAATCAAGGCTCAACTATAAGCCTGTGCACACAGCCCACACAGGGGCGCACCTAGAGTGCCCAGCTCAGGTGACCAGGGAGGTTGAGCCACTGGGCCCTATAGGACACCTACTACACAAAACCACTCTACCAATTCTAGGAGATGTAGTAGCTCTACCTAATACATAGAAACAAACAGGGAAGCAACCAAAATGCAGAGACAAACATGTCACAAGTGAAAGAAATGGAAGTAAGCAAACTACTGGATACTGACTTCAAAACCATGGTTATAAGTTTACTCAAGGACCTTCATGAGAGCTTCAAGGGATTTAGTGAGACTTACAAGGATCTTAGTGAGAATTTTAATGACATGGAAAAGAACCAGTCAGAAATTAAGCATCCACTAGCTGAAATAAAGAACAATTTACAGGGATTCAGCAGCAGAGTAGGGGATTCTGAGAATCAAGTCAATGATTTGGAATATAAGGAAGCAAAAAATGCCCAATCAGAAGAGCAAAAAAAATAACCCAAAAATCTGAAGAAAAATATGTAAGGAGCCTCTAGGACAACTTCAAGCATACCAACATTTGCATTATGGGGATGCCAGAAGGAGCTGAGAGAAAGCAATAAATTGAAAACCCGTTTGAAGAAATAATGACAGAAAACTTCCCCTACCTGGTGAAAGAAATCGACTTACAAGTCCAGGATGTGCAGAGTCCCAAACAAGAGGAACCCAAAGAGGCCCACACCAAGACACACCATAATTAAAATGCCAAGGTTAAAGACAAAGAGAGAATCTTGAAAGCAGCAAGAGGAAAGCAGTTAGTTACCTACAAGGTAACTGTCAGCTGATTTCTCAACAAGAAATATTAAAAGTATTGAATAGTAAGGACCTACAACTAAGATTTCTCTACCCAGCAAAGCTCTCATTTAGAATTGAAGGTCAGATTAAAAGCTTCACAAACAAGAAGAAGCTAAAGGAGTTCATTACCACCAAACAGTATTACATGAAATGTTGAATGTTATCATTTAAGAAAAAGGAGAAGATGAAAAATATGAACAATAAAATGGCAACAAATATATATCTGTCAACAATCGAATCTAGAAATCAAAATAAGCAAACAAGAAATCTAATGAACAAAATAAACTGGTGAATAAAACAGAATCAGAAGCATGGAACAGACAGACGAATCTCAGAGGGAAGGAGGGAGATGGGTGGGAAGAGATTAACCAAAGATCTTACCTATGGACACAGACAGTAGGGTGGTGAAGGCATGGGGTGGGGGTGGAACCAAGTGGAGGGGGGCAATAGGGGCAGGGGAAGGGAACATCTGTAATGCTCTCAACAATAACTTTTTTTAAAAAAAAAGATCAATCAAAAGTATAACTGTGCTTATGATTTATTTTTCATTTTGCAGCCCAGGAAGCTCAAATAGAGGAAGGTGTTAATATGCACATCTAGCTGGTTTGGGGGCAAACTGGAGTCCTGGAGATAGAGCCCAAATGATAATTCGGGGAAATGGGAAAAGGCAGCACCCAACACCGACTGTGGCCCATCTCCCCCTAGCTGGACCCCACCCAGACCTGGGACAGGCCACAGCCACACGTTCTGGGCCTTCAAGAGATTTAAGGACCAGGAAGTGATGTCAATAACATGGCAGGATAGGATCATCCCCATCATATCCTCCCTCAGCAACAATGATTTGGCAGCCATCCATGGACAGAAGTGCTTTTGTGGGACCTTTGGGATTTAGGTAAGAGACTGTTGAAACCCCAGTGGAGCCCAAAGCCAAGAAGGGCCATTTTGAGTCAGCTGCCCCCAGATGGCAGACTCACTGACCTTGGTCTCAGCTACAGATTCAGAAACAGACCATCCTCCTGTGGACTTGGCTACACTCCATTGGACCTTGGTCCTGCCACCAGCATCATCTGCCAAGGGACCCAGCAAGAATCAGGCCTCCCCAGGCCCCAAGTAACAGGCCCACTGAATTTGGTTCCGGCTGTGGACCCCGAAGCAGCCTGAGACCTGAGCTTAACCCCTCTTAGTTCAGGAGCACTCCCACCCATCCAGGGACCCAGAGGGAGACACACTTATCCATAATGTGATATACACATTAACAAAATGAAGAATAAAAATTGCATGATCATCTCAATAACTGCAAAAAAAAAGCATTTGACAAATTCAATATCCTTCATGATTAAAACTTTTAACAAATATGGTATAGAAGGAAAAAACTCAATATAATAAAGGCCATACACGACAGGTCTATAACCCACATCATGCTCAATGGTGAAATGGTTGAAAACTTTTACTTTAAGATCAAGAACAAGCCTGTCCGGAGTGGCTCAGTGGTTGACCACCTACCTGTGAACCAGGAGCTCATGGTTTGATTCCTGGTCAGGGCACATGCCAGGGTTGTGAGCTCGATCCCCGGTGCAGGAGGCAGCCAATCAATGATTCTCTCTTATCACTGATGTTTCTATTTCTCCCTCCCTTCCTCTCTGAAATTAATAAGAATATTTGGAAAACAAGACAAAAATGCCTGTTCCTATTTAAAATAGTACTGGAGCCCTAGCCATTTTGGCTCAGTGGATAGAGCGTTGGCTGCAGACTAAAGGGTCCCGGGTTTGATTCCAGTCAAGGGCACATACCTCAGTTTCAGATGGCAACCAATTGATGTGTCTCTCTCACATTGATGTTTCTTTCTCTC
Organism: Myotis davidii; assembly: GCF_000327345.1. NCBI lineage: Eukaryota > Metazoa > Chordata > Mammalia > Chiroptera > Vespertilionidae > Myotis > Myotis davidii. The sequence continues at coordinate 3,236,604 of NW_006289713.1, forward strand.
TGTCTCTCCCCTTCCCTTCCATTCACTTTAAAATCCAATGGAGCCCTGGCTGGTTTGGTTTAGAGGATGGAGCGTCGGCCTGCGGACTGAGGGGTCCCAGGTTCCATTCCGGTAAAGGGCATGTACCTTTGGTTGTGGGCACATCCCCAATGTGGGTGTGCAAGAGGCAGCTAATCGATGTCTCTCTCATCGATGTTTCTAACTTTCTATCCCTCTCCCTTCCTCTCTGTAAAAAATCAATAGAAATACTTTTAAAAAACATGGAAAAATATTCTTGGGTGAGGATTAACAAAATAAACAAGCAAAAAGCTGTAATCCCTTCCTATTACCTCATTACACTCCCTGTCACCCTTCTTTGCTTTGTGTTTTTCCATATCACAGATTGGTATCTGACATTCTATATGTTCTTATTTGTTTGTTTTTGGTCTCTTCTGACTAGAATGTAAACTCCATGCAGGCAGAGATTTTTGTCTGTGTGATTTCTTACCACACCTGCTATATCCACTGCTATATCAACAACTTGCTAGTCCTAGAACAGTGCCTGACAAATAAATAGATGCTCAATAAATAGTTATTGAATGAATAAATCAATGGATGAGAAAATGAGGTCATGGTGGTGAAAGCAGAAAACTGCAGTAAAAGAGTCAGTGTCCTTGGCACAAGCCAGCCTCTCCCGCCTCCTCAGCAGCGCTAAGAATGTCCTACTGCAGCTTAGGCCTGCTCCCCACTGGCAAGTGGACATCCCCCAAGTACTCCCGGGCTGCCAGAGGGATGTCTGATTGCCAGCTTAGGCCCAATCCCCTTGACTGGCTGCCTCCTGCATATCCCCTACTGGGGATTAAGCCTGCAACCTAGGCATGTGTCCTGACTAGAAATTGAACTGGTGACCTTAGGTGCACAGGACAACACTCAAACAACTGAGCCACACAACTCAGGACAGAAATAATAGTCTTTTCCACAAATGCTACTAGGAAAACAATATCAGCATGCAAAAGCATGAAATGTGCCCCCTATCTCACACCATACATAAAATTAGCACTAGAAGTGTATTAAAGACCTGAAACCATAAAACTCAAAGAAAACATAGGGGAAACTCCTTCATACAGGCTTTGGCAGTGATTATTTTGGCTATGACACCAAAAGCACAAGCAGCAAAAGCAAAAACTAAAGTTTCTGTGCAGCAAAATGAAAAGACAACATACAAAATGGGAGAAAATATTTGTTAACCATATATCTGAAAATCAGTTAATATCAAAATATATAAGGAACTTATATAACTAAACAGCAAAGAAAAAAAAATACCCAACAACCTGATTTTGAAATTGGCAGAGGCACTGAATGGACATTTTCCCACAGAAGTTATTATAGCTACATGAAAAAGCGCTCACTGTCACAAATCATCAGGGAAATGCAAATCAAAACCACAATGAGTTACCTTCTCACACCTGTTAGAATGGTTATAATCAGGAAGACCAGAGATAACAAGTTTTAGTGAGAATGTAGAGAAAAAGGACCCTGAGCACTGCTGGTGGAAAAGCCATTATGGAAAACTGTATGAAGTTTCCTCAAAAAATTATAAATAGAATTACTGTATGATTCAGCAATCCCACTTCTGCATACTTATCCAAAGGAAAGGACTCAGTACATTGAAGAGCTATCTGCTCCCCCGTATTTATTGCAGCATTGTTCACATTCACCAGGACAGGGAAACAACCTAAGTGTCTACCAATGAGTGAATGCACAAGAAGATGTGAGATATCACACACAAACACACAAACACACACACACACACACACACACCACCACCACCACCACCACCAATAACAACAACATGGATGGGCCTAGCCCTAGAGGACAAATACTGAATGATCTTATATGTAGAATCTAAAATAATCAAACTTACAGAAACAGAGAGTACTTGCCGGGATTTTTGAGGTGGGGGAAATAAGAGAGATTGGTCCATGGATACAAACTTTTAGTTATATGATGAATAAGTTTTGCAGATCTAATGTACAGCATAGTGACTACCTATAATAATTAAAGGGTAATATGCTAATTAGACCAGACGTCTTCCGGACATCCTTCCTGACGAAGCCGGGCTGGAGGAAAGCCAGCCTGGGTCCTGGGTGCCTGAGGGAAGCCGGTGCCGGCAGCTGGGAGAAGGAAGGCCTACTCTTGCATGAATTTTCATGCATCGGGCCTCTAGTAATTAATAATACTGTATAGCAGCGTTTTCTTGTGGTGTGCCACAAAAATTTTTAAAACATGCTACTTAGAGTCACTGACCTCTTTTCCCTTAGATTGTCAAATAAAAAAATGGCAACAGCCAACACAATAGCCATCTGGTGTGAATGCCTTGTCTTGAACCATAAATATATAGGTCAGATAATAGAGTTGCATATTATTGGTCAATTCACATAATGCCTATTTTTTTCAGGTGGACAAGAAATATATTTTCTGGTGTGTTGCGGTTTCTTTCTTAAATGGCATTTAACTATATAAAATAAATATCAAAGATATAAGTCTTTGTTTTACTATGGTTGCAAATATCAAAAAAAAAATTTCTATATGTGACACGGCACCAGAGTTAAGTTAGGGTTTTTCAAAATGCTGACACGCCGAGCTCAAAAGGTTCTGCATCACTGCCCTAGAAAGCTAGAAAATAAACACTTTCAGAAAACGTAAAAGCAATAAGGACCTGACCCAAACACTGTTGCAGGAATACGATGTCCTGAGGAACTGGGAAAGCTACCTAAACTCCCTGGGCCTTTGTTTCCTGGAAATAGGGTAGGAAGACTTCATGAAAGTTAGCTGTGAGTAGCGTGCCTTTGAGTACAGACTCAGTGGGTTCCAGTGGGCCGGTAACAGTATCCCTGGCCTCAATGTCCTCATCTGTAAAATGAGACAATACAGTCTACTTCACAGAGTTGTTTCTAAGTTTGGAAATTGACTATGGAGAGTGCTTGCTCATAGCTTTTGACACAAAGGAGACACCCTGGTACCTTTTGTAAAAAATAAAATCTATATTGTATCTATACAAATGACTTAGACAATAAAACCACTACCAATCTACTACCGATGAAAACAAATATCATTAGCCACCATGATTGATTGCTCTCTAGATGCCAATTTCTGTGCTTTTGCCTAAATCGTGTGATAGCCCGCTGGTCCGTCTATACTTTGCCAAACCTGCTTGATTGCTTTTTTTCCCTCTGTTTTTCTCTTATTGTATTTATAAAATTTTAAATTTTACCATTTTAACAAGTGCACAGGCATTAAGCACATTCACAATGTTGTGCAAGAATCTCCACTAACTCGTTCCAGAACTTTTTATTACTCCAAAAGGAAACCTCATACCCTTTATCAGTCACTCCCCCTTCCTTCCTTGCCCCCTTCCCTCAGCCCCCGGAAACCACTGATCTCCTTTCTATCTCTACATACTATTTCATAGCGTTTGCCTATGCTGAGTATTTCATGTAAGTGGCATCATACAATATGCGACCTTTTGAGATTGGCTTCTTTCACTCAACATAATGTTTTCAAGGTTCGTTCATGTTGTAGCATGTGTCAGCATTTCACTTTTTTACACTAATAGACTTTGTTTTTTAGAACAGTGTTCAATCCACAGTAAAGTTGGGCAGAAAGGTACAGAGATTTCCCATGTGCCCCTGGCCTCCCCCATTATCAGCATCCCTCACCAGAGTGATGCATTTGTTGCAGGTAAACTTACATTGACACATCATCACTCAGGGCCCGTCAATTCACTCTTCCTGTTGCACACCCTTTGAATCCTTTCCTACTATTTTCTCCCAGTCTATGACTTGTCTTGACAGCATCTTTCACAGGGCAGTTTTTTAATTTTTGAAGTCCAGCACATCTATGTGTTTTTTTCATGCCTCATGCCTTTGGTGTTACATCTGAAAAGTCATTGCCAAATCCGAGGTCATGTAGGTCTTCTCCTATGTTATCTTCTAGGAGTTTCATAGTTTTGTATTTTACATTGAGCTCTGTGATCCATTTTAAGGTGTGTGTGTGTGTGTGTGTGTGTAGGGTGTAAGGTCTATATCTGCTTGCATTTATTTTGCATGTGCATGTCCAGATGTTCCAGCACCATTAGGTGACTCTTTTCTCCATCACACTACCTTTATTTCTCTGTCGTAGATCAGTTGACTATATCTATGTGGGTCTATTCTGTCCTATTGATCTGTTTGTCATTCTCTCACCAATACTACACGGTCTTGATTACTGTAGCTTCATTCTCTTTTTTTTTTTATGACTGAATAATTGCGTTTAGGTGATATACCACTTTAATTTGTCCATGGATAGACATGTGGGTTATTCCTGCCTTTTGGTCATTGTGAATGAAGCTGCTATGAACATTTGTGTACACGTGTTTGTGTGGATGTATGTTTTCATTTCTCTTGCGTATAAGCCTAGGAATAGAATTGCTGGGTCACATGGTAACTCTGAGTTTAACTTATTGAAGAAACTGCTTGACTTCCTCAATGTTTTGGGTGAGTAAAAGCTGACTTCCTGGCTCAGAGGCCCACATGGCGAGGAGCCACCCGCCAGCCGGCACCACCTCGCCAGCCGTGTGAGCGCGCCATCCTGGCGGTGGGTCCTCCAGCCCCAGATGAGCCACCTCAGCCGGTGCCTCCTGGACCAGCGACGGGCTGTTTCCAGTGAGCCCTGCCCACATTACACGTATTGTTTTGAGCCACTTAGTTTCGGGGTGGTTTGTTAAGCAGCAATAGATAATTGGGGCATAGACTTCAACACACACTTTATAGTCCAGCTGAAACTCTAGCACCAGGTGATAGGTTAGAACAGATGGTTGGCCACTGCCTACAGAACAACGTGCACTGATTGTGCACCTTCCGTGTGTGCCCGTGGAAGCAACAACAGCCATGTGGTCGGGCTCAAAGAGATAATGAGCTCGAGGCCACAAACTTGAGTCCTGCGTGGGCCACTTCCTAGCCAGGGAGGACTTAGTCCAGTGATGGCGAACCTTTTGAGCTCGGCGTGTCAGCATTTTGAAAAACCCTAACTTAACTCTGGTGCCGTGTCACATATAGAAATTTTTTTGATATTTGCAACCATAGTAAAACAAAGACTTATATTTTTGATATTTATTTTATATTTAAATGCCATTTAACAAAGAAAAATCAACCAAAAAAATGAGTTTGCATGTCACCTCTGACACGCGTGTCATAGGTTCACCATCACTGACTTAGACCGTGCATGTCAGCTTTGGTTCCTTCATCTGTAAGATAAAAAGTAAACTATCTACTAAGTTAGGACCCTTTGGAATATAGAGAAAAAAAATAACAAGCTTAATAAAAGGAACTTCAGGATTCACATAAATGTGAAAAGTTTGGAAGTGGAGTTCAGGATATAGGAATAGGAATTGCTTGGCTGAGCAATGTCATAGTCTCTCTGTGTCACTTTCTCTCGGATAGCTCCTCTCTCTAAACTAATGTATCGACTGGCTGACCCTGGTGGTTCTTATTATGATAGCAAGATGCCCTTCAGCGATAACCATTAGGCTTCTTGGAGGGAAAAGTTTATTACTCACTCCAGGGGGCACCCAGCAAGGCCCCTGGTGCAGAGAGAGCAGGGGCCTGGAGTTCTCCTTTGTTGGGGTTGAGCGTGGAGGCCTGAGGTTTCATGGGCTCACTTTTTATTGGTGAATTTAAAATAGAAGAGCAAGAAGGTGAAGTGTGGGAAGAGAAGAAAACAAGTGGCCCAAGGGGCCAGTTATTAAATCCACCAAGATCTCTAAACAAGGTGCCTCAGTGCAGGTGCCAGTCTCGTCAGCCAGTGTCTGGCTGGTGTCCTAGTTACTGGAGGCAGCCGTCTTTGAAGTGGATGCCTCTTTGAAATGAATACCAGGGCCGTCAAAGCTTCACTCCGACACTTGCATTACAAAAAAGAAAAGCCACCGTCAGGGCGAGCACTACAATTCCTCAGTGTTTGTGGTGCTGCTGGTGCAAACAGACTCCCTGTGGTGTAGACGCACAGCACATACAGCCATGGCAGGCCTGCCACCTGGGTGTGTATGAGCGCCCTCCGCGATGCTTGCACAACGATGAAAGCACCCAACGACCCATTTCTCAGAAGACATCTCTGTCGTTAAGCGGCACATGACCGTGTAAGCTTAAATATCATGGAAATTTCCAGAAAGAGCCACAAGACACTTCAATCGGCAGTTCAATCTGGGAAAGAGAGATTTTTACTTTTGACCTTTGAACTGCTTGTACGATAGATGGCCTTTATGTATTTTTAGTGGCAGAGGTTTCGGTTTCTAGCGCTAACAGTTGAAGTGATGTAGGAGTCAGCTGTGAGGGATGTGCAGGTTGGGATGGGCTGATAATCTTTTCTAAGCAAAGCAGAGCCCTGCCATGTGGCTCTGAGGAAAATAGGTAGACACAGACCTGCAGGGCTGGCCAGGGATGCGATCTACCTAAAATGGGCAGCTGAAGGTGGCGGGGCAGCCTGGATGGCCGAGGACATGCCCTTGAGAGAAAAGAGGACCTGTGAGTGTCCGCTGTCCGCTTGCTCATGCCGGGAAGCCTGCACTCAGCCAGGGCCTGCATGGCGCTCAGCGTGTGGTACTGGCAGCAGGACCATTTTAAGCACTTTACACATATAATCCATTAAACCCTCACAACAACCCAACAGAGTTTTATTTCCTCACTTTACAGATGATGAAACAGAGGCAGAGGTGAAGGAAGGAAGCAAGGGAGGAAGGAAGGAAGGAAGGGAGGGAGGGAGGGATGGAGGGAGGGAGGAAGGAAGCTGGGGTAGCTACATTTCTAAAGTGACTCTAGGAATCTAAGCAAAGACAGGGTGTCCCCCCAAAATGTATACACACTTCAACAGCTGATAGCTTAATTTAATTTTGAAAATGAAATGTATTTTAATGAACACTGCCTTTATAATTATTTAAAGTACATGTAGACATTTTTGAGGGACACCCTATATTCCAGAGTTGTTTTTTGTTGATTGCAGCAAAGGCAATGAACCCACGGGTCCGTCAGAGAATTGGGCGAAAGCTATAGACCAATCATGCGTGTGGCCACGGGATCCTTAGGTCCCCGGAGCCCAAAGCGGACGCATGGTTCAGAACTCGTTCCGCGGGGTCTTTCAGCCCTGAGACCCTGGGATAAGTTGTGATAGTCCTTGTCCCCTTGAAGTTTCTAAGTTTAACACCCACACACACCAAAAAGGTACAAACTTTTCCAGCCCTGTAGTCATCATTTCACCGGTAAAAGTGGGAAATAAATGCCATGTAGTCCAAAGTAAGCTTGTTATCTGGCGCGTAGCAAATATTACAAGTTGAATAATGAGAAGGACCATCTACTTTGTCCAAATGTGGACAGTTTGTGCATGAAAGGGGCACCGCAGCCCGGGAGTCCTGGGCTAACCAGGGCAGCTGACTTGGGCAGAACACATTTGTATCGAATCAAGTCTGTTTTATGGAGAAGGGGACTGGCTGCTTTCCCAGGAGTCCCAGGCAGAGAGTCACGTGCTTACCTGCCCCACCCACCCGCAGCTTTGCGTCCCATCCCTGCACTTTTGAACCTATTGTTCCCTGTACATACACACAGCGTGGCTTTGTGCCTGGTCTGGAGCGGCCCGAGGCCGGAGAGCTGCTCACTCCAGGTTAGAGGTCGATGTCAAGAGCAGGGACTTCGCCCTCCCCATGTGCCCTCACCTGCTCCCCCGGCTCACAGCAGGCCTGCCTCCCTGTCCGCTCACCTCACTGTTTACCAGATCAAAGCACAGTGACCCCAGGGGCCTGGCCGCAGTGAAGGCCACTTGTCCCAGTGCACCCACCCCTAAGCCAAACCCAGTGTCATCCCAGAAGCCAGGGCGGGCCTGGGTTGAAATTTAACTACCAGGGCTCATGGTCTGGGTGAGTTTTTACAATAAGAAGTGGGTCCACTCCATTCCACCAGTTTCCCAGTCAAAGCGAGGGTAGCAGGAAAGACCCCTCTTTATTGGGCTCCGCGGGGACAGCCCCAAGATGCTCAGGACCCCGATGCTGGGCAGGAACCATGCGAAGACCTCAGGCTTCTCCGTCTTGGCCAAGCAGGTGTGGGGGGCTCTACGAAGCCATCGGCTGAGGCCTGAGCGATGGTGCTCCCAGGTGCCCTGTGCGCAGAGAAGGAGGAATAACGCTTGTAAGTAGAATTTCTTAGAATCCTCCAGTTTCCCCAAATGCAATTAGACGTTTAGCTAATTTTAGGGTGTCTTTCAGAAAGAACCCAACCCAGAAGGCTTGGGTTTAGATTTCTGCTCTCTTTTCCTGTGGGCGACCTTAGATGAGTTCTTTAACCTGATTCACCTGGGGTGGGGGTGGGGTTGGGAGGGCCAGAGGCTTGGAACAAGACAGGCACCCCTTCCCCAAGACAAGCTGTTACTACAAAACATCCAGCCCCGAAGGACCAAACGAGCCAGTTATCAGAGTTCCAAATCTCCCCAGCAGAGAACGTTCTCAGCAAACAGGCAGTAAGTGCACCCAGCCACGCTGTCCATGGACTGCCCGTTCTGTCCGCCTCACTCGGGCATTTGCGTGCTTAATGCTCTGTGAACTTGGACGCAGCCTTTCCACTTTCTGGGTCTCAGACTCTCCCTCGGTCAGACAAAGGGCCTGCGTTGGAGGCTGATAAGGTGGCTTCTGACGTAGATAGTCCACACTTTCCAGGACTGGGTAGTTCACAGAGCCTGGGCCTCAGAGCCAGCCGCTCCTGGGGCCAGGCATTGGTGACACCTGTCTGCAGGGGGAGCTGGGCGGTGGCTTCACCCCCCCACCCCCGAGATTCCATGTCCTCATCTATACAATGGGATGACTCGGTGTCGCACGGGGCTGCATCGAGATGAAATGGTGCGTGGAAAGCCCGGCACACCCAGGCTCTCAGTGAGCACTGTTAGCTCTTTCCCATGAGTCTGTGGGTCCACCCCTGAGGACGATGCTGAACTCTGTCTCGAAACCACAGGGCGTTTTAGAGGAGCACTCCAGGCTCCACTGGGGTTCTGCCAGGCCAGAACTCGGGCCGTGAAACAAGGGCAGGCAGCCTGGGCCGTGCTGGACCACACGCCCTGGGGTAAGCCCGGGCTCGAGCTTTAAGAGGACTGGGGTGCTCAGGAACTGCTATAGGCCTCTGAGAGCAGGGAACCCAGGAGTCCTCCAGGACGAGGGTGGCACAGAGATGCAAACCAGAGTCACCAGGATGCACTTCAAGCCCCCAACCAGCAGGGGCTGGGATGGAAGCCTGGTCCCATCTCCAACCCCAGTTCAGTTACCCCCACTCAGAGTGGGGTGTCCGGACCAGCCACCGCAGCACCACCGGGGAGCTTGCGAGAAATGAGGAACCTCAGGCCCCACCCCAGACTTACCTGAGATTTCAAACCATAAGCAGCATATTCACTCACAGAGAAGACCCTCCCACAGGTCCCCCTCCAGCCCCAATTCCCAGAGTGCTTTGCAGTGCAGCCGCCTGACGCTTTCCCCATGCACAGAGACCTATCCACGCATCACAAAACTTTCCAAAAAGCACAAAGGACTGCACTGTGCATGCTTATCTGCATTAGGTTTTCTTTCTTAGCTGTACACATCTCCACACTGTCTCTCAGTAACTGTCCTCTCTGAGTGCTTAGTTCAAGCATTAAGAGCATCAGACCATGTGGATGGAATCTTGGCCGCACCACTTTGTGGACGCCTGCCCCTCGGCAAGTTTCTTACCCTCTCAGAGCCTCAGTTTTCTCACCTGTAAAAGGTGAGTAATAAGCCCGGTGGGTGTGGCTCAGTGGTTGAGCATCAACCCATGTACCAGGAGGTCATTGTTTGATTCCGGTCAGGGCACATGCCCGTGTTGCAGGCTCAATCCCCAGTAGGGGGCGTGCCGGAGGCAGCTGATGGATGATTCTCATCATTGATGTTTCTATCTCTCCCTCCCTCTCCCTTCCTCCCTGAAATCAATAAAAATATATTAAAAGAAAGAAAAGAAACGAAAAGAAAAGAGAGAAGAAAAGAAAGGCTTGGACCAGTGCTTGGCATCTTACGAGAACTCTCTGAGCACTGTTATCATCGCGTGCCATCATACGCATGTCCCTGTATTTAGCCATTACCCTGTTGGGAGACATTGATGGTGTTCAATTTTTAATTCTTACAAACCATACTCTCCCACACCTTTCACGTGGTTGACTGGACACAGCATATTAGGCTTTTACTATATAGGATTATTCTTGTTCTTACAGATGAGGCTGTGTGTGTGTGTTGGGGGTGAGAGTCAGCTGCCTCATTTACATGACCTGCCTGGCCATGGCAGCCCCCCCCCCCCC
>NW_006289713.1:3247078-3256905 GCF_000327345.1 Myotis davidii
AGCCCCCCCACCCAGACAGCCCCCCCACCCAGGTCTGCACCCAGGACCAGGTAGGATGACTGCCAAGGTCCTCCCTGCAGCCTCCACTTCTGTGATTCCATGAGCACTGGGGCTTTCACGCGGTTGGTGACTCCTGCCCGAGATGAGCTCGATGAGTCGCCTCCCCTGTGTGGAAGGCGGTGCCCCTTTACTATGGCGCCTGCAGGTTCCAACTCCATGCTCCTCCCCAGCTCACTCTCAAATCAAGGTATAAATTATTGTTAAAATAGTTGCATATATAGGATTTCCTTCATCAACATGTTCACTTTCACAGGGAAGGCAAGACACATGGATCTAAGGTGCCATTTCAGGCCTTGGGTGGCCATTGGCAGAAGTGTAGACCCACAAGGGTCTACAAAGAGCAGAGAAAGCCCTGCCAGGCAGTGGGGAGGGTAGGGAAGGGGGGACCCAGAACAAGGAACCTTGAGAAAAGGGGTCAGGGCCATTCTGCTTGGTTTCCTTGCTGCGGGAATATTTCCCCTACCTTGTGGAAGACTTTGAGGTGTCTGCTGTCATCCAGGCGAGTGTGATGGGACAGGAAGAGGTGCCCAGCCGCCCTGCACTCTGCCTCGCCCACCTGCTCTCCTGGTCTGGCCTGGAAACACGGGCAAGGGCTTCTTAGAACCACACTGACACAGATCAGAACCAAATCAATGCAGCGCAGGAAAATCGATATCTGGGGCGGGTCCAAAGGGGGAGTGGGGCAGGGCCCCCAGTGGTGGGCGGGATAAGCCGTGGATGAGGGCGGGGGGGTGGGGAGGAGGCTCCACGCTGGGATCTCTACCGTCTGTGTCAGCCTCTGAGGCTCAGTGAGGCCAGTGCAGCATCAGGACGTCCTTCTCTCGCTCTCTGTCCCCAGTGCACCCCCTTTGGAAGGGCCCAGCCTCCAAGCCCGGGGGCTCCCGGCAGTCCCCCATCAACATCCGCTGGAGGGACAGTGTGTATGACCCCGGGCTGCCCCCTCTCCGGGTCTCCTATGACGCTGCGGCCTGCCGCTACGCCTGGAACACCGGCTACCTCTTCCAGGTGGAATTTGACGACGCCATCGAGGGCGCAGGTGAGCCTGGAGTGGGATTGGAGGCTTTTTTCTTCTGTCACATCCTAAGCGCAGGGTCAGGGACTTGGCAGAGAAGGGCCTGAGAGCCTTAAGCATGAAGTCTGGGGACAAGGAACAGCACGGTGGCAGCAGAAACAGGATGAATTCTCGATGGCTCTCTGCGGGGACAGGGATGCTTATGTTACAGATTGTAACGCCAATCACACGGTTCTGCTGGGGACAAAACTATGAACGAAGTTAAGTCTCTTCCTTTTGGGTTACATTCCAGGGACTGGGGAGGAAGAAACTCTAAGCAAATAAAAACACAAATATATGGCCCATCAGAGAGGAAACCAGAGAAGGGCCGAGGAGGGGGCTTGGAAGGAAACGAGGAGGGAATGGCGTCTGGAGCCTGGTCTCCTCGCTGGTTCTTACTCAGGGGAGACGGGTGGCCAACAGACACTGAGCTGGCTGAGGTTTTAGATGAACACCCAGCTGCCAGGAGGAAGGGAGCAGAGGGGGACGGGGTGTGTGGACCACCCCGGAGAGAGACATGCGAGGTGATGACTATAGAAAAGAGTCTTTAATTTTTACCAATCTGATGGGTGTAGTGTTATTTTGCTATAGTTTTATTTTGTATTTCCCCGTGTTTACCGTTTAGTGTTGAGTCTCCTCACTGGTTCTTACTCAGGGGAGACGGGTGGCCAACAGACACTGAGCTGGCTGAGGTTTTAGATGAACACCCAGCTGCCAGGAGGAAGGGAGCAGAGGGGGACGGGGTGGAGGCTGTCTGGGATGATGCAGGGCTGAGGGGCAGGTGGGCAGGATGGTGGGAGAGAAGCCCCCAAAGCCACTGTCCCTTTCTGGGGCCCCCGCACTCCATGAACCAGCTCATTAAATCCTTGCCGGGATGCTCGGAAGTTAGGGATGGCTACTCCGTCAGGCTGGGACTGCTCCTCCTACCTCTGAACTCGTCAGGATTGTAAGCTTGTTTATGCCGCACATCCGTGTTCTTTCTGGGAGCGGAGAGTATTTGCCAGGTGGAGGGTGCCCCTGTGACCAGCCCCCAGTGCAAACCTTGGGCACCACGTCTCCAGTGGGCATCCCTGGTAGACAACACTTTGCCCGTGTTGTCATAGCTCATTGCTGGGGGGTCAGCGCGTCCCTGTCACTCCACCAGAGAGGACACCGGAAGCTGGCGCCCGGTCTCCAGTCATCGCCGGGGGCACCTTTTCCCTTTGCAGATTTCGCTTGGATCCTCTCTGTAGTAAATCCAACCCTCAGGGGCCCTTCTCAGGTGCGACTCCCCAAATGCCAGGAATGAGAACCCTAACTCTGGCCAACATAAGCAAAGAGGAACGGCTCGGAAGGCTAGGCCTGGCTGGAAGAAGAGGAGGGAGGTGGATACGCAGATCTTGGAAAGCACAGGAACCAGGCCAGCTCCGGCCCGGGAGCAGGGGTTCTGCATGTATTTACTTAGCACGCCAACTGTTTTTCTGCCCTTGAACTTCGTCTGTTCCAAGTTCAAATTTCCAAGGAGCAACTAAAATGGGCTTTTCAGGAATATGGTTTGTATTAATTTTAAACATTTTATGCAGCCACTTGAAAAGATTAAATAAAGAATAATAGTTCCTGAACTTTTGCTTGGTTAATACATATTCTAATAAGACTGAGGAACACAGATATGGATGTAGATGAGCTCATAATCCTCCTATATAATTTTTATGTGTAGCTATGAGTCTGGCTGATATCTATAAACAGATTTCTTTTCCTTTAAGTTTTAAAAAATGAAACAACTTTGAAGGTTACTTGGCACTTTTGTATGAATAGAGTTAAGATACATTTGAAAAAATAATTCAGATTCCCAGAGGGAAAGGTCTGGTGGCTGAGCTCTTGGTCAGTGGGGAACCAGCACCCTGACCCATGTCCTCACCAAGACCACATGCTCAGGTGCTATTTCTAGAAGGGGAAGCTATGCTGTACAGACAAGCAAACACCCTCTTTACAAAGCACCACTATGACAGCACACACAACAGGCTCCACTGTGGGAGTGCTGGGGTCCTCGTTCTATGCAAGAAGGAATGGAGGCTCAGAGGGAAGTGACTCATCAAGATCTAGTGGCAGGGAAGTAGGAGGGTCCTGTTCGAGGCCAAGTCCTGCTGGTTCTAACGCCCCCACCAGTCGTTGACTGGCTCCTTCTCCTTGTCAGGGGCTTCACAAACTTAAACATTTCTTGTAACAGCCGAGTGAGACGAATATTATTCCCCATTTGACAGATGAGAAACACGAGGCTCAGATCCACGGCAGGAGGTCACAGAGCCCGCACAGTGAGAGTCTCTGCTCTCCGCAGAAGGGAATTTTAGGAGCACGAATCCTCTGTGGAAGGAACCTGCAGCCGATGTCCACAGGGTTCAGGCATGAGGCCAGAGGTGCTAACCGCACGCAGGGGAGGAAAGTGCTAGCACACGGGAGGAATGTGATCCTGTCAGTCCCCAGGAGAGCCAGCAGCCAGCTCAGGGTCCAGGTGGGCTCCTGGCTCAAGCCCAGCCAAGCCGTGTCCAGCGTGCTCACCCCAGCAGGAGGGTCAGGGGCAGTGAGGTCAGCCTGGGCTCCTGTCTCTCACCTACCAGCAAGAAGACGCCCACACCCAGAGCCTCCTGACAGGTGGAACAGGGAATCTCCTCGGTGCTCCAAGAACCGGATAGCTTATATTATATTTTTATTTGGGTGTCTCACAGCATGGGTGCCTTGGAACCTAGTTGCTCCTGTGTCCCAGGGGAGTTCAGGGTCAGAGTTTAGGCTGGGAAACTAGACTATTACAGGTGACAGTCGAGGCCTCTTTTTGGTCAAGAATTTCAGTGTCTTGAATTTTTACCCAAAGCTTGAATCATAGGAGTGGGCGTGGCCAGTCCCAGCTACCCTTTCTCTAACTTCAGTGATTGGTTCAGGGGTGGGCATGTGACTCAAGCCAAGCCAATGAGAGCCAAAGAGTTTTTCTTGGAAATGTTAAAAAAAGAACCTCTCTTTCAGCTAAGGTTGTGCTGAGGCCAGCTGTAAGGCTGCATCTGTGAGTCTTCATGGCAAAGCAAAACCAAGAGATGGGTAAAAATTGAGGCCGGAGGCCACTGTCAGAGCCTCTAACTGCAGATCTGCCTGGAGCCAAACCAGCTGCTGGACTATTCAATCTCTTTTTTGCCTCAGTCAGTTTGATTTATCTTTCAGTCACTTATTTTCAAGAATCCTAATACAAGTAAACAAACAAAAAGTGACCAGATTAAGAGAGAAGAAATAGAAGGGAGGCAGCTGAAGAATCACCAGTTTCAGTCCTTTTAATCTTTGCTCAAATGTAATTCAGCTGTAGGCTGGGTCTGTGCCACCCAGGGTGGAGGGGAACATTGGCAATGATCTGTTTAACTTGACCCAGAGAGATTATTGGTAAGAGCATCGTGCTTTAAGACTCTCAGACCTGTCTGGGAAGCCAGGCCCACATAAACCTGGCCCTTCTGAGTATATGGAGTCCTGGTAAATGTTTAGCAACTGGCTTGCTGGGGTGTGGGTTGTGGGATGGAGGTGGGGGGACAAGAAGCCATAATTTGTAGTGTTTGCCACTTCCCATGGTGTAAATACTCCTGCACTGCCCGCCTATTTCGGGCTCCAGTGCAAAGTCATTGACATGATTTAGAAAGAGACGCACACAGTTCCCAGGAGCCCGTATGAGCTTGTCCCACATGTCACTCTCTTGTTCTTTCTTCTCTTCAGTCCCTGCTGCCTCAGATCTTATTTTTGTTCTCATTTTTGCACGGCATTCATTGTATTGGTTAAGACTTCCTTTGTGTTGCATGTGGCAGAAACTCAACTCAAACTGGCTTAAGCAAAGAAGAGGAAAACTTATTGGCTTAAATTCCCCTCTCAGCTCTGCTTTCCCCTAGTCACTAGGGCCTAGTGGGTTCCATTTCCCCTGGAATGGGGCAAGGATGGTGGCCCTGTAGACCCTCCCAAAAGAGCAGCACAAAGGGACAGCCCGTGTCTCTGTCCCAGCAACAGCAGCATTGGCCCCAGGGCTGGTTGCCATGGCCCCGCTTCCGTCACTCATTTTGGGTAAACCAATCACAGTGACTGTGATTCTCTGTGATTGGCTGCCTTGGAGCAAGGTGAGGTCAAAGTGGAGGACCACAGGGGTGCTTTCCCAGAAGTGAGGTGAGGCTGGAGAGGTGCACTCAGTGCTGTCTCCACTGGGCCTGACATCCTTGCTCTTGACCCTGAGCTGACCTTGGCTCACCCCTTTTTCTCATTGCTCTCAAAGCCCAAGGCTTTTGCACCCATTATTGCTGCCAGGCCTCTACATTGACCTGGCCGTGACCCCCACATTTTGGCTCCTCCACCACCTTCTCAATCTGGTTCAAAGGGACCCCACCCTGCCACAGACCGAAAGAATTATCCGGGTCTCTCTCCCCGGCCACATAAATTAGTTGGATAATTCCCCCTGTGGCTCATGTCCACACAGGCCAATCTGGTTTTACTTTACTTGTTATTTTCCCCAAAACCCAGTTTCCCTCTTCTTTCTTTCCTACTCAATTTCCCAGGCTCCCACACCCATCTCCATAGCTCCCTTTCCAGCCTCTAGCCACCACCTTTTCAGATGATCTGTCTTCTCCGTTCACCTCTATTGGATATCGGGAGCCGTGGGAGGAAAGGAAATGGAAAACACAGCTGAAAGACGGAAAGTACTAAAAAAAAAAAAGTTTTGTAGCAAGAAATGGAGATTAATGAGATTCTCCCACAATTAAAAGAGAACAAACCCTGGATGTACTAAAAGGAAATGCCCCAGGAGCAAGGGAGGAAGTGAGCGGAGAAGGCGCGCGGGGTAGAGTAATTCTGCATAAAATGTGATCCCTTAGGTTGGGTAACACCAACAGGCAGGAGCCAAAAACTCAAAGCGAAACACAACTGGGAGGCCAAGGCCATTTTCCGTCAGCGTGGAAGGTTCCAGCAGTGCTTCCAGCGGGTGAGGGACACAAGTGCTCGGAGAGGAAGGCCAGCCAGCGAGGATGAATAACAGAGGTGGAGGCAGGGGCTCCTTTCAAGGAATGTGAGTGGAGCTGAGGCCCAGGACGAAGGGGCTGGTGGAGCCATGGAGGACTTTACAGGGAGGGGGAGAGACCCCTGCCGTCAAACCCATTAAGCGCCTCACACATGAAAGAAGACGCCTTGAGCCAGCGCAGCGATCCTTCGCGTGATGAATGACGGCAGGTTTAGTGCAGAAAATGTATCCAAGGTCCAGGTTCCAAGGCCGGGGGAAGACCCCCTGCTGAGCAGACACTGTTCTGTGAACCAGATCCTCGCTCACTGCTGCTTGGCCGTGACCACTCAACGTGCTAACTGGGGAACAGTTGTCAAGGCATTTAATTCTCACAAATCCCAAGAGAGGTACATATTTCCACTTATTGGAAGAGGATGCCCACATCCAATAGTCAAACCCAGGGCTGTTTCCAAAACCTCCTCCCTCCCTCCCTCCCACCACGTGAAAAGCCGGTGCATCTGTTCTTGCTGACAGTGCGGGGCCTGACTCCAGGGCGCTGGAGGCTCTGCTGTCCCCCATCCCACCCTTAGCTGAGGGGAGCGAGTAGAGCAGCAGATGGCTTCCATGCCTCTGTCTTCCTTGCCAGGTCCGTCTTCTTTGGGGCGACAGGGTCCTGGGCTGCCCCTCCAGCACCCAAGTGTCACCTCATCCTACTCCTCAAGGGTGGGGTGACAGCATGGGGTTGAGGGGCTCGCTCTCAAGTCAAAAAAAAATACAGGGTGTGAGGCCGAGTTCCTCCGCTTACCATCTGGGTGGCGTGAACATGTCACCTACCCTCTCTGACCCTTGGTCTCCTCCTCTGTGAACTGAAGCTCTGACTCCGGTTGGCTGTGGGGAGAGTAGAAGAGGACCGTGTGACCCGCTTAGCTCCATGGCCCAGAACCAAGCACTTGGTCAGGGATAGCTTTGCCTACTGTGGTGCCTTCCAAATCAGATGGTCAAGCAGGCCTGGCTGTGTGCTCCTTTACTGTCCGCCACTAGAGGGAGCACGGAGAAGGCCGAGGCGCTGCCCCAGGCGGAGCCTGGCTCTCTGGCCACCGAGGCCTCTGTGTTTGCATCACCAGTGGGCAGATGGAGGGCACACGGAAACCTCAAGCCTGGAGGCTCCACCAGGACTTGCAAGCAGCCTTCCTGAAAGGTCACTCACTCGCAAGGACAGTAATCGGCAGCGAAGGCACCAGGCACTGAAGCCACAGCCTAACATCCTTTTGACATGGAAGTGAATTTTAAGTCCTTTCTAAAGTGGGGCCAATCACAGCCTTTGTCCTCTAGACGACAATAGATACCTGTCCCCACTGCCAAGCGATCCCGGCTGGCAGGACCCCGAGAGCCGCCGGCTGTGGCCCTGGTTCACCATTGCAGAATCAGCTGCTGGCGCACACGCAGGAGGTGAGCGTGTGCTTGCTCCTGGAGTGAACGTGTGACCTGCACACCTGTGTGATTTCCGCATTTGCAGACTTCACTTCCATCGGGTGGGAATCTTCAGGTGTAGCCAAAAGGGGGCTGCCGGGGAGCATCTGGGGCTCCCCCGGACAGGCAGGTGGGGCCTGGAGAGGGGCCTGGCACTCAGCCTCAAGAACTGCTTTGCCGTCTCTCCATGCAGGACCCAAGTCCCAGGGGACCCCTCCGCTGGCGGGGCGCCTGCAGTGAGGCATGAGCTAGTGGTCCCAAGATGATGCAGAGGGAAGGGGAGGAGTCCCGGAGGGGAGACAAACCCGTGCTGTCAGGAAGGGGCCTGTGAAAGACTGTGATTATCACACTCATCCGGGGGCAGTTACTTTCCCCTGCAAATGTGTAAACTGGCAGTCTGGTTCCTAAAACCATTTACTTTCCATCTTCATTTAAAAAGGAAGATGTATTTTATCTGCTACCTTACTTATCTACTGGTCCTGGATATGGGTCCTTTGGGAGGTTGGGGGGAAGTGTGAATCTCCATCCACGGGAATAATAATTCCCACCTAGGAAAACGCTCTGCCCTCTGGGACCCACGAGTCCACAGCACTCCTGGCCCCCTGCCGCCAGTCCCTGTGATGGTCTCTTCCTCCTCCTGCTCTCCCACGCTCTCGCCTCCCCTCCCCCACTGCTCCCTGCACTCGACATTTCCTCTTCCCTCACATTCTGACGGATGTGGCGAGTCTGAGCCGGGGCTGGTGCCAACAGTGCTCCACTGAGCAGGAATCGACTGGGAAATGGGCGATCCTCTGAGGACCCTCTGAAAGCCTGTCATGTTGTTAATGCCCACGTGGTCCACTGGTTCCAAGCCTGCTCTCCGTCTCCATCATTAGGCACGCAGCTGTTTCCCGGCGCTGCCACAGAAGCACCCAGGAATCAAACGTACTTGTTCCGTATCAGAGGCTACAACTGTAAACCTGCATTACAGCAGCGCAGGCCACTTTCTCTTGGCAAGTTCTTCCTAAGCACTCACTGTGGGTGGAAATGCGCTAAGTCACAGAACACTCCCGGAGGCCGAGCTTGCTCACAAGCTCTCAAGTGAGGAAATATGTGGAAAGGTGAAGTGAAAGATAAACCAAGTCCTGGATGGAGAGGGGACAATGTGAGTGTGCCATTCCCCACCCCCCACTCCCCTCGAGGAAGACATGATCTGTGGGTCCTGAATCCTCCCAAGTCCCTGCTCAGGCCGCAGGCATGGCACCTGCTGCCCTCAGGGAGAGCTGCAGCCGGCGGGCCTAGCAACCACGCCTGCAAGGCTGGTGCAGAGCTGAGTGGGCCGCTGCGCTTCCCAGGGCTCTGAAAGGCAGAGGACCCCTGCTTGTGTGTGGCATGTTGGAAGGAGGAGGGAGAGGAGGAGGAGGGAGAGGAGGAGGGGGGGAGGAGGAGGAGGGGGAGGAAAGGGAACATTTCCTAATCCATTTTATGAAATTGTTTTACCCTGATAACAATACCAGAGAAAAAGAAAAAAAAATATGAAGGAGGAGGAGGGGGAGGAGGGCTGTGTGTGGCTGGGGAGAGGAGGGGAAGGAGATGGTGGGCGAGAATGGAAAGGGGGCAAGAAAGAGCTTTGGAAGGAGCCCCGGTGGAGGCCTTGGAAGGTGAATTCAAGGCCTTTCTGAAGGAGATGCTGAGTAGATTCCTGGGACCCTCAGGAGAGCTGACCGCAGAGACTGTCGGGTTTTCAGGGCTCGTAATGTGATCGAGAACAAGGTCAATGGCAAGGGCACGCAGCCTCCGGCACCCAGCTGTGCTCGGGTTCCTCTGCCCCAGCATGGTGGACGCCCAGCCCACACGCCTACCTACATGCTGAGGTTAGAGTCAGGCCGGGAGCTGAGGAATCAAACAGTTGATGGCTTGGGCAAACCTTGCATGATGTGTCCATTTTTAAAGATCAGAACATTCAGCCGAAACTGGTTTGGCTCAGTGGATAGAGCGTCGGCCTGCGGACTGAAAGGTCCCAGGTTCGATTCCGGTCAGGGGCATGTACCTGGGTTGCGGGCACTTCCCCAGTGGGGGATGTGCAGGAGGCAGCTGATTGATGTTTCTCATCGATGTTTCTAACTTTCTATCTCTCTCCCTTCCTCTCTGTGAAAAATCAGTGGAATATATTTAATACACACACACACACAACCACACACACACATCAAACACACTCACACTCACTCACACACACACCACACACACCACACACCACACACACCACACACACACACACACTCA
>NW_006289713.1:3258475-3259272 GCF_000327345.1 Myotis davidii
ATTATCCGCTCCGCCAAACTGGTTTCGGCTTAAAGACAATCCCTTAAGATAATGTTTAATCTTCAGTGTCTTTATGGGAAGGTCCTATCTTGGGAGAAATAGTGGCTGTTTCAGGTGACTGAAAATCTCTGCTTTGATGATGATGGTGGTGAGCATTTTAATAAGAACAATAATACCAGTAATAATAACAGGAAGTGCTGCTGCCAATTGAGACCTGCTGGTGTTGGGGGCTGTGCTGGGGAGTGTTTTGTCAGCATCACTGTATTAGTTCCTCTGATGTTCTGATGAACTAGTGCCATTATCTTTTTTCTTTCTTTTTTAAAATATATTTTTTATTGATTTCAGAGAGGGAGAGGAAGAGATAGAAACATCAATGATAAGAGAAAATCATTGATCAGCTGCCTCCTGCACGCCGCCTAATGGGGACCAAGCCTGCAACCTTGGGCATGTGCCTCTGACCAGAATCGAACCTGGGACCCTTGAGTCCACAGGCCGACACTCTATCCACTGAGCCAAACCGGCTAGGGCTAGTGTCATTATCTTTTAAAAGTACCAAATCTGAGACACAGAAAGAGAAAACAACCCACGCAGAGCTGCACTGTGTGAAACCAGCATGTGAGCTCCAGTTTGTATGACTTTAAAACCAGAGCCGATAGGTGATGATCTCCGAGTTTAACTCCAGGGAGTGATCTGGATTCCCTCATTCCAGGGTTCTGGGGTCGGGTTGTGACCCCCACACTGACAGTGTGCTGGTGCCTACTGTGGCTCCCACTTGCCTGGGGGGAGGGGGGGCGCCA
>NW_006289713.1:3259433-3260678 GCF_000327345.1 Myotis davidii
ATAAAGAGAAAACAACCCACGCAGAGCTGCACTGTGTGAAACCGGCATGTGAGCTCAAGTTTGTATGACTTTAACTCCAGGGAGTGATCTGGATTCCCTCATTCCGGGGTTCTGGGGTCGGGTTGTGACCCCCACACTGACAGTGTGCTGGTGCCTGCTGTGGCTCCCACTTGCCTGGGGGGAGGGGGGCGTTACAGAGAGCTTCCTGGTCTGGAGAACACACGGAAAACCTTTGACCTTGAACTTTACAGCTTCAGAATATTGGTTAAACCCCAGAGTGGCACCAAGGACTGGCTGCTCCTCATGTTAGTTGCCGTTTTGGCCAATTTGAATATCTCAAACATCTCTTACATTTATTTTAAGCCTTAAAACAGCCGTGCCCAGCAAAAGCCTGCTTATCCTAGTAACACCACCGAACTACAAACAGGTGGCTACTAGCTGCCACTGTTGTAAGCACAGAGACAGTCGTGTCTGGGACCAGCCAAGGGCAGCAGGGACTATCCTCCAATATCATCTGTCCTCGGGGGGTTGAAGGGTCTGACAGTCACTGATACAGCACCTGCTCGTGGAGAAGTCTGTGGTGATGCACAGCCTCCTCTCTGTGGACAGACCCTGTCGATGGCAGAGTCTGGGGCCTGGGGGCTGGCAAGCTAAAGGCCCCTTTCTGTCCTGGGTTTGCCTTTTTATAAAAAAAATATATTTTATTGACTTTTTACAGATCCTGGTCTGGAGAACACACGGAAAACCTTTGACCTTGAACTTTACAGCTTCAGAATATTGGTTAAACCCCAGAGTGGCACCAAGGACTGGCTGCTCCTCATGTTAGTTGCCGTTTTGGCCAATTTGAATATCTCAAACATCTCTTACATTTATTTTAAGCCTTAAAACAGCCGTGCCCAGCAAAAGCCTGCTTATCCTAGTAACACCACCGAACTACAAACAGGTGGCTACTAGCTGCCACTGTTGTAAGCACAGAGACAGTCGTGTCTGGGACCAGCCAAGGGCAGCAGGGACTATCCTCCAATATCATCTGTCCTCGGGGGGTTGAAGGGTCTGACAGTCACTGATACAGCACCTGCTCGTGGAGAAGTCTGTGGTGATGCACAGCCTCCTCTCTGTGGACAGACCCTGTCGATGGCAGAGCCTGGGGGCTAGGGGCCGGCAAGCTAAAAGCCCCTTTCTGTCCTGGGCTTGCCTTTTTAAAATGTTTTATTGAAGGGATATTTTTGACACAGTGTTGTCACT
>NW_006289713.1:3260812-3264956 GCF_000327345.1 Myotis davidii
CATGCTCTGGATTGGAATCGAACCTGGGACCTTGGAGTCCACAGGCCGACGCTCTATCCACTGAGCCAAACTGGTCAGGGCTGGGCTTGCCTTTTTAAAATGTTTTGTTGAAGGGATATTTTTGACACAGTGTTGTCACTATGAAAAGTCATGCTGAGATTTTTAAAACCCAGGGCTGCAATCTGAAATCGGGCTCCTAACTCTCCTGGCCAGAAAAACCGCAGAGTTTGGCTTGAACCCTGCTACGCGAGCTGATGGTCTGAACCTTCAAGCAGGCCTGAGGTGAGGTCACGGGGTGACCTGGGGCAGGTGATTTAACTCCTGAGTCAGTTTCCTCATCTCAAAAATGAGCCAATGGCACCTGCTGCGAGGAGGTCCCACGTTCCCTGGGGGAACCTGAAGCGCTTTGGGCAATGCCCAGCAGTAGCAGGTGCTCGGTAAATGCCGGCTTGTTAGGTGGTAGCTTTGCAGCATGCACTCACTGCCTCCCAGGTGCTGACGGTACACAAGCTGGCGGACGCTGCCTGCACAGCACCCAGGACACCGGAGACGCTGAGCAGTCAGGGCCTCTCCTCTTTAATCGGCTATTTCATCCCAGACAGAGACATGTCGATGGCTGCTGGGTTTTGTCTTGGAGCGCTTCCAAATTGCCAGGCATCGTGCTAAGAACTTTGTATTTACCGCATCACTTAATTCTTGCAGTGTCCCTCCGAGTAAGCACTAGGGTCATCCCCATATTACAGATGGGGAAACTGAGGCTGGGAGCAATTCAGTAACTGGACCAAGATCACTCAGCTGGGAAGAGATGGTGCGGGCATCTGACTCCAGACCCTCCTCCCACAGACAGGGAGAGAAAATACGATTTCCCAGTTTTTAAATAAATACACAGCACTTTGCTAGTGGGCTGTCTTTGCGGGTCGGGTCTAAGTTAAGAGACATTATTACAGTGAGATTCTTCTCTGTGGTCCATGTCTGCTGACGTTCCTGTAAACGCGCTTCCTGACGCCCTCTTTTTCTCTGCTGAAATGCATTTGAAAGAGTGAGGCTGCAACCCTCAAAATGGCAGATCCCGGTGTGTCTCCACCCATCGGCCACATGGGGGCGCTCCAGCCCAGCCCATGTTATAGCCTAGCCCCGCCTGCACGCCCCAGACCTCTCTTCCTCCTCGCAAAAGCTGATCTCCTTATTTACATTTGCACACGACAGGCTAGCGAGGGGCAGCAGGCTTTTGGGGTGTCGGTTCTGGGTTGGCTTGGTCCCAGCCCAAGTTCCCAGCAAGTCCCTGGTTCATGTACAAATGACCAGAATCAGCTTGAATGGGAGGAGACCTCTACTCTGGAGGCCCCACTGAGAAGGGACATTCTTCCCTGCAGTGGGAGAGCCCCGGGATTTCAAAGAACAGACTTCCCTTTATGTTCCAAAGACGAGCAGGGGCAGACAGGCGGGAGTCTGACTGGTGGGGGGCTGCTTCGGTCAAGGGTCCTGGGGGCGGTTTGATGTGGGAGTGGAGTGTGGTCATGGGCTCCAGCCCTGCTCAGAGTGTGAACTTGGGAAAGTCTCCTGACCCCCTGCACCTCCTCACCTTACCGGGGAAGGAGCCACGCTCTGTGCTCACAGTCCCCGCCCGTCCCAGCGGTCTCTGGTTCTGGCTCTCTGTGGCCGGCAACAGTGGGGAGTGACTTTGCTAAAGGTTATTTTTGGCGGGGATCTGGCAGGCTTCCAGCTAGCGGTGAATGTATGCCTCATGCAGTTGGTATCTTTCTTTTTGGAGACCTGACCTATGGACCTACGTAGAAGTCTAAGATGCTTGAGCTGGAAGGGACCACAGGAACCATGTAGGTAGTACTTCTTTTATAATAGATGAAGGAGCTGAGTCCCTGAAAGGTTACATGACATTTAGTCACCGGCATCATCATCGTCATCGTCTGACAACACTTTACAAAGTGACCTCCCTGCCATTATCTCCACTTATCCTGCCAACACTCCTCATTTCACAGGTCGGGAGGCTGGGTTCAGAAAGGCTGAACAACTTGCTCAAGGTCACACAGCAAGTGAGAGCTAAGCTGCAAATCCAGCCCTTGAAATAATTTATGGTGTTTGGTGGAATTCCCTAGGAATCTCAGGCAGGTCCCAAGCTACCATGGGAAAGGCTGAATTCCGCTGTAATACACAGATCTGCTTACTGAGTGACTGACTGAACCAATCAGTGAGCTGAGTAATCCCACTCATTCACCCACCCGGTGCCTCCAATGGATGTATCCTGGACTAAGTGCTGAGAATACAATGATGAGCAAGACAGAAATGGCCCCAGCACTGGGAACTCGAGTGGATGGTACTTAGCTCGCAGCCTTCTAACTGTTCACCAGTTTGTGTCCCATTCACTTGTCCCTTAGCTGAAACCCCCATCATTCCTGCCTTCTGCACTTACGTTCTGGAAAAGATGATACAGATGTGCGTTGTATCTCCGCGGTTACCTTCTGCGTGCACGAGCACACGGCCAGTCTCGGCCTCTCAGTCCCAGGGTACCTCCTGGAGGACGTTCGGTCAGGTGACAGGCTCACCTCTCCGTCACTAAGCGATGTACTTTGGTTGCATGTGATCTCCGGCTGCCCAATGCTCCAAACTCCCTTTCCACCACAGATACACAAAGAAGTGCACCAAGATGACCTCTGCGTGCCTTCATGGTTCTGTAGCTCCTTAGATTACATCGTGTACTTTGAAGGTTAAAGGGCAAAGGCGCACATTTTGGCATCAGGCCTGGGTTCAAACCCTAGCTCCAATTGCTGCACCTCAGGGATTTCTCACAACCTACTTAACTACTCACCATAAATTAAAACACAACATCAAACTACAAAGGCCAGTCTGCGCGAGCATCCTCACCCCCTCGAAGGAAAACAACCACCCCTCCTGTACTTCTAACCGCGGACATCGCCGTCAAAGCCTTGCAGTTCGAACCACCTGCGAGGCTCTCCTCCTTCATGTCACAGTGCCCTTGGCCACCGATGGATTCAGACTTTATGATTTGAAATGTGGGGTCAGGTTTTCCTTTATCTCACCCAAGGATATGTTTTATTGATTTGAGGGAGAAAGTGGGGAGGCGAGAGAGAGATCAGTTGCCTCCTGGAAACACCCCAGCTGGAGATCTAATTCACAACCTAGGTATGCGCCCTGACCGGGAATTGAACCCACAACCTTTTGATGAACAGGAAGATGCTCCAGGCAACGGAGCCACCTGGCCAGGGATACAATGTTCTTATATACTTGCTAGAGAAAGATATATTTCTGCCTGGTTTTGAAAGTAGGGATGTAATTCGTGTGTGTGTGTTAAGGAGAATAGAAGATGACATCGTGAACCATAGAACTTTATGATTGGACGAGACCCTAATGACCTTGACCAACACCCTCATTTGGAGTCAAGAAAGATGGCGGGAAGCTTTACAACTCGGTTGGGAGCAGTATCATGAGCTGAACCTGTTTTCTTGTTTATAGTTCCGTGTTTCCTGCTACAAATACTTTTTATGGTAAAGACCAACAGAAAACGCCACTAGCCAGTAGTATTTGACCTGTAGAGGGGTTGATGCAAGCAAGGCCCCTGGAATTCTCTCCACCGCTCTGCCATGTCTTCCAGACTTGTCCCAGCCACCCCAGTAGCACAAGCTCACTTCCACCAAAAGTGAGATGTCCGACAGTTACCATTGCATTTGTTCATGGGAATCTATTAGCAAATGCAGCGAGGGGCAGGCCAAGCCATGTACATGGGAGCCACCCAGGAGACAGTTAAAATGCGGAGCCCCTGCCCTAACCCTGAGCCCCTGGATGGTGCCCACAATCCCACAGGTGAGAGCCAGACTCCTCCTTGGCGGATGCTCAGGTCTGGGCCCGAGTGCACCAGGCTAACAGCTCTCGGGGAGGCTCCGCCAGGCATTTAGAGTGACTTAGGAAGGAGGGTTCCTATAAAACCTGGTCATATTGTGGGACTACCAGAGTGGGCAAACTTTTTGACTCGAGGGCCACAATGGGTTCTTAAACTGGACCGGAGGGCCGGAACAAAAGCATGGATGGAGTGTTTGTGTGAACTAATATAAATTCAAAGTAAACATCATTACATAAAAGGGTACGGTCTTTTTTTTTTTTTTAGTTTTAT
>NW_006289713.1:3265186-3265562 GCF_000327345.1 Myotis davidii
ATAAAGAGAAAACAACCCACGCAGAGCTGCACTGTGTGAAACCGGCATGTGAGCTCAAGTTTGTATGACTTTAACTCCAGGGAGTGATCTGGATTCCCTCATTCCGGGGTTCTGGGGTCGGGTTGTGACCCCCACACTGACAGTGTGCTGGTGCCTGCTGTGGCTCCCACTTGCCTGGGGGGAGGGGGGCGTTACAGAGAGCTTCCTGGTCTGGAGAACACACGGAAAACCTTTGACCTTGAACTTTACAGCTTCAGAATATTGGTTAAACCCCAGAGTGGCACCAAGGACCGGCTGCTCCTCGGTAATGTTGTGTTAGTTGCCGTTTTGACCAATTTGAATATCTCAAACGTCTCTTACATTTATTTTAAGTCTT
>NW_006289713.1:3269857-3280719 GCF_000327345.1 Myotis davidii
AAAAGGGTACGGTCTTTTTTTTTTTTTTAGTTTTATTCATTTCAAACGGGCTGGATCCGGCCCGCGGGCCATAGTTTGCCCACGGCTGGGTCACTAGACTGAGCTAGAGCTGCATCAAGCCCAGAGCTGGTGGAAAAGGTAGCATGTTGTAGCTCAGAATTTGTTTAAAATCTTGCTCTTAACATATTAGTTTATGAAATTATTTGGTGATAGGATTTAAGCCCTTTTTCATTCAAGAGACATATATTTTTTTCTTCGTTAAGGAAGCCTGGAAATCTTATAGGACAGGCATACATCTCAAAAGGTTTTTCTTTGCTTCATTCCCGCGGGGAGGGATTGAGGCCCTACCGCCACCTGGTGGCAGCACTGGAATCTGCATCACTACTGTGAGCATGATGTGGGCCTGCCTAGGGCCCTCCCGGTAACTGGGACACGGGGCCCACCTTCCCGTTTGTCATCTCAGCAAGGCATCGGTCGACAGTGAAATCATGCGGCTTCAGTCCAAAGAATAGACAAACTAACACGCACGGGTTTCATTTTTCAGGAATTAGCGGTGGCCCCTTGGAAAACCACTACCGCCTGAAGCAGTTCCACTTCCACTGGGGAGCAGTGAACGAGTGGGGCTCCGAGCACACGGTGGAGGACCGCGTGTACCCGGCAGAGGTGTGTAGATGTCCGAGCGGCCCACAGGTGGGCGCTGTCTACGTGCCGGGCCCCGTGGTAGGGTGGCCATCCATCCCAGTGGCCCAGAAACGGAGGGTTTCCTGGGATGTGGGACTCTCCGTGCTCCAACCAGAACAGTCGGCCACCCTACCCGTTCAATCACACAACCATCCTGAAGGGAGGGTGTTTTCAGCACCTTCATTTAACAGAAGAAGACGTGGAAGTTCTAAGAGGTTGGGTAGCTTGCCAGAACCAGGCAGCTGGGATTCTGGAACAATCTGTGCTCTAAGCCTCTCCCTCAGCCCCGCGCTTGCTGGTGGTCCACTTCCCACTCGCACCTTCCTGTCCTTCAGGGTGAGGCCACCTATCGAGAATCTGAAAATCTTTACAATAGAGATCACCCTAAAACAAAGTGACCTCTGAAACATTAAAATAAAATGGGAGTCAGGGGAAAAAATGAGCAGAGATTAATGCTGGGAACTGGGTTTTGTAGTTGCGGTGGGGTGATAAGTGGTAATATATAGATTTCCCCCAATATTTTATTATGAAATTTTTCCAACAAACCAAAAAATTGAAAAAACTGTGCAGTGAGAACCGGCGAGTCTGCCACTAAGATTCTAAGATTAATGCTTTGCCATGTTCACTTTATTACACGTCTGTCCACCCACCCACCCCTTTATCCACCCACCAACCACCTGCCTTTCGGATGCGTTTCAAGTTACGAGCTGTTTTTGTTTCAACTTTCTGTTGCCATTGTTGTGGGAGTAATACTATAGTTAAAATCGAACTAGAGTCCAGCCAGCCCCCAAAATAAAAATGACCAGCAACCACACACCCAGGCGTGATCTCTGGGGACAGTTTATCAAGAGGCAATCACATCTATTGATATAATTACACACATGTTTACAATGGTGACAAAAATGAAAGAGCAGCGGCTTGCAACATGCTCCCTTTCATTTGACAACACAAACTGTGTATCCACACCACGGTTTTTTTTGTTTGTTTGTTTGTTTAAATATATTTTATTGATTTTTTACAGAGAGGAAGGGAGAGGGATAGAGAGTTAGAAACATCGATGAGAGAGACACATCGATCAGCTGCCTCTTGCACACCTCCCACTGGGGATGTGCCCACAACCAAGGTGCCCCTGACCGGAATCGAACCTGGGACCTTTCAGTCTGCAAGCCGACGCTCTATCCACCGAGCCAAACCAGTTAGGGCGCGCACCACGGTTTTTAATGTTTACAGATATTTTAACAGAGGAGCTTGTTGTAATTTATTAGCATAGAGGCGAGATCAGCTATGGGCCCCACACATGCTGTAAAGTGCCGTTTCCGGTGTGGGGTGGAGGGCAAAGCCAGCTCCGAAGGTGGCGTCTGTGAAGGCAGGAGGCTGCAGTCAGGGCTGTGGGCCAGCTGTCTCTCTGTCTGGCAGATTGCAGGTGGGACAGCAGGTGGGGGGTTCCAGGTAAGCTACAGAGACGGCGAGGCCTCCCCCATTGTCCCTAGTGCACACGGCTGGGAACACTGGGACTTGGGAGTGAGGTGCCACCTGGAGCACACGTGGACCCGGCAGAGGACCCAGGACCCTGGAATCCAGCAGCGCCTGGGGAGGGCTTGCTGCCTGGGGTTCGGGTCTCCATTCAGAAAGACCTCCCCACAGCTCATTCCTGTAGAAGGAAATCTGTAAGGATACCAGGCCCCATCCACGTTCTGAGCCAGACCGGCGTGGGCAGCACCGTGCGCTCCCATCACAGAGAACCCCGAGCCAGTCCAGGGGCGCTGGCTCTGCCTCTTGCTGGCCAGTGACCCAGGGCAGCCTGCTTCCCAAGCCGGGCCCCTGCCCCTGATTTAAACCCTTGCCATCTGGCCAGTCCTGATGCCAGAAGGAAGGGTGTGAAATAAGGACACAGGAAGTTCAAGCAAGGCGACACATGGAGAGAAAAATGCAATATTGGGGGCATTAAAATTATTTGTTGTTTATGTGAAATTCAAAGTTCGGGAGTCCTGCATTTGATCTGGCAAACACTTTCAAGGATATCTGAAAAAATATGAAAAATAGCAAATAAGCCACTCTCTCCAACCCCCATTCCTATTTTATAAAGTTAAAACGAGCCTCTTTCTCTCCCACCAAAAACGCGAAGGCCTTACGGTCTGTCATTCTATCAGCCACGTGGGGCTCCGGGCATGCTGGTGGCACCCGCGTTCCTTCCCCGGGCTGCTCAGGCTGAATTCATTAAAACCATTGAATGGACACGTAGGTCTGCCACACAGCAGGGGGGCAATGGTGTCATTTCTTGCTGCAGCGTGATGGGTACAAGGTCTCTTTCTCCTGTGTTTCAGCTGCACTTAGTTCACTGGAATGCTGTGAAATACCCAAACTACAAAGAAGCTGTAATGGGAGAGAACGGCTTGGCTGTCATAGGCGTGTTTTTAAAGGTAACCTCTCGCTGGGCTGGGGCGCCGCCCTCCTGGTGAAGAAGTGGTGTGCGGCCACGGGGCTGCTTTTGGAACAGTCCCCGTAGGATGAGGCGCGCTTGCCGCCGCCCTGCCCGCTGCCTTTTCGAATGACCATGTTGTGTCTGTGCTGCGCAGGTGGGGTCCCACCACGAGGCACTGCAGACGCTGGTGGACGTCTTGCCGGAAATAAAGCATAAGGTAAGCTGCTCACATCAGAGTCAGCGTCCTCGGAGAAGCACGGCCGGGCCGAGCACTGGCTCGTTGGCAAGGGCAAGACGGCCAGCTGGTGCGCGTGCCGAGGGCGCCTGAGTCCCCCCCTGAAACGGACCTCGCTGGGGCTGACTCCAGGTGTGTCGTGCGATGGCCCACGCTCTGCTGTCACTGTGTCACTGCTGTTCCGGGGCCCCTGTCATCTCAGTATAAATGGGGTGTTGGACTCGATTTGAGTTTCCCCCAAAATCCAGTCATTCAGGCAGCAGCATCTTGAAGATTTTCGCCCTGTCGCCCTGCACTGGTCCTGTCCCGAGCAATGACATCCATTAATGCTAACGTCTCTTTTAAAGCTGATGGAAATAAATACCTAACTATTAACCTTTAAGAGTGCCTACCCAAGTGCCACCTGGCACACTCCTGGGGGGACACAGGACCATCCCATCCCTGAGAGCCTGGAGACCATGGGAAGAGGGAAAACCCCACAACCCACCACACGTGGGAGGCAGAGCGCATCTTGGCTCAGCTCCCCTTGGACACCTTGTCGCGTTAAGCACAACAATGTCGCTTTTCTCCAACATCGGCTAAGACAGGACTTTGATGGAGAAGTGGACATTCCAAAGAAATGCAGTTTATTTGTTCGGGAGCAAACAAAAGCATTCTGAGAGGGAAGGAGTGGCTGTGGTCCTTGAACGTGGTCCTTGGACGGATGGGGCTCCCACCTGTCTTAACAATGGTGAGCGCGGCCCACAGGAAGGCTGGGGTCAGCCCTTCCTTGGCTGGCCCACGGGGGCCCTTTGATCTGTGTGGTGCCTTCCCCTTGATGTGGGCCTCTGCGTGGGCCTCGTGGGACCGAGCCCAGATCACCCTCCCCACCCCCCGCCGCCATGGCTGCCAGCTCAGGAACTCCACAAGGACAAGCTGCTCGGAGCATCCTCTTCCTCGCTGGTCTCCGGCCAGAGTAAACCTGGGATGTTTTCCCCACCAGCATCCACCGCCTACATGGGGTGGCCTCCTCCTCCCGGTGGGAAAGAAAGGAGCTGGCTGTGAGGTTCTGTTTGCTCAGGGGGTGTTTTCCTCTGGAGAGTTCTCCCCTTCCCGCCCCCACCCCCACCCCCCACACACACACTCACATGAGCTAACTCAGGGTCTCCTGGGCCAACCACCAGGGAGGAATGGTGTCTGACGTGTGGTGACAGGAGACTCTGCCTGGGCTCAGTCTGGTCCTGAGGATCATCTCTGGGCCTCAGTTTCCTCACCTGAAGCGTAAGAGACTCTTAGAGGTGAAAGGCCCAGCCCCGGTGAGCAGGAGCCGTGCTCCATGGGATGGGAGGTGTCATCTGTCAGTCATTTGTCACAGTCTGCACTCCGTCCTGGTTCTGGCCGATTTTTTAAATTTTGCAGTGTTACGAGTCATCTCTGTGGTGTACATTCTATCGGTCTGGACACATTAGTGGAGTCACCCAGCCGGGCCCACACAAAACCGTGCCCGCCCGGCATGTCCCACCTGTGGCCCTTGCACAGTCGTGCCCCTGCCCCCAAGCCTGGGCGACCGCTGATCTGTCCCAAACCCTATGGTTTTGCCTTTTCTCCCATTTTATTCTCCCATCTTGTACCGAATGGAGCTTCCTTTGTCCACTGCCTTCCCTCTTTCCCAAGTGGGGTGTGCATGTTAGAAGAGAGAACGGGAAGACTTTCGAGTGGGCGCCCGCCACCAGGAGCCGGTTTGTCCGTACTCATGCTGCACGCTGGTGCAAACCCGTGTGCATTCCCAGCTAATACTCTAGCCAGCAGGGCTGACAGACACACAGAGAAGGGGCCTTAGCTCGCTTTAGGGGCTCTGAGGGGGATCAGCTTTCTGAACCCTGATGTGCTTGAGGGGCAGGACACAGAGCTCCGAGGACATCACTATGAAATACATAGATGTCCTCTCAAAATGGTAATTGGCAAGTGCCTGGCAGTGGGGGTAGCAGCCCACTAGCTGCTCCTCCGTGTGACCCACTGCCTCACACCCACCCTGCAGCCCCGAGGGGGTTAAGACAGACCTCCCAGCATCTGGGTCTGGTCACTGTCTAACTGTGGTTCTGGGAGAGTCACTTATATCGGTTTACTTTCTTCATCAACAACATAAACACACCCCTTAAAGGGTGATTCTGAAAATTCAAGGTAATGGTCTCAGAGGGTGCCCGGCAGCCTTTGGGGCTGGACAAGGGGAGCAGGAGGGGATGTGTCTGTCACCACAAACCCACTGGCATGTTTTGCATTTTGTCCCACGACCTCTGTGACCTGTTTCCTTCACGAGTTATGCAGACCGAACAATGGAATGTCGTTCGGCATGAAAAGGAGAGAAGCACCAACCAGCACACAGCAGCCGGGAGGGGCCTTGACGGTACTGAGCTGAGAGAAGCCGGACACACAAGTCCGCATGTTGTGTGATTCCATCTGTAGGCAATGTCCACGTAGGCAAGTGCATGTGGACGGAAAGCAGACGGGGCCTGTGGCAGGGGGCGGCAGGGTGGAGCGGTGAGGGAGGGGACAGCCACAGGGTTTACTGGGGTTCTTTCTTTTGAGGTGAAAATGTTCTAACTTGACTGTGATGGTGGTTGCACATCTCTGTCTGTGAATACTCTAAAAGCCGTGGATCTGGGCACTTTACAGCAGTGAGTTCTACGCTATGTGAATTACGTTTCAGTCATGCTGTCCTGAAGACATTCCTAGATAATTAATCACACAGTGGAACAACACCTGCTCACGTAAGGCGCCTCATAATCGCCCATTGGTGTGAACCAACTTCCTTTTTTTTAATCCTCACCCGAGGATATTTTTCCATTGATATTTAGAGAGGGTGGAAGGGAGAGGGAGAGACAGAGAGAGAAACATTGATGTGAGAGAGACACATCAATTGGTTGCCTCCCGCACACGCACTGACCAGGGATGCTGGTGATGGAGCCTGCAACCGAGGTACATGCCCTTGACTGGAATCGACCCTTTGGT
Source organism: Myotis davidii (assembly GCF_000327345.1). Classification (NCBI taxonomy): domain Eukaryota; kingdom Metazoa; phylum Chordata; class Mammalia; order Chiroptera; family Vespertilionidae; genus Myotis; species Myotis davidii. Next base: position 3,276,184 of record NW_006289713.1, read on the forward strand.
CTGCAGGCCGAGGCTCTATCCACTGAGACAAACTGGCCAGGGCCCAAATATCCTTCTGTGGGCAGCTTAACCAACATCTCTCCACTTCTGATGAATTAATGCCAGCAATCAGGATATGAGCCAGGTCGTCCGGGCCCCGTGCCTGTGCCTTTGAAGGCTGGGTGGGAGGATTCGATGTGCAGAATCCTTCTTCTTTGGGAATGAGAGGGCGTCTGCTTCGTGCTTAAGTCCTCCCTAGTGCCCAGCCCGGTGTTGAGGCCGAATGTGCTACGTTGCGTGCGGGCCTGTCCCTACCTCTCAGTCTCACTCGATTTATAGAGGGTGGAGCCCACCATCCTGGGCTGTCAACCCGAGGGACCCGAGGGATCATTTCCTCTCCGAGCAAAAGCCTGTCGGATGCCTCTGCCTTACAAGGAGGCAGATGCTGGCAGAGGCCCCCCTTCCTCTTTCCACCCCAGGCGCCGTGCTGAGCAGCGTCCAGGTAGCGCCCCTTCTCCTGCCTCTGCTGGTAGATTTTCTCAGAGGCCTCAGCCAGACAGAAGCAGGGGTGTCCTCCTCTGTAGGACCCCCACCCTGTCTCTTTTTACTGCCTTTGTGTGTCATTTACTCATTCCAGCCACGTGGTCACTTTGCTGTTCCTCTAGCCCAGTGGTTCTCAACCTTGGCTGCACCTTAGAATCACCTGGGAATCTTTTTAAAATCCTGATTTCCTGGCTTCATCCTCCAGAAATTCTGTTTCTTTGTTACTAATGTTGTGGCCCCACCCCATAACAAAGAAACAGAATTTCCGGAGGATGAGGCCCAGAAATCAGGATTTTAAAAAGATTCCCAGGTGATTCTAATGTGCAGCCAAGGTCGAGAACTACTGCGCTAACCCATCAGGCCGCACCCTACCTCAGGGCCTTGACACTGCCTGGGTCCACCCCCGGAACCTGCATGTCTTTGCTCAAATGTCACCTTCCCAGTGACCATCCTTCTTACCCACCCACCCCACCCCCACTCCCTACTTTATTTTCCTCCATCACTGTGCAAATGCTAGAAATCTACTTATTTCCTCTGGTAAAGGGTGAGCTCTATGAAGGTGGGTGGTTTTGTACCCCAGAGCCTAAGATAGCATTGGGTTTACCATGAGTGCTGAATGCAAAGCTGTGAGTGAGTGAATGAATGAATGGATCAACCGTGACATCCGATCGGTGTCGCCTGGAACACAGAGAGGCAGGTTTCTCCTTACCCTTTTATAAAGCACAGAAATCGAGCAAACTGTGAGTTCTGAACACTGGGCTCCCAAGCAGGACGTGCTGATGGGAGTCCCTTGTGGGAGCAACACAGAAATCCGGGGACACAGTGGTCGAGAACAGCTGTCCACGTCCACCAATCCCGCCTGTTCCCCGTGAGAAGGACAATTCTGGCACATGCTCCACGCAGGGCACCCTCCTGAGTGTATGTCATCACCGTGACACCCAGGGATGCTGCTTTAGAGAGAAGTTCAGCTGCCTTAAGGGGCAGCCACTGTGGAACAGTGTGACAGTGCCTCAAAAAACTAAACTCAGAATTCCCATAGGGTCTGGCATTTCCACTTCTGGGTAATATGCAACATAATTGAAAGCCGGGTCTTAAAGGGATAGTGGTATAGTCATGTTCACAGCAACCTTACTCACAATAGCCAAGGAGTGGAAGCTCTCCAAGTGTCCACTGTCGAATGAATGGATAAACGCGGTGTGGTGTACTAGTCGGTCTTAAGAAGGGGGGAAATCCTGGCACATGCTACAACATGCATGTACCTTGAGGACGTTTTGCTGAGTGAGATAAGCCAGTAACAAAGGACAAATAGTGCGTGATTATTCCTCTCATACAAGGTCCCTAGAGGAGTCCGATTCCTAGGGACAGAACGTGGGATGGTGGGTGCCAGGGACTGGGGGAGGGGAACGGGGAGTTAGTGTTTAATGGGGAAGGAGCTCCAGTTTGGGAAGATGAGAAAGTCCAGGAGATGGACGGGGGTGATGGTTGCACAACAGTGTGGATGCCCTTACTGCCGCAGGACTTAAAAATGGTGAAAATGGTAAATTTTATGTTATGCATGTTATTTTACCACATTTTTTAAAGTATAATATTTTCACAGCCTGGGCATGGGAAAATAGATAACTTTAAAAGAAAATATATAAGCATTTGGTGAGGATTCATGCTCTGCGACAAGGGTCATATTTTCTTGTTACTGCTTCCAAATGTGACCACCGTGGCCGCACAGCCTTTATCTCGGGGAACACACTTCCCTCCTAGCCATGCGAAGCCACATCTCCGAGAGAAAGATAGAGCCGCTGCCTTCCTCCCTGAGCCTCTGCCCCTTCCATCTCCGCCTGATGCAGCCTGTGGCCTCTCTCTCTCAGGATGCACGGGTGGCCCTGAGCCCCTTCGAGCCCTCCTGCCTGCTACCCACCTGCCGGGATTACTGGACCTACCCGGGCTCCCTCACCACTCCCCCACTGACCGAGTCTGTCACCTGGATCATCCAGAAGAAGCCCATTGAAGTGGCCGCGAACCAGGTGAGCTGCGCCTGCAGCTGGTGTAGTGGGACTGTGTTGATGAAATTGTGTGGCACTGTCACTAAGATACTGTAAGTGAGCATCGTGGAGTTTTACCTTTTGGTGCATTTTGGATGTTCCTGCACCAGAAGAAAGTTCCAATTGAAGTACAAGCTTGTTGAGACTGAACAGAGGTTCCTGAAATCACAATTCTTTGACCTTGAGATATTAGTGTGTGAGGGAGACAGAGACAGAGATGGAGTGGGGGAGGAAAAGGTAGAGGAAGAGAACATTTTAGTTGATTCCACTGTTTGGGTGATAGAACAGTAAGCTACAGAACTGTATATGCTGAGATAAAATTCCAGAAGGATTGTATTAGTCAGCTATTGCTACAATAATGCTGTGTAACAAACCTCCCCAAAACTCAGTGGCTTATAACAAACATTTGTGTTTTTTTTTCCTGCTTGTGGGTTTATTGATTGTCTTGGGAGGCTCTATTTTCTTTCCTTTTTAAATATATTTTTATTGGTCTCAGAGAAGAAGGGGGAAGGAGAGAGAGAGAAACATCAATGATGAGAGAGAATCACTGGTCAGCTAGGGAGGCTCTATTTTAGGTTGTAGATGTCTGGGCTTCACCGAAGGTGGTCAGTGGTTGGGTTGGACCCAGTGTCTCTCATGCTCCTTGGACCAGTGACTACCAAGGGCTGGTTCTCATGGTAAATGACAAAAATGCAGAAGGCAAGCCAAACAACACATGCACACTTAAGGCCTCTGCTGGCATCACACCCATTCCCATCCTGTTGGCCAAAGCAAGTCACAATGGCAAGGCCAAGTCAGTGGGGCAGAGAGGAAGGGAGTGAATATTTACTGAACAATAACCCAGTTTATCACATAGATACACACCAAAAAGTTACTACTCATTATCCCAGGCTCATAGATCTGCAGTGGTTTTTATTTTCTTCCTTTTCCTTATCTAAATATTCTATGGTTCTAAAATAAGTAGATATTACATATATATTTTTTAAGTTGCACTGTCTTTTTCTTTGGAAATCTAGAATCAGGAGAAAGTCCATCTGTTGAGGGCAGTTTAGATTTAGGGATGATAACTACACAGCAAGCACAGTGTCGCTGTCCCATCCCTGCCTCAGACAGAGACCTCTGATCAATCCCAGGAGTATTTATCAGCTCTGGTTCAACTGTCCTTTTCTGAGGGCTCCAGATGCACTCTCAGAGGTACTTCCAGCCTCACGGGTCTGAAAATATTCTCTTATTTAAAAGTCACAGAATCATGCCTTTGCCTTGAGAGTCTAAACTTTGAGATGCAGGCTGCAGATCACCCATCCTACCCCCAAACCAGAACTATTGCAGACATCAGGACGGCCTTGGTGGAAGTATGACCCCTGTCACTAAGACCCCTCTGTCACCCAACAAACATGTAATAAGCACCCATTCTGGGTCAGGTTTGTAGCAGGAGAGGGTGGGAGAGGGGTAGAAAGGGAGAGGGTGGTGCAAAAACAATGATATCAGTCTCTGCAAACTGCTGTCTGCAGGGAAATGAGAACAGGGTTGGGTGTTATTAAAAAATACAGATCAGAAGCCCCTTACCCTGACCAGTGGAAGTGGGAGGTGTGTGTGCACCCCCAGGGCAGTGGGAAGGAGATAGCCAAGTGGAGGAGAGGAAAGAGGCTGCATTTCTGAGAAAGTAAAAAAAAAAACCTGCAGTGAGCTTGAATGCCTGGGAGACTGTGTGCACCACGCCCCACAGAACTCCGCGGGGCGCTTCATCAACCACACAGACCTGTCTTGCTCAGTAAGTGGTCACTGTATAGATAAAATGTCACTTCTGTATTAAGTAAACATGTGAGTTATTTTCACAGAATAAGTATATTCTGAGAACAAATGAGATGATACATAAAAAATAATCTTTTAGTTCCTTGAGTGAAAAGTAAATTAAAGGTTATGCATTAGATCTCTATTGCTGTGTAACAAATAGCTCCAAAACTTAGTGATTTTTTTT
>NW_006289713.1:3280846-3286490 GCF_000327345.1 Myotis davidii
GATTTTTTAAAAAATCACTTATTATCTCTCAGAGTTACTGTGGGCCAGAATTTGGGGTGGTTCTGCCCGGGGTCTCTGATGGAGTGGCAGTCAGGTGTCAGCTGGGGCTGCAGTTTTCCGAAAGCTTGCCTGGGGCTGGAGGATTCATGCCCAAAGTGGCCCACACGAGTAGCCTGCAAGAATACACGCCACCTGGGCCTCTCCATGGGCTGTGTCAGTGTCCTCACAACATGGCAGCCGGCGTCCCCAGAGACCCCGGTGGAAGCTGCAATGCCTTTGCTGTCATCGCTCAGGAGTCCCCTCTGCCATGTAGTATATTGGCCACACAGGCCATCCCTGACTCACGGCGGGAGGGGACTACACAGGCCCTGGCAGCTGTTCACTGTCCCTGCGCCCAGGTGACTGGTGGCTCTCTGTTCCAGCTGGCCGCGTTTCGCACGCTCCTGTTCACGGCACTTGGTGAAGAAGAGAAGACGATGGTGAACAACTACCGCCCACTTCAACCCCTGATGAACCGGAAGCTCCGTGCATCCTTCCAGGCCACTGGAGGGGGCACCAGATCCTAAATTCATTACGTCCAAGTCAACGGGCCGAACTGACTTTAGAAAGAGGAAGTATTGTTTCCCAAGTCTCATGGGCTGATCATATGCAACCCCTGACATTAAAAAGAAAGACAGAGATCATTGTTTTAGTCAATGTACTTTTCAGCTGGAATGGAAATCACTTCAAAGAAAGGGGATGGATACCCGGGACCCGGAGGATCTCATGGGACTCGCAGCAGGTCACAGCAGCCTCACGGGGCCGAGCAAGCCCCCAACTGACGTCATCCGCCCAGCCCTCTCTCGGCTCCATGCTGCCCTCTCCCCAGGTGGTGTCCTCTGTTTCTCCACACTCATGGCCGCCCCGTAGTTCCCAGGCAACAGAGTCTCGATGTATCAGTGTCCCAGGGCTCCTATAACAAATGACCCCAAACCGAGGGGTTAAACATCAGAAATATATTTTCCCACAATTCTGAGACTGCAAGTCCGAGGTCAAGGTGCCGACACTGCCAGGGTCTGGTGAGACCTCTCTCTGTGGCTTGCAGGTGGCACCATCTCACAGGGCCTCTCCTCTCTCTTTTCCTCTTATAAAGTTACCAATCCTATCGAATTATGACCCCTCCTTTATGACCTTGTTCAACCTTAATTATCTTCTAAAAGTCCCATCTCCAATACAGACAGATTGGAAGTTAAGGCTTCAACACATGAATCGGGGCGGGTGACACAATTCAGCCCATAGCAACCATAAACGGTGGGCCTAACCCGACAGAAGTGTACTGTCTCACAGTTCCGCAGGCTGGAAGTCCAAATTTAAGGTGCGGGCGGGGTGGTTCCTCTGGAAGCTCCAGGGGAGAACCCATTTCCTTGCCTTTTCCAGCTTCTCGAGGCGCCTGCATTCCTTGGCTTGAGGCCCCTTCCTCCATCTTCAAAGTCAAAGTGTTTGGTTGTTCAGGACACGCCACCATTCTGGGTGTAATGGTTTCTCTATGTTTTTAATTATGGTGAAATACACATGAAATTGTCATCTTAACCATTTTTAAGTGTACAGCTCAGTGGCATTAAATACATTCATAATGTTGTGCAGCTGTCACCGCCATCCATCACCATAGCTCTGCTTGCCGTGTAAAGCTGAAACCCTGTCCCCACGATGCTGAATGCTCTAGGAAGCCATGTGACAGGAATGACGCAGTGTTTGTCCTTCTGTGACGGCTTGTTTTCTCAGCATAATGTCTACAAGTTCATCCACGTCGTAGTGTGTGTCAGGCAGGATGTCCTTACTTTTTCTTTTTAAGTCTGAATAACATCCTAATTGGTAAAGAGTATTTTTTTGGAACATTTAAAACATTCCCCTCTGGTAGGGATGCAGCTCTGCAAACACCTAAGCAGGTTCTCTTGGAACAGTACCTTACCGTCGGATAAACAGTGAGAAACAGCCCAGGAAAATAAGCAAAGGCTGCTCTGTTCACCACGGGGCAGGGGTACACTCCGTCTCGGTCGGGGGAGGTAAAGAATAACTATACTCACTACAGTCCACAGATAACATCTGAAATCAGAGGGGACCTGTGTTATGAGTGTGGTTTATTGTGGCAGAGATTTACATTCACCTCCCCCCGCCCCCCCCGCCCCGAATCACAGAACTTCTTATGGGACCAACAATTTAGAGTTTAGAGTCTGGCTTTGAGCTACTCAGTGTCCCGGCACCTACTACAGAGATGGCAGTCCTCAACTTCCTTACGTTCGTGCTTCGCTGGAGGAGTGCAGTGCTTGCGAGCACGCGTCCTATTCCAGTGCGTTGTGCAGATGCAGCCCCACGGACGTTCATGTCGGATTACAAAGGCCCCGAGTCATTTTTGTTTCACCACAAAAAAAAAGACAGTTTGGGAGCATTGGTGGAGGGTCCAGGCACGGGTGTTGAGTTGGGTGCAGGCTCTGGATGGGTGGATTGCTTCAACGCCAGAGACGTATGGTGTCCGCGAGGGAGGGAGATATTTTTAAGTTTGGTTGGACTTTTAAATATAATAGTTCTTGACTTTTGAGAAGATGTAGCCATTCTTGAGTCTCTAGTGAAGCGGGCTTTAGCCTATAAGGAGAGTTTCCTCTGGCTGTTGTAACAGGTGACCACACGCGATGACCTCCCTCCCTCTTACCAGGACCCTGTGATGACATTGGACAGACCAGATCCCCAGGATACTCTGTCATCTCAAAGTCACTCACGGGATCACACCTGCAAAGCCCCTCTGCCAGGTCAGGACACACAGGGCCCAGGGCTCAGGGCGTGAACATCTTGGGCCGTGACTCGGTGGACTGTACATGCAGGACCAGCCTGCGGCCACGTCAGCCAAGCAGCAGGCAGCAGCCCCGAGGCCAGTGTCTTCCACAGCAGGGGGAGGGGACGGGTTGGGAAAGGTGCAAGAAGCCGGGCAGAGTGGGTAGGCATTGAGTGTTCCGGAGCTCCGCTGCCCCACAGCACTTTCTGTGAGGGTGACATGATCCTGAGCTGCAGTGTCCGGTGTACACAGGTGGCCACTGAGCACTTGAAATGTGGTCAGTGTGATTGAGGAGCTGACGTTTAATTGTACATAATTTTAATTAGTTCAAATTTATTTATTTTTTATATATTCTTTAATTGAGCCTTCCCAGAAGAAGGGAGAGGGAGAAAGAGATAGAAACATCAATGATGGGACAGAGTCATTCATCAGCTGCTCCACACTGGGGACTGAGCCTAAAACTCAGGCGTGTGCCCTGACCGGGAATTGAACTGTGATCTCCCAGTTCATAGGTCGACGGTCAACCACTGAGCCACGCCGGCCAGGCATAATTAGTTCAGATTTAAATACACAGCTCTCTTTCTAAGCCTGGGCATTTGTTACATGGGTTTGTATGTATGTAAAGCACCACAGGGGTGAACACTCAATATTCATGCACTTTTCACACTTCACAGGGTGTATATTATACCTCAATTGAAAGAAGTACTTTGCTTACTTACTTGAGAGCTCGGGTTTCTGACTTCTGCGGACAGGATACCAGACCATCTGGGATGATGGCTCAAGCGCTTCTGGGAGTAAAGCAGGCAGGATACCGTAAGCACCAGGGCACACTGACAGGGGTGCCGGGGCTGAGAATCAGGGATGTCGCCAGAGCCGCCTGCCTTGTTCCTGAGCTACCTACGAAGCACATGATGAAACACACTGCCACCAGGGAACTGGCGTCACCAAGAGAAGTCAACTCTCTACTGAGGCAGACACAGGCAATTCACTCTCAACAAAAATGGTTTAAAATAAAACACGTTTGGCTTTAAAAAGATTGAGTTCAGCCCTGACCAGTTTGGCTCAGTGGGTAGAGCGTCGGCCTGCAGACTGAAGGGTCCCGGGTTCGATTCCGGTCAGGGGCATGTACCTTGGTTGTGGGCACATCCCCAGTGGGGAGTGTGCAGGAGGCAGCTGATCGATGTTTCTCTCTCATCGATGTTTCTAACTCTCTATCCCTCTCCCCTCCTCCCTGTAAAAAATCAATAAAAAATATATTTTTTTAGAAAAAGTGAGGGTTTCCTGTTTTACATTCTCAAGGCAAAAGCTTGTGCTACCCTGGGTCTGAGGAATGGTTCTTACAAAGCGCCCCAAGTGACTGGATCGTGTGGCCAAGGAGGAGACCACAGCATTCCCACTCAGTCGTTATAACAAGTTCGATGAAAATTCTATAAAATTGTCCTCAGGGGAAACTGAGGCTCGCGTGACGGGTTGAGATTCTTGAGCTCTCTGGATTATGGGGCCTGTGCAGCATTTTGCTTTTGCCCTCTCTAATGTGTTCAATTCAATGAAAGAAGAAATACAGCCTTAAAGCTCTCATGTGAGGGGTTGAGACTCTTGAGCTCTCTGGATTATGGGGCCTGTGTAGCATTTTTGCCCTCTCTGATGTGTGCAATTCAATGAAAGAAGAAATACAGCCTTAAAGCAAAAACACAAAACCTGAACTTTACAATACGAGAAATCGTATTCTACCATAACCTGGACACGTATTTCCAAACTCCATCCCAAAGCGGCACCTGCTCACCCTCCTGCAGCATGTGAGAGCGACCTTCTCGCGTCTGGAAGGAATTGCAGTCACTGGGGGAGGGGTCTGTGAGTTGGAGGGTGCAGAGCAGCCACATGTCAGTTCTCTGGGGGCCGATTCCCCGGGGCATTGGGAAGAGGAAAGCCCAGCTGAGCAGAGGAGCTGTGGGAGGGAGAAAGGACCACGGCCTCTTGAACTCGGTTCCACTTGCCAAACGGTCATGACATGTGCCAACAAGAATGCCAAGAACGGGCGGGGTACTTTCCCCCCATTTTTCGTGTGGCTACAGGTCTGTCCTCTGAATGCACAAACACCTTTGTCTCCTGGTGGATGTTCTCTGTTGTCAGTTGTTTTTTAAAAACCGGCCTGAGCCCTGAGACACAGATTTTCCTGGGGAGCACACCGAGCCTGACGCATTGCGCGGAAACCACAAACACGCCGGGAGGAAAGACGTTGATCTCAGCCCTCAAAGCAGCAGCGATGGAACAAACAGGTGCTTCCACTGTCCCGGCGGCCGCGCGGAAGTCAGGTCCGCGCTGGACAGGATGGCTCTCGCTGGGACACCATTGTGGTTTAGAACTGTGTTGTACAATTTCTGGCCCAGCTTTTAAAGTTCAAGGCTTCCTCCCTTTGCTTTTATGTTATTTTCTCATTTTGTGAAAATACAAATGTGTGAGAGTTTGCAGGTTCATGGCAAACTGCTGTCTCCCCCCGCCCTCTTGTTCTTGGGTGATTGAGTGGGAGTGGGCTGCAGGCCTGACTAAATCCCCATTGCCCCCTTGGGACAAAACCCACAGTTCTTATGCGGTGGCCCCTGCCCCATTCTCCCATCCCTCGCCCGCCCTCCCCCCTCCCAACCCGAGTTGCCGATCCTGTGACAACCAGGAATCCAGCCGCTCCCCACAGCTGGTCCTGGGCAGCCTGGACATCCCCTCTCCCACCTGCTCCACAGCTGCTCCCCCTTCTGCTCTCAGCTGAAACCCCCACTCCTCACAGGCCTCCCTGGAGCCCACAGACTGCACCTGGTGCACAGCTGTACCCCAGCAATGAAGGGG
>NW_006289713.1:3286707-3303376 GCF_000327345.1 Myotis davidii
GGGGTCGGGGGACGGAGGGAGGGAGCACAACATTAGTAACAAAGAAACAGAATTTCCAGAGGATGAGGCTCAGAAATCAGGATTTTAAAAAGATTCTCAGGTGATTCTAATGTGCAGCCAAGGTTGAGAACCACCAGCCTAGGGGAACCCCTCATGACTCCCTGCACCCTAGTCGAGCATCCCAGGCAGCAGTGGGTCCTGTGGGCGGATCCCCACCCCTATGGCATGCTCCAGATTCGCTCGCTGTTCTCCATTTTCTCTGCTACTGCCACGAGACAGCCCCACCTCTAGCCGGAATTTATATCGCTAGCCTTCTGCTCTAACCCAGTCACTGCAACCTCTCCCCATCCCCACCCAATCCATTCTTCTCTTAGCAGTGCAGAGATTTTGGAGGGGGGATGTCAACTTGTCTATCTGCTTCCCTGTTCAAAACTGAGGCCTCCTGTTACACTTGGAATTGAGCACAAGCTCCTCCCATCCATGTTGACCTCTGTGCACAGGGCTCCCCGCTTGCCTTGCTGTCCCCACAGCTATTGGCACGAGTCACCGGCTCCCCCAATCTCCCCCTCAGCCTCTGTGCTGGCCACAGGCCGCCCTGCCATTCCCTACCCTCACTGCTTGGATCCGGACTCATCTCTGTCCACAGTTAGCTTGTTTTCATGCTTGTTAGCTGTTCCCTGCCTGTTTCTCACGCTGGGAGGTAAGCCCTCTGAGGGTGGTGCCCTCACTTCTCACATGCTCACAGCACCAAGTAAACATTCATTGGACGAAAGTGAAGGGGGCGCTCCAGCCTGTAGAGCTCGGTGCTCCTTGCCATGCCCAACCGGCAGTGTGCACTCCGCCTCAGGTCCTGAGGCCATGCTATTCTCTCTGCTGGGAATGCCCTTCCGCTTCAGGCTCTGCTTGTAAACTTTTTTCTACCATTCAGGCTCCACTCAAGTGCCTTCTCTTTTGTGATATTTCCTTTGGTGCCACCCTAGGAGAAGTCACCCTCTCCTCTGTGCTGCTGCCCATTCTACTGATGTGTGTGAAAGTGAGTGACGGGGAGCAAGTATGGATCAGTGTGGGTCAGCAAAGAGAAGACATGGAGCAGCATGGAGCAGCATGGAGCAGTGCAGAGTAGGCATGGAGCAGGCATGGAGCAGGCATGGAACAGGCATGGAGGGCTATGGAGCAGCGCAGAGTAGGCATGAAGCAGGCATGGAGCAGTGTGGAGTAGGCATGGAGCAGGTATGGAGCAGGCATGGAGCAGCATGGAGCAGGCATAGAGCAGCATGGAGCAGGCATGGAACAGGCATGGAGCAGGCATAGAGCAGCATGGAGCAGGCATGGAGCAGGTATGGAGCAGCGTGGAGTAGGCATGGAGCAGCGTGGAATAGGCATGGAACAGGCATGGAGCAGGCATGGAACAGGCATGGAGCAGGCATAGAGCAGCATGGAGCAGGCATGGAGCAGGTATGGAGCAGCGTGGAGTAGGCATGGAGCAGCGTGGAATAGGCATGGAACAGGCATGGAGCAGGCATGGAACAGGCATGGAGCAGGCATAGAGCAGCATGGAGCAGGCATGGAGCAGGTATGGAGCAGCGTGGAGTAGGCATGGAGCAGCATGGAGCAGGCATAGAGCAGCATGGAGCAGGCATGGAACAGGCATGGAGCAGGCATGGAGCAGGTATGGAGCAGCATGGAGCAGGCATGGAGCAGCATGGAACAAGCATGGAAAAGCATGGAGCAGCCCGGGTTACGAGCCTCAGTAGGGGGCATTTTGTAGGGCAGTGGTTGGCAAACTCATTAGTCAAGGTACATTGTTGTTAACTTAATTAGGGTACTCCTAAAGCTTAGGAAGAGCCACACTCAAGGGGCCAAAGAGCCGCATGTGGCTCGCAAGCCGCAGTTTGCCGACCACGGGTGTAGGGTCGTGAACATTACTGAAATACAGAATTGAACTCTTAGCTCCAAATCTCCCTTCGAAAATCTGACTTCCTGACCCTGACCTGGTGTGTGTAGCATGTGGCCTTGTGTCCAAAACTGAGAGGAAGGCCAAGTAGCCTGAGTGAGCGACTCTGAAAACCATGTCTGCAGAGCGCAGGTCTCTCCGATCTCTACAGCGTGACAAGAGCGGCTTCCCAGTGCACACACATCTATCCTCGCTCTGCTCGGTGCCGGGATGCGGCCCGCAGTTCAGGGCACAGTGAGAGCAAGTTCAATGGGAAAGTCACCTTGTCCTCACATCTACTAATACACGGACGCAGTTGCCCTTGAGGCTGAGCACTGGGAATGCCTGGCTCAGATGTCTATGGAAATCTTCAAATGTATGTCAACAGGAAAAAAAATTCTTCTGTTTCCGCCATACTTAAAATATATTCAGCAACTGTTGCATTGAAGATTAAGGCTGTGTATTTTTTCAATGTCAAGAGTATTCTCTGTATCAGAATTTCCTGTGTCAGTTTGGGATATTTTATTTTTTTTAGTAACAATGAAATAGGGGAATTGTTTTTAAGCAAAGTGAAATCTTCTGATCCTTTTTATGAATTCTTGAAATTCAGAGGGGCCCACCCTATAGGGGCTCTAGGTCCCTGAACACATAAACATAAATCAAAGGTGGAGATGTCAAACAATAGGCTTTCCATATATATCCACCTTACATATTCCTTGATTTTTTTCCAGTATTTCCTAATGAAGCACACAGCATCTCTCCAATTTAATGTCCCACCAGTGTGCACCAGTTAGTGTGCAAGACACATGGGAAATGTCAGTGGATGAAACTACAAAGCACGCAGGCCCTGGTGAAGCTTGCACCCACAGGTGGACAGTACCGAGGAGATGGGTGAAATAAGCAAGTGTGGAATATGCTAGAGGTGACCAGGGCTCCGAAAAAGGCAGGTTGGAGGCAGGGAGCCAGGTACCAGGTCAGGATGGCCTCCCCAAGAGGTTGAGCAAAGACTTACAGAAAGTGAGGGGGGAGCTGTGCAGAAACCAGGCATGGTTTCTGGAAAGTCTGGAGCAGCAGAGAGACCAGAGTAGCCTCGATGAAGTGAGGAAGGTGCAGTGTCAAGAGGGGAGGAATCTCAGGGGGCAGGTCCAGAGGGGCCTTGGGGACCATTCAAAGGTGGGGCTCCACTCGAGGGCAGTGTGGACACTTCAGAGCAGCGCGGCTCACTCGTACTCTTACAGAAGGGAGACGGGAGACCCAGGTGAGCTGCCAACTGCCCAGCCACACTGTGCAGCAGTGGTGGGGAGAGGGTCGGATGCTGGAGACATCTGCACTGTGGTCCAGCCCCGCTGGCTGTAGGATATGTGAGAAGGTGAAGTGTTGAGGATAAAGCCACGTGTCTGGTGGAAGGAGAACAGAGGGAAGAGTTGCCCTGAGGGCACCTGGAAGGCTGGGGGTAGGGTTTGGGGGGGAAAGGTGGGGAAATCTGATCAAGGCTAGAGACCTTCCATCCCTGTAACTCTGACTTAATCTTGTCATTTTAAGTTGTGAGAGCTACACTTTTGATTAAGCGTACGTAGCTTGGTTTTCCACCTCCATCCGTCTCACTTCCAGAACCTAAAAAGGGCAAAAGGCCGTTAATTTTTTTTTTAAGGGCAAATGCATTGTTGAGTGGAGGAAGATGGAAATGGTTGGGTCGGACCCTCGGCAGGCAGGCGTAGCCCAGTGGGCCTCGGGGAGCCAGAGTGCCAGGGATTGACCTGTGCAACACCCCCTAGAATGGGGTGCTCAGAGCTATCAGGCACAGTGAGCAGGAGCTCCTCTGGAGTCCCTCTGGTTTCTCCTACAGGAGCTCTCCAGTCTCATGGGGTTGAGAACAGAGGCAGCCAAGAACTTTCCACCAATGGCCACGTCCACGTGGGATGGGATTGTCAATGGGGACAAGACAGGTGATGCTGGGGGTCCTCACCAGCCCTTGCCACTTCCTTTCTTCTGGCCTGAGCTGGCCACCAGGAGTGACTAGCTGCTTGGAGCTCCCTCATCACCCTCGCTCCCGCCCTTCACTCCACGATTGAGGAAAAGAGAAGGTACCAAATGCCCTGGAGATGGCCAGCATGAGGAGGGAGGAAACCCTGGGTCCTGACGATGTGCACGCTTAGATCAGCGTCTGCAGGACCCCTTCTGGAGGCTCCCTGGTGGGGCCTCTGCAGAGCAACATCACATCTGTTCTGACCTTCCAGCCACAAGCTGACTGCCCGGACTCGCTCTGCCCAGCCTCTGTCGGCTTTGCGTCCCACTCACTTCAGAGGCATCTGTGCATCCACAATATCGTGCAACCATCACCACTATCTAGTTCATCACCTAAAATAAGTCATCACCCCAAAGAAACCCAGTCACTGCAACCACTAATGTACTTTCTGTCTCTCTAGACTTACCATTTCTGGACATTTAATATAAACAGAACCACCCAATGTCGTGTGTGTGGCTTCTTCCACTGAATGCAATGCTTTCATAGCCCATCCATGCTGTAGCACGTGTCGGTGCTTCCTTCCTTCTCATGGTTGAATGGCCCATTGTATGGTGAGGGTACATTTTATTTGTCCATCTATCTGCTGATGGGTAGGTCTGAATGCTTAACCCGTTTCCTACTATTGCTTCCCCGTGATCTTCAGGAAGCAGAGCACCCTTTTGGAGCACATTGGCGGGGCCAAGCCTGGGGACAGAGCTGAGAAGCAGGGCATAACCCTCACAGGGGCCAGTCATAAGCCAGTGACAAACACAGGCAAACTCCCCTTAATTTTTTATAATGTAGCAGGACCCTAAGTGAAAAATCTAGCTCTATAACCTCCAACTTTGCTTCCCACCGTTAATCAGAAATGCCCAGGGCTCTGGGTTCCACCTGGATTACAGACACTATGACTGCCCTCTGAAGTGCAGAAAGTTGGGAGACTTGGCTGAGCATCTGAATGCAGCTGAGAAGATTCTGTGAAGGAAGGTCATGGAGTCGTTTTCTCACAAGATGGGGGCTTAGTCCAATGAAGGGTAATGAACCTGCAAGAAGCCACCAGGAGCAGCTGAAATAAAACTCTCATTCAACCAAAAGAACCCAGCTACTCATAGGTCTGCTCCCCGGAGGGCAGTGGCCTGGTTGCCTGTGTAAGAGGCACAGTCATGGGGCCATGAAACCGGACAACCACTGGGTCCGGGCTGCCTGTCACTACTTGAGCCAATTAAGCAGAGACAGGGTTGACTCATATATGAGCATTTATTCCAATACTGCCAGCAGCCTGGGAGAGCAGCAGGTCATCCACTGCACTACCCCTCCCCATAAGCCAGCTCCTTATATGGGGCACAAAGACAAAGATTACATGAGGAAGTAGGCAAAAGGAATAAGAATGGGTATAATGGTTACAGATTACAGGCCATGTGGGCTGGGGGTTTGCGAAGGGCAGGGGACTCCATTGCTTCCTTTCCCCAATAAGGTTGCTAGTCTTTCTGTGACAATAGGCTGCTCCTGGTGGGGAGGGTAGACAGCATGTCTAGGTGAGCTCCCAGGTCCCACCGTGCAACTCCCAGCCAGGTTAGAATGTGCTTTCTTTAATCAGAACAAAACAACCTTGGTTGATAGCATGATTAATATTTCTTATAATTATTTATTACAACTAATAGCTTGTCCTCAATATTCTATTTCTGTCCCTAATGGCCACAGCATTGCAGCCATGATTTAAGGCCCACCCTGAGTCTGAAGCTGGGCTAGGCCACTTACTAAACTTACTAACTGCCTTAGTTCTCCAGCACAAATAGGCACTATTAATAAGATCTAAATATGGTTGATGGGAGAATAAAGACATAAAATATATGTAAGTCCTTGCTCAGTTAAACACTCAGTATGTGGTTGCCTTGTTGGTGCTGGGGAGCCTTCCCTCCTGCCCCTTTAGTTCTTCTGGCTGGTCAAATAATTCAAACAACATACAGCAGACTAACAGGAGAAAAACAAAAATGTTTAAAAATATATTTTTATTGATTTTAAAGAGGAAGGGAGAGAGAGAGCGAGAGCGAGAGCAAGAGCGAGCGAGAGAGAGAGAGAGAGAGAGAGAGAGATCAATGATGAGAGAACATCATTGATTGGCTGCCTCCTGCACACCCCCTACTGGTGATCAAGCCCTCACCCACACCTGGGCATGTGCCCTTGACTGGAATCGAACCTGGGACCCTTCAGTCCGCAGGCTGATGCTCTATCCACTGAGCAAAACCAGCCAGGGAAAGAAAAACAAAATTTTAATACCTGCACACAGGGAATTCACATAAGCATGAAAATTCCAAAAACAGTGAGGTGGCATTGGGTATGCATGACATTTTTTTGTTGCATTTTTTCCAGTTTTCTTTCTTTTTAAAAAAATATTTTTTGTTGTTGTTGATTTCAGAGAGGAAAGGAGAGGGAGAAAGATAGAAGCATCAAGGATAGAGAGAATCATTGATCGGCTGCCTCCTGTGCATGCTCCACACGGGGGATGAAGCCCCCAACCCAGGTATGTACCCTGACCGGGAATCCAACAATGACCTCCTGGTTCATAGGTCAACACTCATTCAACCACTGACCAGACCATGACATTTTGGACAACAAAGAAAAGGGGAACTGGGGTCTTACATTTCAGAAGGAAGAATGGGTGACTTATGGCTATTTGAGGAAGAGCTGAACATACCTGGCAGGTAAATTTTTGCTGGGCAAGTCAGGAACAATGGGATGGAGGCGGGGAGTAATCTAGTCAACATTCCTGGAGTCTTCCCCATGCTAAGGAGAAAATGTTAAAGGTGATGATGCCAAAGTTCCTATCTGAATCTCTTTAAGAAAAAGGGGAAGCAGAGGGTTGAGGAGGCCTAATATATGGCCACCGAAGATGGTTTGACTATGGGTGGTGGGCACAGTACAATATTCAAATCTTGTATCATAGAAATGTACACTTGAAACCTCTATGATCCTATTAATCAATGTCACCCCAATACATTTGTTTTTAAAATAAATAAATAAAATTTAAAAAAAGAAAAAAGAAAGAAAAAGTAGAAGTAAAGAACTCTTCCTGAGTTTGTAGGGCTTTAATTGATTTCAGTGAGAAATCATCTGCCGGCCAGGGTGGCACATTCTGGGGACACGCCCTCCGGACGCCCACAGTTCCCTCCTCTGAAACTCCCTAGCAGTGTCGCATGTCCAAACCAGCTGGTGGCTGTGCAGACAAGTGAGCTAGTTGAGTGGTGAGGGAGCTGCAGAGGGAGAAAAGAACATAGGGGCACATGAGGAGAAACAAACAGAAAAGAACCAATGGGAGCACGTTTTCCACACCCCATTAAACCAGCCCCCCATTCCTGGGGCTGTCAGTCTAATGAAGTGTCTGAGGTTCATTTATCTGATGGGAAGTATCAATTCTTTCTTTTCACAGATTTCAGTTACACACCACCAGTCTCATTTGGTTTACATGAAAGCAACAGTCTTCACCGATGGCTGGACAGGCTCCCCCTTGTTGGGCCGTCAGCATTTCTAGGGCGTGGTGATTTTGGAGAACCACAGAGGTTAAGCTGTTGACGTTGCAGAGTGGCACTGAACTCTTGTTTCATTACCATGCCGAGACTGAAGATTGCTTTTTCCAATCCATTATCTCCAAAGCTTGGGAATGAGAACTGAATGCTGGAAAGAATTCGGAGCTGTGAGTGTGTCTCTGAAAGGCTTTTGCAAAATGTCCAACAGGTGCTTTTGGATGTTCTCCTGATTCAACTTGTACCAACTCTCTTTAGGAGGAAAGCCCTCCGTCATCACTCCTAGAAACCCTTGAATGTCAGTTTCTCGTGGAACCGTTTCATGCTCATTTGCAGGAGGGCCCGGCAGAGGGTCTGGCCATCTGTTTCCCCTCTGCGGGGTGTTCTCCAGTGGTCCTCTGGCCTGTCTGATAGTTATTGTGTAATCATGGGCTGCAAGTACCCCCCTTAGCAGCCAATCAAGACCCCTGTCGTGGACTTATGAGTAGCTATTAATCTTTCTAATTCCTCTCTGAATTTTGTCAGATCTCCTGAGAGAAAAGTTCAGAGGATTTAAAAGATGGGCTGCCATCAAGGGCACATGTCTTCTTGGTGGTGGGGACAGGGGTGCAGGATACATCCTCAAGGGACATTGCATATGAATAGCAGAAGCTGGTAAAGCCTGTTTATGAAGTCCTGGGAAACAGGAGAAATCAGAGGGGACAGCAGAGTGAGCCCTCTGCCCTTCCTGACTTTCAGCAATTATACAAATTACCAGGCCACCCATCAGCCTGGAGGTCAGGCCCGAGTGCCCTTTGT
This sequence comes from Myotis davidii, assembly GCF_000327345.1. NCBI lineage: Eukaryota > Metazoa > Chordata > Mammalia > Chiroptera > Vespertilionidae > Myotis > Myotis davidii. The sequence continues at coordinate 3,294,965 of NW_006289713.1, forward strand.
AAGTCTTGTAAAGAAAGGGAAGATAAAACAGGCAACTGGGCACTTAAGGGGTCTCATGGGGAAGGTAGGGGCTATTTAGGATGGAAGGGCTCTGACTGGGGAGCTGGAGTGAGGCGTGGAGGAGCATTTAGGCCAGAAGACTGGACCGCCAGGGACAAGGAGTTGTGGATAAAGGGGAGTACAGGTGGGAGGAAGAGAATGCACGCTAGATTTGGTTTTTAATTTTTGCGCTGAATCTAACTTCTGCTCTTTTATTTTATTAAGGGACCTTTTAAGCCAGGTGTCATGCTTCTGTGTGTTCTCCTGTCACTCTGACCTTCCCGGAAGTACCAGCAAGGCAGTTGCTGGTTATGAGAATTTTCTCAAATTTGTTTTAAATATAGAAGTTTCTCCAATTCAAAATCTGCCCATTGATGAATAGGATCCTCATCAGTATATTTATTCCAATAGCGACGCATTCCAATAAACCTTGTAATGGAAAGACCCAGGGTTAACTTCCCAGGCTTAGGGTAAGTTTTATCAGGGACACTACAGGTGCCCTTGGAGTGGCTCATAGTGTAGCCTCCATGATCCGAAAATTCATTCCCAAAGAAAGTCAGAGAGAGCACAGGCCTTCGTTACATAGGCGGCAAGGGTGTGTAGTGGATACGGTATCTCGGGTCACCCACAAAATGTGAGAAGCCTCTGGCCACAAACTGCTAATTTGTGGCACTGGGCAGGCTCTACTAAAATGAGATTTTTCCAGCACTAACAATTAACAAAGGTTTAACAACACAGGCCCCTATGGCCTGGGGTCCCTTATGACAAACTCCCCAGAGAGCTGGCACAGCTGGACAAAGAGACCCTAGTCCACAGCCACCAGGTGCACCCTGTAAGTAGACCTTCTGGATGGTGAGACCAGAGAAAATATATTCACTGGTCACTAAGCCAAGGTCTTAGGACATAGAACAAAATGAAAGGAAAATCGGTTTTTATATTGGGACCCACAGCAAAGGTTGTCTGAAAGACACCTGTCTGGAGAGAACCGCTTAACGCCCCAGCCTGCGAGGCCGGCTCGAACGACAGCTGACAGGGAGTCTCTGCCTGTGTTCTATTCCCATCGTATTTCCTTCTGATACCAAACAGCCCAGACCCGGGGGAGACCATCTCTCGGAGAAAAGGATCAATAAAGAAAACCTTCATAAATATTTCCTGCCAATCTAAGTTTAGAAGAGAGAAAAAGGACTCTCCCCACTTCTAACTTCTATGGAACCCTGCAGAAAAAGACGAGAGAGGGTGACCAGGCAAACGAAAGCAATGCTCCCCTCCGCGGCAGACTTACGTGACCGCTCAGGATCAGCAGGCCCCGGAGCCAGCCAGGCTCGGCCAATTACCGCAGCTGTGGAAACGTTCCCTTTAGTTCTGCTGGCTGGTTGAATGAGTCAAACAACATACAGCAGATTAACAGGAGAAAATCAAATTTTTAATACATGCACAGAGGGAATTCACATAAGCATGAAAATTCCAAAGACAGTGAGGCAACATTGGGCATATACGAAATTTTGGACAATGGAGAAAAGGGAGGAAAGTGGTCTTAGATTTCAAGAGTGAGAATGGGCAGTTGACAGCTACTTGAGGAAGAGCTGAACACACATGGCAGGTAAACTTTCGCTAGGCAACTCGGAAACTTGGAGGTTTCCTGACTAACGCTAGGGTGAAAACGCTTAGGGCGACTGACTAGGTTCCCCTCCTGAAGCAGGTTTTCCTATCTGAATGGCTTTAAGAAAAGGGGGAGGTAAAAACAATTCTGCTTCAGTGTGTTAGGCCTTAACTGATTTCAGTTTGAAATAATTTGCATGCCTCGGTGGCACATTCTGGGAACACTTGTTCCCAACCCTCAACTATGCACTAACATCTGCTGGGAAACAGAACCTAATTTAGGATATGGCTAAGGGCGGTCCCACCTTTTCAAGCATGCAGACAGGAAAAACGAACAGCTGAGCACAATAAAAGCATGGCTTTTAAAAACAAATTTCCAGAAGAAAAAAAAGACACTCGCTACGTGAAAGGAACACAAACATTTCTCCCACATGGCTGAGAACAAACCTAGCAGGGCAGCCACACAATGGGAACAAGGCGGACAGGCTTCCATTTCAATGATTTATCAGGTACATACTTTCTGGGGAAAAGAATGAGTTCAAAAGAAGAGCAGAGATCTAATAGGGCTCTAAATACTCAGGCCATCACTCTTGAATTCTGCAGGGGCGTTAAAACCACAACCTTGAGCATCAAGAAAACTCATTCTGCAAAAGCAAAGAATTGTCTACTCTCCTCCCTTTTCAACTCTCTACCACCGTGCTGCTCTATTGTGGGTGCTTATCAGGAGACAGAACAATGACACAAGTTAACCCAGTCGGAGAGGGCAAGCTGTGAACCTCTCTGTTCTGTTGCTCTGTGAGGTGCTGTATCAGCATTATCTCATCTAAACCTCAAGCAAGTGCTATTACTTCCCATTGCACAGATGTGGAAGCTGAAGCACAGGTTGACACACCATCCACTGCTCAAGCTTCCTTCTAAAGCCGGGCCACTCGCCGTTCTGCATGCATTTAAGTAAGTGCAATTCTGAGTTAGCTGTAAAAGCAGAGTTAACTGAGGAGTATGTGAAAAAAAAAAATAAAGAAAAACCTCACTCCAAGTGGAGTCCCCTGAACGGGGAGCTCTTACACATGTACCACCCATCGCAACTAACTTTACAGACTGGGACAAGAAGCTTACTTCACAGAAACAGGGTGGAGGAAGGAAGATTTTCTTCTTGCCCAGCAACAGCCCAGCCAATGAGAAACCACCATACTCAGCTAATGAGAAGCCGCCACCACCACCCTGAACTCTTGGTTTTCTCCAATGGACTTTTGCTCATATTCACCCCGTCCAACTTCCTCCTTTTCCTCTATTAAAAAATGTTTCCCTTTGTTCGGTGGGCTTGCCTGTGTTTTGCCATAGTTTGCATGCCCTGATTTGCATTCGTTATTCCCGAGTAAACTTGTTTTTGCTGGTAAAATAACTAGCTATTTTATTTTCAAGGTTGATCAGTGTAACAGGGGGTGGGAGGCAAGGCTTTTAAACTGTGAGATAAAGTGATCCCACTGTCTATCAGAGCAAAGGGTATGGCTGCAAGGCAGAAAATCACTCTAAACGTGTTTTGTAACTTTTATTTACCTCCAGAAACAATGGGCTTGCTTTAAGTGAAACACATCTGGAGATGGCTTTTGTTTGGAATATTTGTGAAACTCAATCCACTTCTGCTAATTAAAGATTTCTAGGGCTATTCAGCATTCCTTGGGCAAGGGGGCCAAACTTTTTTCTTTCCCAAGGCCAAAAACATCAGTTTGCCCCCCTCCCCCCGCCCCCTACAAATAGCAGTCAGAGACGAAGCCAGATGACCAGGAGGGAGATTTCCGTGAAGTCCTACTCTCCCTAAGGAAGAGTTGCAGACCAAGGTGGGAATAATGTGCAGCTCGAATGGAAGAGGAGACAGACCATGAGGCTGCTCTTGTGTTCTGTGGGTAAATTTCCTTTCAGATTAACAATGTAAAGGGAGTATATACTCATAGAAATTTTATAAACAATAGGGAACTATAAAAAGAAAAACATCTTACAGTTAAGTCCTCACTTACCATCATCATCAAAAGGTTCTGTGACTTGAAGCAAACCCAGTTTTATCTGAGGCTAATTGATATAAACAAGACTTAAGTTCCTTAACTCATCAATGCTATAAGGAAACAAAGTTATTGGAGGACCAGCTGTATGTAACCTCCCCTCCATCTGAAGATGGCTGCTGTTACCATTTTGATATATATTTAATCAATTCTGTATCCATTTTATAGACACTACTAGAGGCCAGGTGCACAAATTCATGCACTGGTGGGGTCCGGCCAGCCCACCCTGAGGGGGGCTGATGGGGGCCGATCCAGGCCAGGCCGGCCAGGGGGAGGGGCTTGGGAGGTTGGCTGGCTGGTCCCGCCCCCAATCAGGTGGGTTGGCCGGCCTCAGTGCGCATCACTGTGACTGGTTGTTCCGGTTGTTCCCGTTGCTTGGCTTTTATATATATAGATTACTACCACTAGTGGCTACTATTTATTGAGTTCTTTTGTGACACATGCTGTTCTGCTTTACACATACTAGTTCATTTATAGTAGGTGCTACTATTCCCATTCAAAACAAGCAAACCAGGCCCCAAAGAGGGGTAGGATTTGCCCAAGTTCCTTCAGCTAATGTGCAGTGGGACCCAGGTGAGAACTCAGAAAACCTCTCTCCAAGCCCATGGTTTATACTGCTGCCATAAAACCCCTCCCCATTTCCTTTCCTCCCAGTTTTATTGAGATATAATTGACATATAAAATTGTATTCATTTAGCCCAGCCAGTGTGGCTCAGCAGTTGAGCTTCATCCCAGGAACCAAGAGGTCACAGGTTTGATTCCTGGTCAGGGCACATGCCCAGTTTGCGGGCTTGATCCCCAGCAGGGATGCTTGCAGAAGGCAGCTGATTGATGATGTTCCTCTCTCATCGATGTTTCTAACTCTCTATCCCTCTCCCTTCCTCCCTCTCTCAAAATCAATAAAAACATATTTTTAAAACATTGTATTAATTTAAGGTGTACAATCTAATGATTTCATATTTGTTTATATTGCAAAATGATCATCACAATAAGTGTAGTTACCATCTATCACTTACCTTTTTTTTCTTGTAATGAAAACTTTTAAGATATACCCTTAGCAACTTTCAACATACACTACAGTATTGCCAACAGCATAGTCACCACGCTGTACATTACATCTCAGGACTTATTTATCTCTAGCTGGGTGTTTGTACCTTTTGACCACCTTCACCATTTTCCCCACTCCCCGTTTCCTATAGTCCACATTTTGCCATCAGGAATCTGAAGTTCCCTGAAGGTTTGGAGATAACAGTTGAGAGTTCAGCCCTAGCTGGTTTGGCTCAGTGGATAGAGCGTCGGCCTACCGACTGAAGGGTCATGGGTTCAATTCTGATTAAGGGCATGTACCTCAGTTGCAGGCTCAATCTGATCCCCAGCCCTGGTCGGGGTTCATGTGTGAGGCAACCAATCCATCTGTCTCTCTCACATCACTGTTTCTCTTTCTCTGTCTCTCCTTCTCCTTTCCATTCTCTCTAAAAATCAATGGAAAAATATGCCGGGGTGGAAATTAACAAAAACAAACCAAAAATAAATAAATAAACATAAAATGATTTATTTTTTAATACATTTTTAAAAATTAAAAAAAAAAAAGAGTTCAGAAAGTGGGCAGAACAAGCTTGAAGGGCAGCTACTACATTGGCCTAACCTCCAACCTGTCTCCTGGCAAGTGGAGGGCCTGTGACAGGTTCTTTTCTCCTCAGGCGGCCCCAAAGCCTCTAAGACTCCAAACGGGAGAGAGGCTTCCTCAGGGGGTTATAACCTACAGCAGATGCAGGTCTGCCTGCCTGAGTGCCATGACGTTTTCCTCCAGGGCAGTTCAGCTTCTCCAAAACCAATCCTTCCAGTTCCAAGGGGAAACGCTCCTCCCCAGAAGGCCAGTCACACCCGAGAAAGAGGAATGGCTTGCTCCTACAAAACGGCAGCTTCCCAGATCTCAGAAATGCACTGGGGGCCCCAGCTCAGCCAGAGCACCAAGTGGGGCCTTGGAGTGTTACACTCCATTGTTCCATTCATGATCTCTCACGGACATAGTTTTCCAGCAAAGATGATTTTTAATGATCATACTGTATCTCACCATGCGGATATAACAACGTTTACCAAACCAAATCCGTTTGGCTTATATCCATTATTGACTAAAGTTGTAATAAGCAACCATGTACATAGCCCAAACACAGAACACCCTTTACTTCCTTAGAGAAATTCCTAAAAGTGAAATTACTGGCTAGACAGGACACACGATTTTAAGGCTTTTGATGGAAACTCTCAAACTTCCCCCTACAGAGATGTTCAAGATATTTTCCCCTTTAGCCTTGGTGAGAATGAATGACATGATTTTCAATAAATTACTGACTAGTGTATGAACAAAAAGCTCCTCAATAATTCGTCCAGTAGATGGCACTCGTTGCTAAGATTTTAAGTCTTGGATCTCAGGCAAGGCTCTCAGTACTTGATTCAATTTGCATCAGTAAAATTAGATACATATCAAAGCAAATTTGCAGAAGGAAATCTAGGATGTTATATAAAAACCAATCAACAGTGGGATCTTGGGGTCCTGTGAGACCTTAAAAACACTCTGGAATGTTGTCACCCTTCCAGCTATTAAAATCTCCTGCAACTTCCCAAGAACCCCGCAGGGACCAACATTTAAAGTGCACATGCATTCTCTCCACTTTCCCTGTTAATTTTTACTCCAGGAAAGCAGGATTGGGCTATCCTGGTTCCTTCTAACCTGCTTTCTGGGCCCTTAGCTTACCACTTTCATGTGTGATTACTGATTGCTTCTCTCTGTTGCTGGAGGTGGCATTCACTGGAGCCCAGTGCAGTGGCCCCTGCAGGTGTCAGCCGCATGAAGCCAGGCAGAGGTCTTGGGACCTGGCCTTAGAGCTTTGCCAAATGGTGCCCTTCCTTTTGAAACCAAAATCCATCCTGAGATTTTCAAATCTTAGCTGCTATAAATGACAAAAACTTAACAACAGTCTGGAGGTGAATAAGCCACAGGAAGAAGGGTGGCAGAATGACTAAAAGTACACATAGAAGGATGGAGTTCCAGCTCACTTACTGGTCAAAATTAAATCACTCCCTAAGTCTGTTTCCTCATCTACAAAATAGCTCTAATGATAGCACCTACTCTATTAAGCAAGAATTTGCATTCCAAGGGCTCAGCACAGTGCCTGGTACCCAATAAGGACTCTAAGTTTGCTTGGCCATTGCAACCTCGCCTCCTGCCAAGCAGCACCCTCTGAAGGAACAGTGGAAAGAACAAGAATGAAGAGATTGTTTTTTTATTATCCCAAGCCACCAATTTAGACAACATCTTGCAAGTTAATATTTGTGTTGTGTGACCCCCCCGGCTGTCAATAGTTCACTCGGCTCTAACACTGCAGATGAATAAGGTTCTAACACTGCAGATGAATAACTGGCATGCTGAGGGGGTGGGGGGCGCTCTATCAGGGTGCAGAAGGTCCAGAATGACATGCCTTGGCTAAACTCCCCCAGAAGGGACTCAAGTTCTTTTCCAGTTCACAGTCAATTTAATCAGCAAGTATGTCTTTCTTGCTCCCAGGCCTGGAGTGACCGTCATCCTGCACTCCCTCTGACTTCTGACCTCGCTCTGGCTACCTGGCAGCCCTTCTTACCTAAGATGCCTCTTGCGTTCTTCAAGAATAACAGGATAAAGCCCCTTCACCTGCAGTCCGCCTTTAACTTCGTTGAATTTCCAACCGAGATTTGGGGGTACAGTTTTCAGGGTGCTTCCTCTGGAATCCCCCATTTTGTTCATTTAACTGAGCTTATGCAAATATCAGGTTTCCCAAAACTTGTGTCACTGCTTTTCAAAATTGTATGCCCTGAACACTGTTCTTTGGCACGGAGATTCCTGTTGGGACAAAATGGGAATTTCTTCCGCTCACTCGGCCCAGTGATTCAGTACCCCGAACCCCAGCAGGACCACGAACTTCTCCCAGGAGGGGCCGTTTCGATGCTCTTCATACCTCCCAGGTCCCGGATGAGCAGACTGCGGGGACTCTATTACCGCCGCCCATCAGGGACAGAAACCCGCGCCCCACTGGGCCTGGACGCTCTGCGGGAGCAGGCAGGCCTCCTCTGAGCCCCAGTGTCCCCCTAAAGCCCACCCTCCCTAGCTTTGGCCTCAGGCTCGCCCGACGACACCGCCTGCTTCCAGCCTGGGGCGAAGGTGGGTCTCCGGACCACCGAGTGGCGTTTGGGCCACGTGGGCGGCGGGGTCCAGGCACAAATAATGTATAAACGTAACTGCAACAGCTTAGCGCAAAATCTTTAAATACATATAATTGAAAGAAAAACAGAAACGCAAATAACTACAATATAATATAGTAAACTATAGTATATAAAAATATTCTGCGGGGGGCGCGGGGGGCGAGGGTGTGGCCCTGCAGCGCAACATCACGCTGCTCAACGGCGTGGCCATCATCGTGGGCACCATCATCGGCTCGGGCATCTTCGTGACACCCACTGGTGTGCTCAAGGAGGCGGGCTCGCCCGGGCTGGCGCTGGTGATCTGGGCCGTTTGCGGCGTCTTCTCTATCGTGGGCGCGCTCTGTTACGCCGAACTCGGCACCACCATCTCCAAGTCGGGCGGGGACTATGCCTATATGCTCGAGGTCTACGGCTCGCTGCCCGCCTTCCTCAAGCTCTGGATCGAGCTGCTCATCATCCGACCCTCCTCGCAGTACATCGTGGC